>NC_090650.1:289383788-289738788 GCF_040937935.1 Hyperolius riggenbachi
ATGTATGTATATATATGTAATATATATATATGTATGTATGTATATATGTATATATATGTATGTATATATATATATATATGTATATATATTATATGTATATATATATATATATATGTATATATATATATATATATATATGTATATATATATATATATATATATATATATATATATATGTATATATATATATATATATATATATATATATATATATATATATATGTATATATATGTGTGTATACATATATATATGTGTGTATATATGTGTATATGTATATATATATGTATATATATATATATATGTATATATATATGTGTATATATATATGTATATGTATGTGTATTTAAGCAATTTAACTAGCAAAGTACTGTAATATACTGTACCTTTTACAATGCAAAATTGCTATGAACTAATTATAGTCTGACTATTGAAATCACCATGCCACCAATGTAAGCTCTCTATTCTAGAAGGCAGTAAGCCATAGAAGGTTAAAAGTGGAGAAGAAAGAGCGCTACATAGTATAACACCACTTTATTAAAACAAATTGCGCAAATAAAAATTCACTTACTAGATGTAAGATGAATACGGACATGTAGTTAGGCAAACAGCCTTAAAATCCTTCCTAGGTGGGGTGCAACCTCAAACTTTCGTGGCCATCGGGGTTAGTGGATCCGGTGGTAACTGACCCTGGAGTCCCCACCAGGGAGTAAACGTGTGCTGGTGGCGTTATTACGCGTTTCGGCGTCCCACGCCTTCATCAGATAACCTGATGAAGGCGTGGAACGCCGAAACGCGTAATAACGCCACCAGCACACGTTTGAGGGTGCACCCACCTAGGAAGGATTTTAAGGCTGTTTGCCTAACTACATGTCCGTATTCATTTTACATCTAGTAAGTGAATTTTTATTTGCGCAATTTGTTTTAATAAAGCGGTGTTACACTATGGAGCGCTCTCTTTTTCCCCACTTTTGTTCTTTAATCAAGCCTTCCTAACAGCCGGGCTACTAAGGAGCAGCTAAAGTGTGACCGCCAGCAGCAACCCTTGGTTACCGACCTAGTAGCGCAAGATTGCACGTCTTAGCCATAGGTTATTTGTGTGAAAGATATTAGAATGTATTACCATAATATTTCCCAGAGAATTATGCAAGTATACTGTACTTTAGATCATAGAGTTTTGCTGTGTGGAGAGGGGCCCATACATCACGAGAGACCACTGTAACGGCGTTACATTACCAGAGACAGTGCTGATGCGTTGCACACAAACATGAGATTTGTAAATGACCATGTTCCCAGAGAGATTGCCATGTAACTTGTGGCAGAGGCAGAGAATGCCATGCAACCAGAAATGATGCTGTCAGGAGCTGTACGCAATGAAAGAAAACAAAGGGCAGCAGGGGTGCTGCTATGGGTTTTGTGGGCCCAAGCGGCACCTCATTCTTCACTGAAAAACGCACGAAGATTGCATACCAGACGTGGCACTATGCTTTTAACCAAATAAATGCCAGGAAAATGCAACACAAACACCATGAAAATGTCAGATTCCATGAAAATCATGACAAAACACACTACAAAATACCTGACATAAAACCGGAAAATCATAGTTGCATTGCATTGTATTTGCAATTGCGATTTTTATTGAAAAAGGGCCCCTATACCTTTCTAACACCCCAATAATGCACTTTACTTATTGTGAGGGTAGGAAAGTCTGCCAAGAAAGATACTTGACAGACTTCTTATTGGCTACTGAATTAAGTAATGTAATCACACCATTTGGAAATTGTATCACAATATATAAGGTGCTTCCAGAAATTAACAGCCAAAAAATTTTATCTGCCATGCAAGGTATTCTTCCAGTGTAATTTAACTTGCTTCTGGCAGATTAATATCTTCTCTCCTTGCACCGCTTGTCACATGACTGCAGAACGTCAGGGAATGTTTGTTCAGCAGTATTAACATGAACCACCCCACCCCCTATTCATGCAACTCCTAAGAGAGGAGTGTGATGCTACTACAACAAAGGGACTGAAAGCCTTGTAAAAGGATATAATGCTTAAAGAGACTCTGTAACAATTTTTTCAGCCTTAGTTCTTCTATCCTATAAATTCCTATGCCTGTTCTAATCTGCTCTGGCTTACTGCAGTCTTTCCTAACTGCACTGTCTCTGTAATAAATCAATGTATCTTTCCTCTGTCCTGTTTGTCGGGCTAAAGCTTGATTGTGTGGAATGTGCAGGGCTGCTTGTGATTGGTAGAAGCGATACACACCCTCTGCAGGCCCCCTGCATACTCTGAATGACTCATACACTATGCTTAGCTGAGCCTATTAGAAGCTGGTTAGTTTGTTTGTAAACACTGCCTAAAACTGTTAATTAAAAGTCAGGATTGCAGCAGAGAGTGGCAGAAACAGCACAGAGGGGCACAGGAGAAAATAATGAATAGAATGGTATGCTTTTTATTGTAAGAATATTAGAGTACAGATTCTCTTTAAAGGGAAGGTTCAGGGACTATCCCAAAAAAATAAAAATCCCCATCCACGTACCTGGGGCTTCCTCCAACCCGTGGCAGGCAGGAGGTGCCCTCGGCGCCGCTCCGCAGGCTCCCGGTGGTCTCCGGTGGCGCGCCCGACCTGGCCAGGCCGGCGGCCTGGTCGGGCTTCTTGTGCGCTCCAAAATGCGCCTCACGGCGGCGCGCTGACGTCATCGGACGTCCTCCGGGCTGTATTGCGCAGGCTCAGAAATACTGATCCTGCGCAGTACAGCCTGGAGGACGTCCGATGACGTCAGCGCGCTGCCGTGAGGCGCATTTTGGAGCGCACATGAAGCCCGACCTGGCCGCCGGCCTGGCCAGGTCGGGCGCGCCACCGGGAGCCTGCGGAGCAGCGCTGAGGGCACCTGCTGCCTGCCACGGGCTGGAGGAAGCCCCAGGTAGGTGGGGGGGGGGGATTTTTATTTTTTTGGGATAGTCCCTGAACCTTCCCTTTAAGTAAAAGAGGTGATTATTTAGAGAAATAATCAGACGATACGGGTCTAAAATAATTATACATTTTCCTAAGTTGATTAATTGAAAATTACTTTACAGACGATTCCCGTAGTTTAAAATTTACATTTGTGGTCTGTATCATTAGAATACAAAACTTATTAAATTTAAGCTGAAGTGAAATGTATTCTTGTTTCACTTAAAACTGCAAAGCAGTTCAGTCACTTTGGCACTTGGATTGAACACGTTGCACTTTATACCACACTTGACATCACTTTGGTAAGTCAGGCCATGTTTTGAAACACAATGCAACATAAAATCTACTGTGTCAAAAGCCACAGCAGCTAGTCAGAATTCATGCTTCTGTGATCTGATTGTAGTAAAGTGTATTTGCTGGATAAGGGCTTTGACTTTTGCACCTGCCTGCTTTTTCTCTTTAAAGGACCACTGTCGTGACAATCATAGCATTTAAAATATATATAAACATCAGTGTTCTCCCCAGGCTCTTTCAGCCGGGTGCTCCATCCGGCTAGTTTTGGTGAGCACCCGGCTGTCATCGGCTCACCTCTTCCTCTGCTATAAGCAGAGTTGTGCAGAGAAGCGCCAGCCCTGCCTTCTCGCAACTCGTCCCACCCGGCTACTTTTTCATGCCACCCGGCTGGAAAAAAAATCTGGGAAGAACACTGAACATATATACATATAGGAAGTATGTTTCTTCCAGAGTAAACTGAACCATAAAATTGCTTTTCTCCTATTTTCCTGTCGCTTACAGTAAGTAATAGAAATCTGTCAGCATTGACAGGTTTTAGACTAGCCCATCTCCTCATGGGTGGTCCTCAGGGTTTTCTTTATTTTCAAAAGCACTTACTTAAAAAGGAACTTCAGCCTAAACAATTAAACGGTCATTAAGTTACATTAGTTATAGTTAAAATAGATTGGTAATATAATCTTTTACCCACCCCGTTATAAAAGTACAGGCAAATGTTTAATTTCATGAGGGCAGCCATCTTTTGGTTGAAAGGAGGTGACAGGGAGCATGAGACACAGTTCCAACTGTCTTGTGTCCTGATCACCCCTCCCAGTTGCTAGGCAACGAGAACAACATAGGAAATCCCATCATGCTTTGCACAGAATCAGGGGAAAAATGCCTGGGCAGTTTTCTGTGATGGGGCGGAGCTTAGCTTCTAAGCAGCTAAAAATTAGGCTTGGGCATGAAAAACAAAGTTCTGATACTGTGAACAAACACGTATTTCCACTGCGCTCAGACGTAATCCAACCACAAGGATGTGACAGGTTGTTCACCAGCAGCTGCTCCAATGTACTCTGGGACCAAAGCACTATGCTGATAGAGAACAAAACAGGAAAAGGAAAGGAGCGCTCTCTGGTGCATTAACCTTTTTAATCACTCTTTCGCAAGATATAAAATAAACGTACACAATATAAATATCAATAAAACTTGTCACACTCTAGGTGTATGTCACCATGTCCTGGGGATGGTATCTCTGCTTAAACGCCTCCACGCTATGGCCAGTAGCAGCAGGAATCCGGAATTCCGGTAGCGTCAGCGGGGCCAGGAACACAAGTGATGTCGGCAGCTGCCCTGCGCCTAGTACGTCATGACGCGTTTTGGCGCTCTACGCCTTCGTCAGATCGTAGAGCGCCGAAACGCGTCATGACGGCGTTTAAGCAGAGATACCATCCCAAGGACATGGTGACATACACCTAGAGTGTGACAAGTTTTATTGATATTTATATTGTGTACGTTTATTTTATATCTTGCAAAAGAGTGATTAAAAAGGTTAATGCACCAGAGAGCGCTCCTTTCCTTTTCCTGTTTTGTTCTGATACTGTGAAACTGTTAAAGAACCACCAAGCCTTTCCAGTGCTGCTGAGTAGATTTTTAGTCTGGAGGTTCACTTTAATGGCAGTTGCTCCTTCCCGAAAAAAATGTATGGTGAGCAGGGAGGCTGGTCAGCATCTTAGTATAAATCATTTTCAAGGAGTGTCTTTATACAGAATAAAGGTCATGCTGAGAATCCCCTATGGAAAGATGGACTAGCCCACAACCTGTTGGTAATATCAGATTTCTGCTACTTACTGTAAGTGACAGCAACATAGGAGAAAAGTAATCTATGGCTTATTTTACTCAGGAAAATACTTTTTAGTTGTATGTATTTACATATATTTTAAATTTTAAGATTTTTACGACAGTGGTCCTTTATTGAAGCCTATGCATGGTTTTTATCTGTATGTTCTATGTTGAGGTTCACAAAGTGTTGTTATACACCCATGTATACTTGTACTTGTTCTAAAACCTCCTGGTAGTGACAAGATTGCTGTTCTTGCAATCCTTCGCACAAAGGCTTAACAATGCAGCCCTTCATAGACGCATGCTGCTCAAACAGGATGAATCTGGCATGGTTTCTTGACTGCGTGCCCACCTACATCTTATTCTAATGCTAGGTCACAGTCTCAAGCACGAAAGGTTATGTTCATTACAGTTCATGAACTTCTATCTTTAATCACCACGTCGTCTTCTATGCACATCACTGCATGCTAATGATGTGCAAAGCAGTCCTCTGATCCAGCTTCATCACCAAATGTGCTTGTGTTCATTTACTAGGAGGGCACAATTGGGGTAATCGTTGATTTAACTGGTGTAAAGCAGTCATCTGAGTTAACAGATAACAGATGTAAATCTGCAAAGCAAATATACTTGGCTTTGCCATCTTCCTACAGGCTACGGCTGTAATATAGCACATTGACACAAGCAAGCTTTTCCCAAATCGGGCACATTAGCTAAAGGCCCATCAGTATTCATCTCTGCAGAAATTGTATACCATCATTAAAGCTGACTTGCACTGAAAGATTACAAGACCTGCCATGGTGTCATGGTGATTCTCTGCGCTTAATTCCTTCTGAGCCAGTAAGCACATGACAAGTGTGCAGACCAGGAGCTCTGACATCACTCTTCCTAGCTTGATGCTAGTTGCAGATGAGTGCTGTGGGCTGACAGTACTGCATCCAGAGCATGCCAGCTAGGCAATTCATATTTATAGAATGAGACCAGCAATTCCAATTTTCAGAATCTCTAACTTATGGCCTGATTTAGGGTCAATTCATATTATGTACATTGCTGCACGCTGTATTGCTGCACACTGTGTTGCGGCATGCTTGATTGTTGGATGCTGTATTGCTGCACGCTGTGTTGCGGTATGCTGAATTGTTGGATGCTGTATTGCTGCGTGCTGTGTTGCGGTATGCTGGATTGTTGGATGCTGTATTGCTGCATGCTGTGTTGTGGGATGCTGTATTGCTGGATGCTGTATTGCTGCACGCTGTGTTGCGATATGCTGGATTTGTTGGATGCTGTATTGCTGCACGCTGTGTTGCGATATGCTGGATTGTTGGATGCTGGATTGCTGCACGCTGTGCTGCTGTATAATGGATTGTTATTTTCTGTAATGCTGCACGCTGTGCTGCGGTATACTGGATTGTTGGATGCTGTATTGCTGCGCGCTGTGTTGCTGTATGCTGGATTGTTGGATGCTATGTTGTGGTATGCTGGATTGTTGGATGCTGTATTGCTGCACGCTGTGTTGCAGTATGCTAGATTGTTGGATGCTGTGTTGCAGTATACTGGATTGTTGGATGCTGTATTGCTGCACGCTGTGTTGCGGTATGCTGGATTGTTGGATGCTGTATTGCTGCACGCTGTGTTGCGGTATGCTGGATTGTTGGATGCTGTATTGCTGCACGCTGTGTTGCTGTATGCTGGATTGTTGGATGCTGTGTTGTGGTATGCTGGATTGTTGGATTCTGTATTGCTGCACGCTGTGTTGCTGTATGCTGGATTGTTGGATGCTGTGTTATGGTATGCTGGATTGTTGGATGCTGTATTGCTGCGCGCTGTGTTGCTGTATGCTGGATTGTTGGATGCTATGTTGTGGTATGCTGGATTGTTGGATGCTGTATTGCTGCATGCTGTGTTGCGGTATGCTGGATTGTTGCATGCTGTATTGCTGCACGCTGTGTTGCTGTATGCTGGATTGTTGGATGCTATGTTGTGGTATGCTGGATTGTTGGATTCTGTATTGCTGCGCGCTGCGTTGCAGTATGCTAGATTGTTGGATGCTGTGTTGCAGTATAGTGGATTGTTGGATGCTGTATTGCTGCACGCTGTGTTGCGATATGCTGGATTGTTGGATTCTGTATTGCTGCACGCTGTGTTGCGGTATGCTGGATTGTTGGATTCTGTATTGCTGCACGCTGTGTTGCGGTATGCTGGATTGTTGGATGCTGTATTGCTGCATGCTGTGTTGTGATATGCTGGATTGTTGGATGCTGTATTGCTGCATGCTGTGTTGTGGGATGCTGTATTGCTGGATGCTGTATTGCTGCACGCTGTGTTGCGATATGCTGGATTTGTTGGATGCTGTATTGCTGCACGCTGTGTTGCGATATGCTGGATTGTTGGATGCTGGATTGCTGCACGCTGTGCTGCTGTATAATGGATTGTTATTTTCTGTAATGCTGCACGCTGTGCTGCGGTATACTGGATTGTTGGATGCTGTATTGCTGCACGCTGTGTTGCGGTATGCTGGATTGTTGGATGCTGTATTGCTGCACGCTGTGTTGCTGTATGCTGGATTGTTGGATGCTGTGTTGTGGTATGCTGGATTGTTGGATTCTGTATTGCTGCACGCTGTGTTGCTGTATGCTGGATTGTTGGATGCTGTGTTGTGGTATGCTGGATTGTTGGATGCTGTATTGCTGCGCGCTGTGTTGCTGTATGCTGGATTGTTGGATGCTATGTTGTGGTATGCTGGATTGTTGGATTCTGTATTGCTGCGCGCTGTGTTGCGGTATGCTGGATTGTTGGATGCTGTATTGCTGCGCGCTGTGTGGCTGTATGCTGGATTGTTGGATGCTATGTTGTGGTATGCTGGATTGTTGGATGCTGTATTGCTGCATGCTGTGTTGTGGTATGCTGGATTGTTGGATTCTGTATTGCTGCGCGCTGTGTTGCAGTATAGTGGATTGTTGGATGCTGTATTGCTGCACGCTGTGTTGCGATATGCTGGATTGTTGGATTCTGTATTGCTGCACGCTGTGTTGCGGTATGCTGGATTGTTGGATGCTGTATTTCTGCATGCTGTGTTGCGATATGCTGGATTGTTGGATTCTGTATTGCTGCATGCTGTGTTGCGGTATGCTGGATTGTTGGATGCTGTATTGCTGCATGCTGTGTTGTGATATGCTGGATTGTTGGATGCTGTATTGCTGCACGCTGTGTTGCAGTATGCTAGATTGTTGGATGCTGTGTTGCAGTATACTGGATTGTTGGATGCTGTATTGCTGCACGCTGTGTTGCGGTATGCTGGATTGTTGGATGCTGTATTTCTGCATGCTGTGTTGCGATATGCTGGATTGTTGGATTCTGTATTGCTGCATGCTGTGTTGCGGTATGCTGGATTGTTGGATGCTGTATTGCTGCATGCTGTGTTGTGATATGCTGGATTGTTGGATGCTGTATTGCTGCACGCTGTGTTGCAGTATGCTAGATTGTTGGATGCTGTGTTGCAGTATACTGGATTGTTGGATGCTGTATTGCTGCACGCTGTGTTGCGGTATGCTGGATTGTTGGATGCTGTATTGCTGCACGCTGTGTTGCGGTATGCTGGATTGTTAGATGCTGTATTGCTGCATGCTGTGTTGTGATATGCTGGATTGTTGGATCCTGTATTGCTGCACGCTGTGTTGCGATATGCTGGATTGTTGGATGCTGTATTGCTGCACGCTGTGTTGCTGTATGCTGGATTGTTGGATGCTGGATTGCTGCACGCTGTGCTGCTGTATAATGGATTGTTATTTTCTGTAATGCTTCATGCTGTGTTGCGGTATTCTGGATTGTTAGATGCTGTGTTGCAGTATGCTGGATGGTTGGATGCTGTGTTGCTGTATATCACACATGGAAGCGATTGGGTGCAAATGCATTTTTGCCCATATTCATTAACCCTGTTTTGTAGCCCTTTTAGAGACAGATGCATACAACTTTTTTTTTTTTTGCCAAAATATTTTGAAAGTGCAAACCTAGTCCACTCTGCAGTGTGAAGGAGTCCTTAGGACTCTATCTAAAGACTCTTGTCTTAAGGTCCTTCTGTCTTAAAGTTGCATCATTTATTTTCGCCCTGATCTTTCGCTCTGCACAATATCGTGTGACCATCGTTTAGCGAAAAGTATTTAAATGATGGCTAAAGACGGCTGTTAAACCGCTTGGTTTGAATGATTGTACGCGCAACCATGAGTGTCCTGTTGGTCACGATGTTGGAACATACGCTCACCTAAAGGATTATTAGGAACACCATACTAATACGGTGTTTGACCCCCTTTCGCATTCAGAACTGCCTTAATTCTATGTGGCATTGATTCAACAAGGTGCTGAAAGCATTATTTAGAAATGTTGGCCCGTATTGATAGGATTGCATCTTGCAGTTGATGGAGATTTGTGGGATTCACATCCAGGGCACGAAGCTCCCGTTCCATCACATCCCAAAGATGCTCTATTGGGTTGAGATCTGGCGACTGTGGGGGCCATTTTAGTATAGTGAACTCATTGTCATGTTCAAGAAACCAATTTGAAATGATTCGAGCTTTGTGACCTGGTGCATTATCCTGCTGGAAGTGGCCATCAGAGGATGGGTACATGGTGGTCATCGAGACTATCGAGACTCACCAGACCAGGCAACGTTTTTCCAGTCTTCAACTGTCCAATTTTGGTGAGCTCGTGCAAATTGTAGCCTCTTTTTGTAGTGGAGATGAGTGGTACCCGGTGGGGTCTTCTACTGTTGTAGCCCATCCGCCTCAAGGTTGTGTGTTGTGGCTTCACAAATGCTTTGCTGCATACCTCGGTTCTAACCAGTTGTTGTTTCAGTCAACATTGCTCGTCTATCAGCTTGCATCAGCTGGCCCATTCTCCTCTGACCTCTAGCATCAGCAAGGCATTTTCGCCCACTGCAGCATACTGGATGTTTTTCCCTTTTCACACCATTCTTTGTAAACCCTAGAAATCGTTGTGTGTGTGAAAATCCCTGTAACTGAGCAGATTGTGAAATACTCAGACCGGCCCCTCTGGCACCAACAACCATGCCACACGCAAAATTGCTTAAATCACCTTTCTTTCCCATTCTGACATTCAGTTTGGAGTTCAGGAGATTGTCTTGACCAGGACCACACCCCTAAATGCATTGAAGTAACTGCCATGTGATTGGTTGATTAGATAATTGCATTAATGAGAAATTAAAAAGGTGTTCCTAATAATCCTTTAGGTGAGTGTAGATCGGGTAATGATTTTCTTCAAATCAAGCAAGCGTAATCACACAAAAAAAAACCTGAAAAAGGTGGGGGGAAAAAGCAAGAATTGGATGTGGTTTGCACTGGGGAAAGTATGCAAGTATAATTAGGACCTTCTGATATGATCTGGATGCAGCTGATAGGTTCAGTCCTCAAAAAACAGCCTGACTAGTGAACTTAATGCTGAGAATACACGTCTCGATTTTGAGCCATTAAGATGGCTGGATAGATTGGATAGATAATTTCTGACATGTCCGATCGACGTTTGATCGTTTTGCCGCTCGATTTCTCATTGAAGTGAATTGAAAAAAAGATAAGAAAAACGTGCAGGAGATAAGAGAATCGAGGGGGCAAAACGATCAGGCGCAGTATCGAGCGCCAGAATCGACCCATGTATTCCCAGCATTAGATGGAAAAGTCTTCAACCAGGATGATATATTGTGACCAGAAGCCTTTCGTTGGATGTATCAGATATACTGTATATGTCCCTACGTGCAATATGTCTATATGTGCTGATGTGGAAACAGGCATACAGCAGACAGTCTATTTTATTTAGGACCTATACTTATTTTAATGTATAGACTATCCTCCTAAACATTAGTATTTGATTACAGCTGTATCATTTTTCTTTTCCATTGGGTTTTTGTATAGCAGTAACACTATAAATGTGCATGAAACCGTATATATTGTTTTCCTCTAAAGTACATTATTTTGAGGTTGTTATTTTTTTTAACACGTGAAGTGAGTTTACAGAGTATAAAACATTAGTGTCATTTGTGTGAGGAAAGTGAATAATCGCAGTGCACTTATTACAAAGATTGATGTGTTTTTATGTTAATTATCCTGCGCTTTCAGCCTTTGCATTTCCTAGAAAATTACGATTCGGCCCTGTGTCCTTGTGTTTGAAAAAAAAACAAAAACAAAAAACAGGAAATAAAACAGTTTTAATTTTTCAGTATGGAAAATTGTCTTTTTCTCAGAAACTCAGGCACACAAAGGATCAAGGATGTAGATGAATGTGTCATAAAAGGATAAGCAGCAATTTCTCACTCGCATTTTGTCATTCACTATAATTATGTAGTGTTACACATTCAGTACCTTATCCAGGATGCACAATAAGCTGCACCTAATGTACTACCATAGAGATCTGTGTATATATAACTTGCTCATTAGCTACATGAGGTTTTTTTCCCCCTTTTTAAGTGGTGTGTTTCTGTGCAACCCCTGTCACCCTAAAGCTGCAACTCTAGTCATCTCTGTCAGCTGAGTCTTTGTTTAAAATGAACCAGAACCGTGTACATTTTTTAAATAAACACATGATATATCTGCAAAGGAATATTACATACTTTCCTCACCGTCCGTTCCCCTCAGAAGCTCACCCTTTTCTTTTAACAATGATTCCTTACAATTCGATTTTGTCCGAACTGAAATAAATCAGTTGCTGTCAGTTATAACTGTAAGGACAACTGATGTGCGAGGTAATGTCCATGTTTCCTTATGGCTCAAGTCGGCGAGCTTACAGTTTAACAGTGTGCTGACCCAGAAGCTGTTACAGGGTCATTTCCATTTTTAAAATGAAATGGAGGACGGAGGAGAGGAGAAAGAGATTGATAAGTAGACTATATGGGAGGGAAGTATGACGTGTATCTGTTGGCTGCAGTTTCACAGCTATGTGCTTCTCATCGGAGAGCACAAAGAGTAGGGGAAGGGGTTGGAAGAGGTTTTGAAGGGGCGTTTATAACAACAGTGGGGGCGTTGCGCAGAAGTGTCTTTCCTGCAAAGGACACTCCTTCCCCTCTTAGGTTGCCGACAAGCTGCTGCCGGTAGATTAGAGAGTAAGGGAAGGGGCGAGAGGAAGGCAGTGAAGGGGCTGGGAGAGGTTGTGAAGGGGCGTTCCTAACACCAGTGGGGGCTTTAAGCAGGAGTGCCATTCCTAAGGACGCTCTTTCCCCTCTTAGGCTGCTGTCAGTAGATTTCAGGGGCAAGAGGCAGCACTGCACATGGGGGTCAGAGTACAGCGCTGAAAGGACACTGAGGCATGTCAGTTAGAAAGTAACATGCCTCTGTGTCTCATTTGCCCCCCTAAAATCCACCTCAGGTACACTTTAAACCACCGCTGGATGATGGTAGCACACTTCTTCCTGCTCTTTCCCTTCTCACATTTTTAGGAAAGTGTAATACAAGGAACCTGCTTCTACTCTTCTCCTTCGCAACTTCAGTGAAGAGCAGTTCAGGATACTGGACATCATGCAGGCATAACTGGTGCCTCTTCAAGTGACTTAGGACTGCTTCATTCTGTGCAGACTTAGGACTGCTTCATTCTAAGTAGCACACACTGCACAGCCAGGGCACTGAAAGGGCTGTTCAGTCTACCACACAATGCCACATTGGTGCAAGTAGGCCCTGCGCAGTGGAATAGAAAAGTTCAGCTAGCAAGGGATCAATCTGTGATTGGCCACCTTGGTGCAAATGGGAGCGTTACTAGCTAGCAAGGGTTTGATGGGGGTACCCAGTAGTTGTGTCTTGCTCTCCATTGTTTTCAATATGAATTCAGACAGTTACTAGATCTTGAAAGCAAATCCGTTACATTGATTTTCTCCTTCAGTCACTGTATTAGCTGTTCATTGGTACTGTGGTGGTAATGATCACCTCTTTATGTGATAATCCTTGACAAACTGATACCCTCCACCTGCTTGCCCTTCTTGTACACAGCACCTGTCCTTGCCAGCTTCTGGTGCTCCATATCAATTGTTATGCATAGAGTGCTTTAGGGAGCCCAAATTGAAACCTGCACTGGGACCTATATTTCCTTAGCTACACCACTGTCCAGTGGTGCTTTCCTCGGGCTGGATACTAATTCCAGGGAAACTTAACTTTGCTTTATTACAGGTAGTCCCTAGTTAACAAAATAGGGACTATAGGTTCATTTGTTAACCTAAATCTGTCCAGAAGTGTCCACACTGTGCTATCTCTGCCCCGTACCTCCTCTATGCCCCCCGTGCCTCCATTCCCCCCTCTGTGTCATCTCTGTCCCCCCCCCCCCCCCCCCCCCCCCGCCTTCAGTGTCCCCTCTCTGTCACCTCTGTCCCCCAACGGGTTACCTCTGTCTCTCTGTGCCCTCAGTGTGTACTGCTGCAACATGTCATTTTATTGTTTTAAAAAACATTTTTTCTTAGAATTTTTTTTAAAAAATCATTTTTCGCAAAAACTACGTCCTTTTTTAAATTCATTTATCTTATCATATATCAGGGGGTCATTCATAAGTCCAGGACTACCTGTACTTGAAACTGGTATGTTGTATTTGAGTTGGGGAATGGCTTCTTGAATGAGAACCTCCTCATACATCTGGTGGGCTTCCTGTAGCAATCCCTTTAAAGTCAACCTGTCAGAATTTAAAGTTTACCTGAGATGAGAAAATAAAAATAAAGAAAAATATACATACCTGGGGCTTCCTCAAGCCCCCTTCAGGCTAATCGGCCCCTTGCCGTCTTCCCAGGCCACCTGGATCCTCTCCTAGGTGGCCTGGTAATTCCACCAGTCGAGGCCAGTCTGTGCCGGTGCAGTCCAGCCACACGTGCTCCTCCGTCCCACTCCCGCGGTCGGGAGCATTCTGCACCTGCGTAATGGTACTGTACGGGTGCAGAACTCTCTCTGGGATTGCAGTGCAATGGGGCATGCATGGCTGGGCCATCTAGTCCAAGATCCAGGTGGCACGAGAGGACAGCGAGGGACTGATTAGCCTGAAGGAGGCTGGAGGAAGACCCAGGTATGTATATATATATTTTTTTTTTCTTGGCCTCAGGTTTGATGCATAAACCTTCTGAATACGTCTGAACTATTTGTTGGTATGAAGAACCATCAGGTTTACTTTAATGCCTATTCCCTGATGGGTGAGTGCAGTTTGTGTAATGCAGACTGGACTTTTGCAGCAGGAAAGAAGTGTGATCATTCTATTTTGTGTCTGCTGCTGTAGCAAACACTGGCTGGTACAAAGACTGGTGCGTCTCAGAAGAATAGCATTTACTCAAAAGCAGATATTGTGTGGAGAGCCATCGATCACTGCTGCTTTTATATACAGTTTGTCACCATTGTTCTTCGTGTAGGATCGGAGCACATTCACAGTGAAACATTGCAAGTATTCATGGAAAAGACAACAGCTTAACTAAACCATTGTTCATTAAGAATGCTCTGACATGCTGATATCACTTTGCTGCGCGAGTTTTGTCCTCTGCAGTGTAGTACAATTCATGGGTTGCAGGCTATTAGGACATTTACTAATTCTGTCTCGTAAGAAGTAAAAATGATGTCAATATTTATTCCAGGTGTTCAGTGATAAGTCCACCTAAACCTGATGTTTCACAGTTGGACAGATGCTATTTGCAGAATCCGCCACCAGAGTCTTTTTTTAATGTAGTTTTAATTGTACATTCCAACAATATGATCTCTGCACCTGGCCTTCCTAAACCTAAAACTACCATTATAAAGCAATATATACCGTAGCTCCATTGTATTCAATGTAGAAAACCCCTTTGGATCTGGCATTATAGTTCTATAAAATATAACAAATCCATACACTGAGATGGTTATAAACTTTCTCAATTAAAGCGGCACTATGTCGAAAAATTTAAAATATGTGCAAACCTATACAAAAAAGAAGTATGTTTTTTCCAGAGTAAAATGAGCCATAAATTACTTTTCTTCTATTTTGCTGTCACTTACAGTAGGTAGCAGATATCTGACAGAAGCGACAGGTTTTGGACAAGTCCATCTCTCCATGGGGGATTCTCAGGGATTTATTTCTTTTCAAAAGTACTTAGTGAATGGCAATTGCTCTGTCCAACTGCTAAAAAAAACTGTG
Source organism: Hyperolius riggenbachi (assembly GCF_040937935.1). Classification (NCBI taxonomy): domain Eukaryota; kingdom Metazoa; phylum Chordata; class Amphibia; order Anura; family Hyperoliidae; genus Hyperolius; species Hyperolius riggenbachi. The sequence continues at coordinate 289,398,976 of NC_090650.1, forward strand.
TAGCGAGCAGGGAAGCTGGCCAGCATCGTTGTTTAAAATCCTTTTTAGGGAATATCTTAATAAAGAATAAAAGCCTTGCTAAGAATCCCCCATGAGGAGATGGACTAGTCCAAAACCTGTTGCTTCTGTCAGATTTCTACTACCTACTGTAAGTGACCGCAACATAGGCGAAAAGTAATTTGGCTCATTTTACTCTGAAAAAAACATACTTTTTATTTATCTATGTTTGCACATATTTTACATTTTACAATTTTTCGCCGTAGTGCCTCTTTAACCCCCCTGGCGGTATGAAAAATACCGCCAGGGGGCAGCGCAGCAGTTTTTTTTTTATTTTATTTTTTTTAAATCATGTAGCGAGCCCAGGGCTCGCTACATGATAGCCGCTGCTCAGCGGCATCCCCCCAGCCCCGCCGATCGCCTCCGGCGATAGGCGATCAGGAAATCCCGTTCAAAGAACGGGATTTCCTGGAGGCCTTCCCCCGTCGCCATGGCGACGGGGCGGGATGACGTCAGCGACGTCGGGACGTCATTGGGAGACCCGATCCACCCCTTGACGCTGCCTGGCACTGATTGGCCAGGCAGCGCAGGGGTCTGGGGGGGGGCCGCGCGCCGCACCGGATAGCGGCGATCGGGCGCGCGGCGGCGGCGATCGGGGTGCTGGCGCAGCTAGCAAAGTGCTAGCTGCGTCCAGCAAAAAAAAAATTATGAAAATCGGCCCAGCAGGGCCTGAGCGGCACCCTCCGGCGGCTTACCCCGTGTCACACACGGGATTACCGCTAAGGAGGTTAAACTGTCCCCCAGTTAGTCAATCTTCTATTAGGGTAAACTGTTAACATTTTCTGGGAAAAAAAACCCCCAAAAGATAGAATACTGTTACATCCAGCTGAAACTGAACTTGGAAGAGTTAGGACAAGTGTAAGAAAGCCAGCTGCACATCCATCTATTGGTGCTTGACTGCTGAATGTAGGATCCCATCTGTAATTCAGTAGTACTAATCGTACACTGCACACCTTTTGTATAAAATACAAAAGCCCGTGTCCTTTCCCTCCCTGCCTCTGTAAGCTTCCTCCAATCGGAGGCGGGGAGCCGCGCTATACAGGAGGGGGGGGCAGCGATGAATGACACAGCAGAGGTAAATGAGACTAGCAACAATCTGCAGAGTTGTATGCGGGCGGCAGGGAACTTCAAACTCACCTCGATCACAAATTTCCACGCTGTGTCTCCATGGCAATAGGGCATCACATGACGCGATATCGGGACGTGCCAGCGTATTACACTTTGGCAGCCAGCTTGTAATATGCTGGCACGTCCCGACGTTGCATCATGTGACACCCTGTTGCCATGAAGACGCAGGAATCCGTGATCGAGGCTAATGTGTAAAGGTGAGGTGAGGAGCTCTAGCCACTCACTCACTCACTCACTCACTCACATGTAGGTCCTTTTAGTCCTTCATTAAAATACTACCAGATCCATCTACTCTCTTAGCTATCACCAGTAATCTTGGATTCATCCCTGACCTGGATAGAGCTTTTTCAGGAAAACTGGTCTGGGTCAGGATACCAGGATCTAGGAGTTTCTTAAGCAATTTCCTCTGTCCAACCCTCAACCTTCCCTCTTTTTCATTTTCTACAGAGCTCAAGGTATATATCTAAAGAGACTAATGGCACACGGCCGTTTAGGACCAATCAATGCCGTTTAAAAAAAACGACTGAGAATCCAACTAATAAGATTAAAAAAATAGGAGAGAGATATGAACATGAGACTTATTTGGGTACCTAAAGATTTGTCACTCCAACTTATGCAGTTGGGAAAGTATATGTCCTGGCCTCTTTTGCTAGAGGTGTTTGCAGCTGATAAACCATTACACTCATGTTTGGTGGCCCTGTCCTCCTATTCAGAATCTATGGAAAGATATAAAATATTTAGTCAAGGGAAAAACAGGACTCTATCTGTGTCTAGATTACTTCCATGCAATTTGAATTCTGGCCACAGGAAGTGAGCGCTAGAGAACCTCACTTCCTGCTTGGCCTACAGGCAGAATGGAGATTACCGCACACTGCCGCAGTAATCTCCATAGGCTTTTTTTGGCATTGCGGCATGATCAGCCGATTGCACCGCTGCCGCAGTTTAACAGTGTGAAGCCTGCCTGAGGATTGGAGTTGACATCCCTGGTCTAGATGAACAAATGGTGATCTTTGGCCTTGTAATTTAGGGGACCTATTCTCTGACCTACTCCATTTTCCACACTGATGGGGGAAAAATGATTGTAGAGAGCAGAGGGCCTAATAGAACCCTGAATCTATCCACCTGGACAAATACATTTACTGAGCTCCTGGCCCTTGAGACCCCGAGTCCCCCACTTTCTCATTTGATGTGCTCCAAAGCTCAGAGGTAGGCTCCAAAGCACAGAGGTAGTTGCAACCTTGCTCATTGCAGTAATGCTCAGCATGAGGAAGTTATTGTTTATCCTATACAACAAAAAATTAAGGGCCATTTTACTTGTGATTCTTCATATATCATGTACTGTCTTGCAGACTTGTGTATATTGGCAAGACAAGACTTTCCTCCACTCAATCATTACCACTATCAATTATTACTACTATCATGGCGCAGCATGATTCTCAATATTCTCAATATCATTTTGGGTGCCGGCAATAGACAGACCACAAATTACTTGTCCCTTCAAGTTGCTACGACTCGGGGTGGGAATAGTATTTAACACTGCCTGGAATTTTGGCGGCAGTAGGGTTTGGCTCAATCCTCAATCATTTGGCTCAATCGTCGGCTAACTGACCTGGTGGCAATCTAATACATACACGAGTGATTGGCATTCTATATGTATGGTGGACTGGCTTGATGTACAAGCTTTGTATAGCTCCAGAACATTGCTGCTGTTGATGTTCACCACTTATACATATAAGTGAATCATTCCAACATGTTGCCAGTAACATACGGTAGTTTTTATATAAAAGTGTTTGTAATATAGCACAGTTTTTCTCATAACAAACAGTGATTTATTTTCTGCATGTGTATAAGAATAGAACAGAAAGTATTTTGAGGGACTCCAAGAAGACATGAAATATGTGCATACTCTGAGATCTTTTATAACTGATGATTATCTTTCTGTGATTACTTGGCGGAATCTTTAAAAAAAAAAAAAAAAAAGCTGGCAGTTTTAGAAGTCAGCTATTTTTAACATAGCCAAGCCTTTCTTTCTTCTATGAATATGCTGATGTTGAAATAAAATGCTACATGCAATCTCCTCAATGTTAAAGGAAGCCTGTAGGAAAAAACGTTTTAAAAGGCAGATACTGTACTTGCCTAAGTAGAAGGAAGACTCTGGAAGGTCCAGAGCTTCACCGATCCTCCTTAATCCATCCGCTGACTGCTGGGATCCTCTTCACCTCTGTGGCCGCGCTCCTACCCAATTATTCTTCGCAGGGGCCAGTAGGGTTTGTGCATGGTCAAGAGCACAAAGTGGCTTGTGCACAGAGGAAAAAGCTGTGAACGAGGTGCTTCGTACCACTGCACAGGCACAAATTCTACTGGCACCTGCACAGAGTGGCCACTCTCCTATTCAGATGGTAGCACAACTACAAGCAGGGCTGTGGAGTCGAAGTCAGGAAGTCAGTGGTTTTATAAACTGAGGAGTCGAATTATTTTTGTACCAACTCCACAGCCCTAGTAAGCATTAGACTAAAGGAGTCGGAGTCAGAGCAATTTTGGGTACCTGGAGCCAGTGGTTTCATAAACAATCAGATGATTTTTTGTACCGACTCCACAGCACTGCCCATAAGCAGCAGTATATAACCGTTTTGTTGAATATGTTTTAAAGGGTGTCAGCGCTGCAATGAAGGGGTCTAGGAGGACTATCCAGAGGCTTTCTTCTATTACGTTTAGTATCCAGGTGGCTCTCCTTTTTGTTTGTGTTTTTAAACTGGATCACAAACTGCCTTTTGTGTATACAGTCTATTTTAAATAAAGTATATATGATGCCTTTCTAGACAAATGGTCTGTTCTATTTTTGTGGTTTACAGTGGTGCTATATTTTTCGAGGGGTCCTATATTTATCCTTTTGTACTGAAATTACTAGAGCTACTTACTACAGTTCATAATATTCTCAGAATCAGAATCATTTATTTCGCCAAGTACAACGCGAGTTGTAACCGGAATTGATTTTGGCACAACAGGGTTGGTGCCTGATGATGCGCCACTGCATATAATCGGCGCGAAACGGCTGTCGACCTCCCTTACTGCCTGTACCTCTCTTTCCATGTGCATGGACATGTAATGTATATTTTTACTTGACAAATTAAAAGTGAAGTTTTACAAGGAATGTGCAAGGCCTCTTTTTCTATAGTTCTGGAAGTATTGGCGCAACAGGGTTGGTGGTGGTACTGTACAGAAATTGAACAGTCAGCATACAGTATGTACGGTAGATGCATATAGCGTGTATATGTGTATATATATATATATATATATATATATATATATATATTACACACAGTGGATACATACAGTAGGTACAATGCATACAAGGTACAGTAGGTACAATGCATATACAGGCATAGAAGCATAGGTAGACAATCCGCAAAGAATAGGACCAGGGGGACATCCGCTGCTGTCTATGGCACTCAAAACGCTTTTTTGAATCAGACAGATGCCCTGGTCTATCCTAAGGAAGAGAGAGAGAGAGAGAGATAAAGAAAGATAAGAGGAGTAGAACAGTGAAGTGAGTCCCCTGGGATTGTGGCATGACCTGTCTGGTTAGTGTCCCGAATTGGCTGGCTTTGGACTGCGGCTGCTGGTCCAGTGTTGTCTTTGTCCCTGTGTTATCGCTAGTGTACAGCTGCTAAGGGGGGGCTGGCAACCTTATGTGCAGCGGAGGGATGATGGAAGCTGAAGCGGGCAGCCTGGACAGATCCGATGGAGAAAAAGGCTGAGGGGGCGGGTGGATGAGCATGAGTGCCATGATGGATGGGCAGGCAGCTGTGACCCTGGCTGGGATGTGCAGGGGCCATGGGGACAGACTGGTGGTGATGGAGGAGCATGGCTGCATTACTCGATGGGAAGGCAGCTGTGGCTCTGGCTGGGATGCATGCGACCAGCCAGAGAGCGTCCCCTGGCCCTCACATTCAGGGCAGCTGATGGGCGACTAGCACATACCTCCTTGGTTGCTGCAGTTGGTGGATCAGCAGCAGTCAGACCACACAGCTTGGCAGTGAGCGGGGCACCAGCATGCCAATGCCCTCTGAGCTCCCAGCAGCGGCAGTGCGTGGTCCTCTTAATTCCCCGGGAAACAGCGGGTTCTTGGTTCTTAAAGAGAATCTGTATTGTTAAAATCACACAAAAGTAAACATACCAGTGCGTTAGGGGACATCTCCTATTACCCTCTGTCACAATTTTGCCGCTCCCCGCCGCATTAAAAGTGGTTAAAAACAGTTTTAAAAAGTTTGTTTATAAACAAACAAAATGGCCACCAAAACAGGAAGTAGGTTGATGTACAGTATGTCCACACATAGAAAATACATCCATACACAAGCAGGCTGTATACAGCCTTTACTTTTGAATCTCAAGAGATCATTTGTGTGTTTCTTTCCCCCTGCATCTCTCATGCACTGAAGTTTCAGGCTGCTCTTTTCTTCCTGCAAACAGCTTTGCCCTTGTCTGTAATTCCTCACTATGTGAAAGCCCAGCCAGCTCAGAGGACGATTTATCCAGCTTGTAAAAGATAAGAGAGAAGAGAGAAGCTGCTTTAATCTAAATAACACACAGGCAGTGTGCATAGAGGGGCCTGGAAGGGGGAGTTCATAGCAGAACCACAACACTGAAGAACTTGGCAGCCTTCCAGACACAGGCTGACAAGTCTGACAAGAGAGAGATAAGTTGATTTATTACAGAGACTGTGATAGTAGAAAGTGCTGCAGTAAGCCAGAACACATTAGAATAGCTTTTGGAACTTGTAGGATGATAAAAAACAGGATGCAATTTTTGTTACGGGGTCTCTTTAAGGTCTCCACAGTGGCAGCACGGCAGTAGTCCCATGATCAGCGACAACGCTGGCCGCAGAGGGGGGCAGGAGGCCTGAAGGCACAATGTCCGCATATGGTCTGCCCTGGTGTCCCGATGTGGAGGTTGTTGATTTTCCCCATAGCTGGTTTCTATCTGTATTTTATACATGTGAGTGCTGCCATCTTGCTGTTGATGTCATCACTATACACAGAGCAGGGTTAATTCATAGGGTTATTAGCTTGAACTGCTAGGTGTCTCATCAGCATATAAGCAGAAAGAGTTAAAGTGAATCTGAAGTGAAAATAAAAATAAAAAAACAGGTACTCTCCTAAGGAGAGGGAAGGCTCTGGTTCCTATAGAGCCTTCCCAGTCTTCTCACAGTCCCCGTGTTCCCCCGTAGGCTTCCCCGTTAGCCGTCTACAACCAACAGGTCATAGACTGCTCTCTTCTGCTTCTGGTGGGCTTCGGGAGCATTTGGATGCACTCGGGCTTCCGAAGACGGGCTGCTCAGTGCTGCAAACGTGTGAGCCACCCATCTTCCGAAGCCTCTTGCAGCGGGGGATTTAAACCGGGGATCCAACGCTGGATCGCAGGAACAGTGAGGAGAGTGGGAAGGCTCTGTAGCATAGTTCCCCAACCGTGTCCTCAAGGCCCTCCAACAGTGCATGTTTTGCAGGAAACCACAAACATTCACAGCTGATGTTATTAGTGTCTCAGCAGAGCTGATTAACTACCTTTCTGGATTTAGACAAAAAATACACTGTGGGGGGGGGGGGGGTTGCTTGAGGACAGGGTTGGGGAACACTGCTCTATAGGATCAAGAGCCTTCCCTCTTCTTAGGTGAGTATCTGTTTTTGACTTTTTTAACTTTTACTACAGATTCTCTTTAAATGTCAGAGTATATCACCTTCTAATATTTGCTTTGTTTGTCAAGGTTAATTGGTAGCATTTAATCCATTCTAGTGTAAGCAGGCAGTGGCCACAAAAACATTATTTCTCCACAACCGCTCCAAAGGGGAACTGATGAAATAATAGGCACAAGTGTATTCAGTACTCTTTTTTTTTTTTTTTTTTTTTTTTTTTTTTTTTATTGCCTGAGGTTTAATTTAAGATGCAGCTTTCCCTGTCTTGAACCAATGCACCCAGTTGATTGAGGTTTGGTGGAAGCAGGTGATGCCTTGTTTGTGCTGTATACCAGTTTGTAGGTCAGTGCTGGGAATATTTTTAGCTTTGGTATACCAAAACCTAATTCAGGGAATAGTTGCTTCCAACAAAGGCTAGGCGCCCAGGTGTTTTACTTCTCAACAGATTCTTCTTAATGGGACTGCAAGTTTTGTTTATTCTTCAACCGAGCTTGAAAGATTAAATGTAACCTTTTTATGTTTATTTTCCTCCCACAAGACCGATTTTATTTGTGATGGGAAAGTAGGAGACGAAATAAAGCCATTGCCATTTCTCTGTTCTTCAAGAACATTGTCTCCCTCCGACACAATCTAGGCTGATTATTTTTATGGACAGATGAATATCAGATGGTAGCAGCAACCACTGAAAATAGGCTCTCTCTATGTTTTCTTTCCAATTTGTTTGTTTTTTTATTCCAACCACCTCGTACTGAGCCCTTTTCTATCTTTTATTTTTTTGTGAAGCGATAGAGATCCGCAAGTAATCATGTTGCATCCCTTATACATTGTCAGCAAGGAGAAGGATGATGCACAGATAACTGTTAAATAGATTTGTGTTAAAGTTTATTCAATCAGGATCTCTTATCTGTGTAGGAATATCTTTGGTTTGTTTTGTCAGACCAGTTATCCAGTTTTATTGAATTTGATTGAGTGGGCAGTGTATCTGTAAGCCTGCATGTTTGCATTTTATTGGAAATGACAGAGGTCCATTACTGTAGTGTTGGAAAATCATCGGTCAAACGGTGGCTAGTGCATGGCTACTCCCTATACCACTTTTATATCTGCTTAAGAAGTCCACTCGATGTGATGTGAGCTATGAAATGCAATGACCTGCTGCAAATCTTCACTCTCTGCTTTGTATCAGGTAACTGGCAATTTCTCCTAAGGCCCATTTCACACAGGAGGCTGATGCAGTCTCTCAGCTGCTCCCAGGCAGTGGAGAGGTGGCTAACGTATTGAGTCACATCTGAGCGGTGGTTGCACTCTGACTTGACGTATTATTTTGCTGCCAAAAGCCGCATCAAAGTTGACATGCATGAGGTTACAACCGCTGCCATTTGGCTGTGTTAAATTGCAACCAGAAGGTGCTTGGTGGTCAAGAGATGGTAGGTGGAATTTGGAAGACGTTGACGCCGCAGACGTTTGGGTGCCTGTTAGGCACACATGTTAATATTAGTAATAAATGGAAATTTGAGAGCCGGATGCAGCAGCTTGTATAGCAGGCAGCCCTGGCACTCACTATTTTATAGCGGCAAAGATGCTGTGGATAGTGATAGTATTGCGGGGGGGGGGGGGGGGGGTGTATTCAGGGTGAGGCATGGATGGTGAGTGGGTTAAGCATCAGTTTGAGTGGGTGGTCACATAGGATGCGGTGGGGGGGGGGCAATTAGGTTTAAGCATCGGTAAGGGGGTCGGCTCGGTTTAGGTATTGGTAGGGGTCTGTTAAAGTTAGGCATCAATGGGTAGAGCTTGTGTGAGGGAGGGCTCGTATGAAAAACAGAATCACCTTTGTTCACCAAGCATGACTGGGTCATGCTCTGAATTGGTTTTGGCACATACGGTACAGGAAACATACAGGACACAAGTAGGAGGTAGACGCAACACAATAAACAGGTGAGAGTCATTGTATTAATAAGCAGTCTTAATAATAACAACTATGGATGCAGCAGCTGCGGCCTAAGTGGGGAAAAAAAGGCGGATGAACCCTGGAGAAAGAAGGGTGTGGAGAGGGTTCAAGAGTTTAACTACCAATGGGAAGAGGTGTTCTAGGCCTTGAGGTCCTGCTGGAGATAGCCATATACCTCTGGCCTGATGGGAGCTGCCTGAAGAAATGGTAGCCTGAGTGTGAGGGGTCGTTGGCAATCCTCAATGCTCTGGAGTGCAGTCTGGTGTTGTGGAGATGGTCTAGTGGGAAAAGGGGTTTTCCGATGATCCTTTCAGTTGATCTGATGACTCTCTGAAGTTTGTATCTGTCACTAGGGGAGTAGCTGGCATATCCGACCAGGACAGATTTAATAGTGACGGAGTAAAAGGTGCTTAGAAGTTCCTGAGTCATAACAAACTTCTTTAGTTGTCAAAGGAGGAATAGTCTTCAGTGTTCTCCCCAGAATTTAGTTCCAGCCGAGTGGCATGAAAAAGTAGCCGGGTGGCATGAAAAAATAGCCGGGTGGGGCAAGATAAGAGAATGCAGGGCTGGCGCTTTTCTGCTTATAGCAGAGGAAGAGGTGAGCAGATAACAGCCGGGTGCTCACCAAAACTGGCCAGTTGGAGCACCTGGCTTAAAGAGCCTGGGGAGAACACTGGTCTTTCTAGGGCTTTCTTCTGAGTAGAGGTGGTGTTGGTCTTCCAGCTCCGGGTCATCAGAGATGGTTGTACCCAGGAGACAGACCGAGAGGAGATGTCACCCAGCTTGACAACTTAGGACGTATTGGTGAGGAAGTCTGTGTTCCATAGGTGTGGGGTTGATATTATGCAGTTTGCGGGAGCAGATGATATTGAAGAATAAGGTTAGGTTGAGCAATAGTAAAATATCTGTAGATTTTACTGATATTTTACTATCGGAATTATCAGTGACCAATAGTAGAATATCAGTCATTTTAGCAATTTTCAAATAACCCGTATGTCTGGCACCTTTTTGTTTCATGTACGGGGCTGAACTCCAGACAAGTGCACAGAGGATTAATTTGAAAGATTTCTCTGACGTAGGAAGTAGAAGAGATATAGCCAGTCAAAACCAATAGTTGCTGGCCAATAATCTGGCAAAGAAAATGATTGCACAAAGTATAACTGCATCCCCAAGTTCTGTCACTTATTTTGTCACTTATTGCCGTTCAATTTTTAACACATCTTTCTCCTAGGTAAAAATTACAAATGTTCTTCCAATTTTTTATTTCCACTCCAATTACACTTTGTCAAATTCTCTTTTAACTGCTTCCTGACCGATGTAGTTTGAATCTACATCCTGCTGGTGGCTGTACAGCTCTTACAGCACATATATTCCAACATTCACCGCTGCTCACTCACGCAGTACTCGCCACTCGTGCTGATGTTTTGAAACTGCTCCTGCTGGCTCTGATTTCTCAGTGACAGTAGAGCTTCCGAATTTCGGTCAGGAGTCAGTTTCACTGTTGGCCTACCACAGTAATCAGAGGGCACAATCGGGAAAGGACAGCTCCTTAAGGGGCCACAGCTGTCCAATTCCAAAATGGTTAAAGTGGTATTGTCATCGAATTTCATCCATAGGCTAAAGCATTAAAAATGGCATAAAACGGCTAAAACCAGCTGACTTGCTAATTGATAATCCTGGCATTGCTGGATAGAGCTGCTAGATTGTGCTGGAAGTGTATACACTGTAAACAAGACAGGAAAGCTTCTGCTGTATCCAGGGAGGGAGACCAGAAATGTATCTATTCTATGTGCTGATTAATTAGTTCTCTAAAGGTGCCCAGACATCAGACGATGTATGGGCAGATCCACCCGAGAGACAGATCTCTCTCCGATCGGAGAGAGATCTGTTGACTGTCCATACACCAGTAGACCAATTCCCAAGAATTTCACCATGAAATCAGCCTTGTGACACTGCATCCGCCACCTTGCCTCTCCCGGCCACAGTGCCCCCCCCCCCCCGTGTACATTAACCCCCCCCCACCCCATATGCCCCTGCATTCATACTTTACCTCTCTGCCGCTCAGAGTCTATGTGATACCTATTGTGAGGAGTCAGAACAGACGGAGACCTAAAGTATTAATGCAGGGGCACCGGGGAGGTACATGTACAGTAGGTGGGACAGCAGCTGGGGGTTTCCGTCACATTTGTTTATCGTACACGGTTACCTCCGCGCACCTGATCGACATCTTGCTGCAAAAGAGCTTCTCTGAGCTCTCCTACCAAACTTGGTCAGCTACAGTGCTGTTTTGTGAAGCACGTATACATCAAAGAAATAGTGAAAGACAACGCCCAATACGATTTTACTGCAGGGAAGTTCAAAAGGTCATTATTTCTGCTTTGTTTCATAATAAAATACAGAGTGTAGTTTGTAATCTGCAAATATTAGAGAATGATGCAGTGTTACATAAAAAAAGCTATATAACTGAAAATAAAAATATAAAACTCCTTTTCTTTGCTACTAATGTTCTATTTCTTAGCTGTACTACACATACAATTCCTTCTCAAAAGTTTTTTTTCTTTTTCGCTTCAGTGTCACTTACAGCCAGCCGTATGTTGTGTGGTTACATGCTCATTTCTTTATGTTGAGCAGAGAAAAACATGTTTTGTAAAAGGAATCTTGTTGAAAGCGGATGTCCTAATTTGTTGTAAATATGAAATGGTATTTAAAAGGAACCTTATCTCTAAAAAAAAAAGTTTATCTTACCTGGAGCATCTATCAGCCCCCTGCAGCCATCCTGTACCCTTGCAGTCACTCATGGCTCCTCTGGTCCCCCGCTGCCAGCTAGTTTTTGTTTTTGCTGACTGGGAGTCGGCCGGCCGCCATAAAATTTTACACATTACAACCGTAACGCGTAAAAATGCACTTGTTGATGTCTGCAATAGCTTCCTGCACCAGCAGGAATGCGTAAAAACATACGCATGGCGGCCGGCCAACTCCCAGTCGGCAAAAACAAAACTAGCTGGCAGTGGGGGACCAGAGGAGCCATGAGTGACTGCGAGGGCACAGGATGGCTGCAGGGGGGATGGTAGATGCCCCAGGTAAGTTAAAAAAAAAAAAGAAAAGTTTTAGAGTTAAGGTTCCCTTTAAATAAGTTATTTTTGTTGTGACACATAGACACAGAACATATAAACCATTCCATGGCTAATCCGATTAAATGATGCCAGATATGTACAGAAAGGACTATACTGAACCTAAATCCATGTTTGGTATAAATGATGAACAAATACACTGAAACAATAATGTTTCCAAGAAAGCTGTGTAGAGTCTACATGTCCTCTGTGTGTGCGTCTGAGGCCAGGGAAATATGTACAGTTTGGGGAAACAATGAAGCAGTGTGATGGTATAGGGTGGGCTGACAGAATCTATTTCATTTAACAATTGCAAAAAGAAAATCTGCAGGCAGCTTGGACACAGGCCACATTCCTGTCATAGCTGCAAAATTTCTGTCATAGCAAGTCCCACCAGTAGCAAACCATGGGGCTTTGTGTTTTCTCCTAGGTGCCTCTCCAGCCTTAGGCGATAGCAGAAGCATTGGAACAATAGGGAGGATTTGCTGCAGGTTTGGTCCCACACTGGTTCACATCTGTGGGATGAGACCTTGTAAAATAGCGCACACAGCTGATCCATTCATTGCCATGAGCTATAGATTGTTACACATCTTCACAGAGGACGTTGTGTGTCTTTAATGTATGTATTCTTTTTGCAGAGCGGCTGTTTTCAATTACTGTCACCAGAGCAAAATGTTAACCGCACCTGTAATATCTATAGGTGTGACTGCCCCTTCCCTAACACTTGAGGAAATACAGATTGTCCAGGTTTTTGTTCCGTTTTTTTTTTTTCCTCTTTCAGGATCTTTTGAATTTAGCTGCAGCGAACATTCTCCTGATTCTCTCCACTATTACCTCTCTGTAGAAAATAGTACGCTGGCTTTGCTAAGTGACGACCAATCAGTGTTACAAGGCTCCTTTTAAACAGGTCCCTTTAGAGCAAGAGATTCTTAGATTAATCCGTTCAGTACAGTGTGAAGACGAGGTTTCATTATAGCAAGCTTAAAACTGCTGACGTTATTCCATACATACCTGCGTCAGTCCACAATTAATCTATAACCCTTCAGAAGCACTTGTGGGCAATTCAATTACAACCAGCTGAAACTGCCTATAGTACGGTATTTACTTTTACACTTTAGTCAAATATAAACACGGCATAGAAATACGCAACAGTTTGGAAAGGGGTTTGGGTTGTTTTTCATTTGGACAAGTACATCGAGCCAGTCAGTTGTGCAGAATCTATTCATGGTTTGTATCCTGGGACATATAATAGTCATCTTGCCATTCTTTATATCTGTGATTTATTATGCTGCCAGTCAGTCACTATAGTACATAATAATAAATCACCACAATGCATATTCAGAAATAAAATAGTTGTTTTCTGTGCCCATTGCAGTTTACTTGGAAAACAATATAGTCCTTGGGAAAGGAGAATGTCTAACTACTAAAACGAACCTTGAATGTCCTGCTTGAGGTGGGCTTCAGTCTCCCTGCAAGTTCTTCAGTGTTATCTGAAGGGATATGGAGGATGACATGTATTTAATTTTAAACAATACCAGTTGCCTGGCAGCCCTGCTGGTCCTCTGCTTCTAATACCTTTAGCCATAGTCCCTGAACAAGCATGCAGATGAGATGTTTCTGACAAGATTAGCTGCATGCTTGTTTCAGGTGTATTGTTTAGACACTATTGCAGCTAGGCAACTGGAGTATAAAAGAAAACAAATATGGCAGCCTCCATATACCTCTTGCATTAGGTTACCTTTAAAGCACCACCTGACCTTAAATAGATGCAGCTCTGTAGCTAACCACAAATGTCTAGGCAAACAGCAGATGTGTGCATCTTTTTATTCTCACCTGTGTGTCATGCGGCATATGGGCATGTTAAGTCAAGACATACTGTATAGCCTAAAACTGTAATTTACAGTCTGAAGTGAATTCAGTCCATGGGGACACATGTAAATCTCTCCTGCTACTAGAACCACATTACATAACGTGTAGCAGGATGTAACCGGTTACTTACTGGCACACTTTCACTGTCACAAGTACAATTGTTGTTTTTTTCTGGAATTTAAAGAGAATCCGAGGTGGAATTTTAAAATCTTAATAGGACACAGAGGCATGTTCTGTGCACAATAACACGCCTCTGTGTCCTTCTATTGCCGCTGCTAGACCCCCCATGGCTCTGCTGTCCCCCTGAAAATCGCGCCAGACTAGCGACAATCTGCTTGTCGCTAGCCATCTGTTTACCTGAGGCTTGTCAATCATCAACCTCCGCATTGCCTCCACCATTACAGACCCCCCGCTCCCTGCCTCTGCTAGCTTTCTCCAGTCGGAAGCTAAGCTGTGATTTAGGAGTGCGTCCTAGGTCGCGGCTTAGCTTCCGATTGGTGGAAACTAGTAGAGGCGGGCAGCAGCGGGGGGAGCCTGTAATGGAGGCGGCAATGCGGAGGTCGATGATTGACAAGCCTCAGGTAAACAGATGGCTAAGCGACAAGCAGATCAGATTGTCGCTAGCCTGGTGCTATTTTTAGGCGGGACAGCAGAGCCATGGGGGGACTAGCAGCGGCAATAGAAGGACACAGAGGCATGTCATTGTGCACAGACAATGCCTCTGTGTCCTATTAAGATTTAAAAATTCTGCCTTGGGTTCTCTTTAAAGTGTACCGGAGATGTCATGTGATGTGATGATAGGTGTGTATACACAGTGGGTGGCAAGAACACAGATCCCTATGCTGTGCATCTTTTCTTTTTTCCGTGTCTGAAAGAGTTAATATCCAGCTATGCATCTGACAGTTTTTCTCCAGTCAGAACGAAGTCGGGCTCCTTCACTGATAACAAATGAGGGCCCTTTTCTATGAGCAGTTGATAGGCAGTGAAAAGCCTGTCAAACTCTCACAACTGCTTGCTGCTGTCTGAAGACTGCTCACTGCTGCTTGGTAACTGCTCACTGAGCGCGCAGCTCAGCCGCCCATGGAAAAGGGCCCTAACAGCTGTAAAACACTTTCCTAAGCAGATACCTGGGCTTCTGACTGCAAGGGAGAGAGAAAAGGTCAATAGATCATGTATATTCTCTCTGGGATGCTTTAGACACTGCAATTGAGCAGACACAATCAAACATTAAATCTACTTTGTAAATGTTTATACATAAAATAAAACCATGAGAAGTCATTTTAGGAGGAGGATGGATTCAATTATGTATCTCATCAGTTTTTCACCTCGGGTTCACTTCAAACAACATTAAACATGGGGCAATGTATTCTTTTGCACCCATCATGGAGTATAGATAAGTTTTAACTTTCATAACACGTTCAATATTTTCTTGCCTTTTCTATCAAGCTAACGTTCTATTTATTTTTATTCAAGGGACTGGGCTGTGTACATATCACTCGCAATTGTAAGATACCCAACCTGGTGAAATAGATCTCGCGTGTTCTGATTCAGTGGTCAAGTATCTCCTCTGCCTGACATCTGATTAATATTTCTGCATTAATCTGCTAGTGAGGCTTGCACGTTGAACGACACATTAAGGCAATCACCAGCTGCTCGTCATCATGTTGCTTATTAGAACTGTCATTGGTAACAATGTAGCGAAAGGGCACAGTGTGATGGAGAAATACTTGTGAATGTCTTTATAGTTTGAGAGCCATGGGGAGCTGCTAAGTCCTCCAAAGGGTAGGAGAAGATAGATGACATTAATGTGAATGCTCCATGCATGACGCTGGCTCCAACCAAGTTCCTGAACTTCATTAACTTGCTCGTTTCATAACGGCCTCTCCAGAAACTTTATAGATTTATTTTTGTCTTGGGATAGTGAAAGACTTCTTTATCGTTGAAGGATACAATAATAATATACATATTTTCAGAACGACGTTTACATGTTGGTTTAAAGGCCTCCAGTATGAAGATAAAGCTCCACTTATTTGCCATTTTGAAAAGCGTGAGAAGGCATTAGAACCAAAGCCAGCTTAGAAATGATGATTGGTCACCTTTGAAGAGACGGATTTACCCCCATTTTTCTCTCTGTGGACACTTAACATTTCAGTCCTTGGTGTCACAGGACTAGGAAGCCAGTTAATGGCAGTAAACCTTTGACAGAGAGTTCACTCTCTAGACTGACGACAGCCGCGTGAGTCGTTCACCACCGAGATCCACCAACATCCGCAATGAGATGAATGTGAGCATTCATCTCAATGTGTTTACCGCCCATTACTGGTGATTGTGTGAACTTAAAGGGGCACCCTGCTGCGCCAGGGTGGCTGCGCAGCAGTATTTTTTGAATTTTTTTATTTTTTTTTTAAATCATGTAGTTAGCCTAGCGCTAGCTACATGATTCCCCCCTCCCTGCGGCATTCCTCCCACCCCTCCGATCGCCGCAGGCGATCAAGCCCATCCAGAAATCCCATTTGAACGGGATTTCCTTTAGGGCTTCCCCCGTCGCCATGGCAACTAACGGAATGATGTCATCGACAGGGAGTCCCGATCCACCCCTCAGCACTGCCTGGCACTGTTTGGGTCTCGGGGGGGGGGGGGGGGGGGCCCAGTTACGTGGCGGGTAGCAGCGCATCAGCGGCGAGCTGCGGCGATCGTCCCCAACATGCAGCTAGCAAAGTTCTAGCTGCTCCTGCTAGCTGCGTGTTTTAAAAAAAAATTACGAAAATCGGCCCACCAGGGCCTGAGCGGTGCTCTGCGGCGGTTGTGGACGAGCTGAGCTCGTTCATACCGCCGAGGAGGTTAAAATATGTGCAGATATATACAAATAAAAAGTACATTTTTTTCCAGAGTAAAATGAGACATAAATTACTTTTCTCCTATGTTGCTGTCACTTACAATAGGTAGTAGAAATCTGACAGAAGCAACAGGTTTCGGACTAGTTAATCTCTTCATAGGGGATTCTCAGGGATTTATTTATTTTCAAAAGCACTTAGTGAATGGCAGTTGCTCTCTCCAACTGCCAAAAAACTGTGTAGCGAGCAGGGAAGCTGGCCAGCATCCTTGTTTAATTCCTTTTTAGGGAATATCTTTACAAAGAATAAAAGCCTTGCTAAGAATCCCCTATAAAGAGATGGACTCGTCCAAAATCTGTCACTTCTGTCAGATTTCTGCTTCAGACTGTAAGTGACAGAAACATAGGAGAAAGGTAATTTATGGCTCATTTTAATCTGGAAAAAACGTACTTCTTATTTGTTTCTGTTTGCACATATTTTGAATTTTAAAATTTTTCGCCATAGTGCCCCTTTAATGTTTCCGAGACGCTTTGGCAGTTGCTAGTTCTGTGCCCCCTATAGGGCTCAAACTGCAACACGACAATGGAATAATGCTAAACGTTTTCCTGCTCTGTTGCAGAAAAGCATTTAGCGTTGGCTAAATATGTCACTGGCAGTTTTCCCATCTGAACCGACCCTTACTGACAATAGTATCCAGTACTGATAATAGTGCCCAGAATACCGGTCATGTCTAATCACCTGAATTTCCAGGAAGCAAGATGGTATGTAGATTCATCAGCCCTGGCAAGTAAAGTGAGATGGCAATGTGCAGTAATGATGATATTAAGATATATAGACAGCAGCAGATATGAATACATTCACTGGACTGTGGTTTGTGTTTGTTTAGCTGGATCAGAGTTTCAATTAGCAGTCATCAGCAGCTGTGAATTAAAAGCAGAGAAACCTGCCCTGTATGTATTTAGAGCGTTTAGCCTGTCTACCCAACCCCCCCTCCCTCTTTTGTGTTTAATCACAAGTTGTAATTTTATCTCTCCCCCGTGTCACATCATGACACAAAAGAGATGGCAGATAAGCTCATTTGAAAACCCAGGATGATGACAATTTGTCTGCTTCCATGAATCAGGAAGTAGAAACGGTGCAGTTTTATTTTAGGATTTGTATTAGCTGTAACAAAGAAATGTTTTTTGTTTAAAGGTTATTATGCTGTTGTGTGTCTTTTAGAGCAGAGAGGAAGTTCTGAGTTCAGGTCCACTTTTAGTCTAGGAGCTTTGCCAAGGCAGCTCTCTGCCCTACGGTGAACACAGGCTTAATCCTTTCAGTACTTCTAGTGAAGTGAATCAAATAAGGGCTCAAACCTACTAGAAGCCTTTTCTAAGTACTAGTGAATGCAATACTATGGGGGATTTTTACCAAATCACATCCCTCAGTGAGAACATAACATTAGCAAGAGATTTTAAAATCACAAAGATCTTAGAAAAGCTCTTGTAGTGTGAACAGGCCCTTATGGCTATTCTGGCTAATGGCTAATTGTTTTAGAGTAGAGCGGAAATTATGAGTTTAGTTGTACTTCAAGTAAAAGAAAGTCTCTAGTTCAGGTTTGCTTTAACAGAAGTTTAAGCAACTAGAGTTCTGCAGTTTGATTATTCACAAAATGTTGTTATAAGCCTTAGAAGAAGAATGCACTCACCGTCCTTTGTTAAACACCTTTCTGCTCTTGCATTAGCAGAGGTATTTGTCACTTGTTGCAGTAAGAAGTAAATGTTATGTCGTGTTAACCCAATTTGCTTTGCTTTTCTTGGGGGGGCTGTCATGCTTTACAAAAGATGAGGTTTCTAAATGGTCTGGAATACTTACTGAAAGCAATGTGCAGTTTGTCTTCTTTTAAAGATCAGAAGAAAATGCCCTGGGGGTATAAATATTCTGTGTATTAATGCAGGGAGCTATTTATAACCAACAAAGAATGTCTTTTGTACATTATCAGTTTGCAAGAAACAGTCCTATTCTTTTTTGGTAATGCACTTATAGTACAATGCCTGCTTTGTCCCCAGTGCTGTGATGGATGTTCTGATTTATTTTTTGTAGCATAACAGTTGTCACTTTACTGTAGCCGTGGTCTGAATACTTCATTTTTTTTTATGTTCCTCTACCCGATTTATTTTATAAGCACTGAGGTTATAGTTGGAGAAGCTAAATTAAAACTTAAATGCTAACATGTTTTTTTTTCCTTTTTTATAGTGTTTCATCTGCATTTTTTCAAATACTAAACTAAGCTATGATTTGTATTTGCAGTCTTGGATTCCAGACAGATATGGTCAGTAATGTAGTGAGTACACTTCTGGGGATGCTGCTGAAACTAACCTTAGAATTGATCCAGGTTCATTTTCCTTACTGCTACTATATCTAAAGGTGCCTATTAACGGTGCAATCTGCCAAAAGATCGACCAGTCTATTGTATCGGGTACCGATAGATGTCGAACAGTTGTTCTATAGATCGTCCTGTCTCTGTCTGTCCAAATTTTGGAATAATTATTGTGGTCTAATCTGATTGCTTATCATTTTCCCCTCCATTGGTAGGCCTGAAAGATCAGACCGATCGGACGGTCAATTGTTTGGAAATGTGGATCATTAAAGGGCACCTTTAGTTTCACAAGTGTCTCCAAAGCGATTTCCCTTTGAATTTCCATTGAAATTAATTTGGATTTGAAACACACACACACCCACACACACACACACACACACCACACACACACACACACACACACGCCACACATACGCCACACACACACCACACATACGCCACACACACACCACACACACACCACACACACACACACCACACACACACACCACACACACACACACACACACACACACACACACACACACACACACACACACACACACACACACACACACACACACACTTTTCTCCTGTTGGAAGAGCTGCAGCCACTGGGATGCGCTCAAGAGGCCACCCTGCAGTGTAAGGGAGTCTTGCCTTGAACTCCTTACTGAATAGGTACCGACACTGGCCAGGATTTGAATCCTGGTCTCCCATGGCAAAGGCGGTGTCTTTAACCAGTACACTATCCGGCCACTATAAAAACACGGAATCGATACGCAAAGACTTCCATATGCTTGCGATTGCGTTCTGTGATTCGTAGTTGAAAACGGCGTACATTGGCCTAGCAATTAAACAGTTTGTTAGAGCCAGTAACCGTATCTGAAGTAATTTTGCAGTACAGTACCTTCACTTCAGTCCCATGGTTGAGTGGCACTACCTGTCCTTTTTTTTATTTTTTAATGCTGATCTCTCCAGAGGAGAATGCTTTGTAAGTGCAGTTTATGGCTCTACATGTAGATGTCATGTATGCACACGTTTATTATAATGGATCTTCAAGTGCACCTCCAGCCAAAAAAAAGTTTGAATGACAATACATATTTGTAGTCTGTGCACTATGTACAGTTAGATGGACATATAAAGTTTACATATGGTACATTGTAGTGAATAGAACCGACTCACATCTGTATATGTAGTAGCACTTCCTTATTTCTAAAGTACACCTTCAGTATGGTGTTCTCCCTTCCAGCCAGGTTCCCTCTTCTGCTCCTCCCTGCCCTGCTCTCTGCTTGCTTGGATCAAAATACTTCTCTTTTCACAGTGTTTAGGAGAGAGGAGAGACAGCAGAACATCTGCAGCCTGTCTTTTCATGTGTGCTTGCTAGAATTCTTATTTAAGATGTCTGTCAGCCTACCTGGATTAGATCACATGGACATGGGGGGTGGAGTTATGACATCAATCCCCCAGTATCCTTTGCATCTATGGTTTGTAAAGCAAAAAAAAAATCACCCAGGCCCAATTTCACACTGGGGGTGGGGATTTCTAGACCATATGTGGAATATGGACCCTAGGGGTGAGAAAGTCACAATTTATTATGTGTGATTTTATATATCTTGGCAACTTTGTAGGTTTAAAGCAAACTGTAATTTTATAATTTAGGTACTCTTTAAATCATTGCTACTCATGCTCATTTTGCTGTCTTAATAAAAGCTCTGGATATAGCAGTGTGCGTCAGATGCGCTCGCCACTCATTAGTGGTTGCTCAGTCCATACACCAGTGGGCTTTGCCTTTCATATTTAGAGCTGTTTCCTTAATGAAATGGCTTGTTTTATTCAGTAGTCCATTCCCACCTCCATTCGTACTTTGTACTCGGCATGTTTAAGAAATTGGCTTGTATCTATTTACAGCCTTCATGAATTTTTTATACTCAAATCTAACAGTGTGGCTAAGAAATATATCTCTTTTATCAGCCATTTTCTTATCATCTTATTCTGACGCATATATATAAAAACACAGAAAACTGAGTTAACGGTTGAGTTGTGACCTACAATAATGTAGTTCTACTAATCCAGCAGGAACCAAACTGTATTCCAGTATCCCACTGTGACTGCAGATGGCTGTTATAGGACTTCTCATAAGTGCAGTTTGTGTTAAAGGGAATACATTCTAGAAAGTAATCATGACACCTGCCCTCGGTGTCTGATTCTGAGACTTAACAGTTCAGTAAATAAAGATCGGATGTGATGCTCATCTGACAAAGCCAAAGATTGATCTCCTAACGATCGTTCTTCAAGTATCGTATATGTTTAGCTTAAAATAGCGATGTAAAACATTTGTAATAAACAATTTCTTTATTATTATTATTTAGTATCTGTATTGCGTCAACCTATTCTGCAGCACTTTACAGAGTATATACTGTAGTCTTGTCACTAGCTGTCCCTCAGAGGGTCTGTAGTCTAGGGCCAATTTATAGGAAGCCAATTAACTTATGTGTATGCTTTTGGGATGTGAGAGGAAACGGGAGTGCCAGGAGGAAACCCATAAAGACACAGGGAGAACATAAAAACTCCATGTAGATAGTTTCCTGGGTGGGATTCAAACCGTGGACACTGTGCTGCATGGCGAGAGTGCTATCCATCACGCCACTGTGCTGTCCAATCAGCTACTATGTTAAAACCACAGACAGGTGAAGTGAATACTATTCATTTCAGCAGTTCTTTCCATAGGTTCCCTATGGTTCCATAGGTTCCATATGGTCCCCTACCATTCGTGTCCTTACCTCTCCCTCTAGATTGTAAGCCTTTGGGCAGGGTCCGCCTCCTTTTGTGTCCTACCTGATCTTGCACCTCCATTACTGTGAACCCATTCTATGCATCTGAGTAAACCTAACTTGCCTAATCTCCATGCTCCATCCAGTGACTGACTAAGCATTACCTGGTACTCATACTATGGTGTGTGATCTGGTTTTCTTGTATTCCTGTATTGTCATATTGCTGTATCTCACCCCTAAATATTGTCTGTAACCTAAATTAATGTTCAGCGCTGCATAATATGTTGGCGCTTTATAAATATAATAAATAAATAGGTTGGCATATATTAGGTAGCAAATGAACAGTTAGTTCTTGACAGTGATGCGTGTGGAAGCAGGGTTAGGACCTAGGTGGCTCTGGCAAGGACAAACCTTAGTGGCTAGACAACTGTGCCGGAGCATCTGGAAAGTGACAGGTCTTAACTAAAGCTATCCAAAGAAAGGTAGATAAACCAGTGGTATGGTCATGGGTGCCCAAGTTTCAATGAAGTGCATGGAAAATATACCTTTTTGTCCAGTACCACAGAAAAAGTGGTAATGAAACACAAACTACTGGAAATGCACAGTGCATCACCACTTTCTTTATATGGTGTTGTAAAGCCGCAGGCCTGTCAGGGAGCTCTTATTGCTTCCTTTACACAGTCAAAAGTGCCACAGTGGGCACATAAATGTCAGGCTTGGCCTATGCAACAATGAAAGAGGGTGGCATGATGTGATGACACATTCTCCAAATTCCCCAGATCTCGGTCCAATCTAGTATCTTCAGGATATGCTGCAGAACCAGTCCAGTCCATACAGATTCCATCAGGACTTACAGAATGACCTGGTGCCAGATGCCATGGAACCCCTTCAGCAGCCTTGTCTATTTTGGGCTTCATTGGCTCAGAACAAATAGGGCTGGCTTTCAGCAAAAGCCATATAGGGTGTGGCCTAAGGGAGAATGCCCTAGGGAGTCCAAAATAGTTGGCAGTATTTCAAGAAAAGTTCTGTTTGGTCATTCCTCTTTGGCTTTTCGATCAGTCCACAAATCTGGTGGACAGACTATTAGTGAGTGCAGAGCTTAGCAGGGTTGGAAATGTGAGTGTTTGTACATTAGAACGTTCAGTGATCTTGGGCACGCAGGATGGTCTGAGAGAAAACGGAGCTCTGTGTGCCTGCAGTACACAGCAATGAGAATGTTTTGCTTATCGACACAAGACCTCTTTATTCTTAGCTGCTTTCATAATTTTATTAGCATTTATCTCTTTACGATGCAATTTGTTGTTTAATAGACAGCGGCTAGTGAATTGATTTGCTTCTGTGGAACTACAGAGGGAGGATTTCATCAGCTGCCGGGAAGCTTCTGCAGCTTGTTTATCACGCTCCTGAATGTGTAGAAGGGTCCTTTTCCGATGGCTTGTGGATCACAAAACGCTAGGTACTTGAAAATGAATGGAAGTCACGGTTTTCATTAGTGAGATGTGTTTGGGACGTGATTTTTCCTGATCGCAATCATCATGCCTGCTGCATTTTTCATGCACTTGGGCTACCATACAAAGTATAGGACCACAGGAAAATCGCATAGCAAATGCAGCGCTACACATTTATTTTTTTTCAACTATTGAGCAACACAAAATATTTTCTCACCCTTTTTTTTTCTTTTTTCCTAACCTGTCACAAACGCACCACAATTGTACACCCACCAAATAGTGTCGGGATAAGGGTGGAATTGCTGCAGTGAAAATGGAGACACAGTCGTGTTTCTCAGTAGCTGGCACACAGTGATTTTTTTTTTTTTAGAATCTAGTATGTAAAAAAAAGCATGTAATGAAAGTAATATCCAACTTAAAAAGGGTATTTAATTGATGAAGTGTGAAAACATCTGTAAGTAAACACAGGAGAAAATGTTATTGAATCAGGGCCCATGTATGAAGGTGGGAGGCTTGCTAATAAATATAATGTATCCCAGACCAGATACCCTGAGTATAGCCCCCCTACACACCATGGGATTTCTGTTGCTCGGCAGGGATCAATACACAATCCCTTGAGTGACAGTGCTATGCTGACGCTGTAGAGATGCATCACTAGCCTCCAGACTAGTGACACATCTCTTGCTATGGAGGGAGGCGGAGGGAGAACTAGCCGTGCACAACAGAGTAATTTCCTGTGGGCAGGGGAGCAGGGAAGACAATGCGATCGGGTAGTACTCAGGCGTCTGGATCGGGCAGCCACTGTACACACTTTATCATCTGCCATGGCCGAGTTCATCCCAGCGTGTCTACATAGTATAAATTTTTTTTTATTTCTGTTCTCTAGTATTAAGGTGTAAAGGCTACGATACACAAGTAGATGTTTTTACTATTACTCGATAAGTGCTGCGCTACTACTTACTTATTGCATAAATACACAGATAAATGTATCCACAATTCTTAAAAAAGTGCTCGTTCGCACTACAAGAGCTTTTCTGAGTGCTTGTGATTTTAAAAGCGCTTGCTAATGTTATCCTGTGTGAGTGTGTTCACTTTGGAGCCCCCATGGATCCCCCATAGGATTGCATTAGCAAGAGCTTTTTAAATCTCTGGCATTTAAAGGGAACCTAAACTGAGAGGTATATGGATATTTCCTTTTTAAAAATACCAGTTGCCTGGCAGCCCTACTTATCTCTTTAGTTGCAGTAGTGGATGAATCACACACCTGAAACAAGCATGCAGCTAATCCAGTCTGACTTCAGTCAGAGCACCTGATCTGCATGCTTGTTCAGGGGCTGTGGCTAAAAGTATTAACCAGCTGAGCGGTCTGGACGAGCTCAGCTCGTCCAACACCGCCAGCGGCTGCCGCTCAGGCCCTGCTGGGCCGATTTTGATGCAATAAAAAGCAGCACACGCAGCCGGCACTTTGCCAGCCGCGTGTGCTGCCTGATCGCCGCCGCTCTGCGGCGATTCGCCGCGAGCAGCGGCGAAAGAGGGTCCCCCCAGCCGCCTGAGCCCAGCGTAGCCGGAACAAAAAGTTCCGGCCAGCGCTAAGGGCTGGATCGGAGGCGGCTGACGTCACGACGTCGGCTGACGTCGATGACGTCACTCCGCTCGTCGCTATGGCGACGATATAAGCAAAACAAGGAAGGCCGCTCATTGCGGCCTTCCTTGTTTATTCTGGGCGCCGGAGGCGATCGGAAGATCGCCTCCGGAGCGCCCTCTAGTGGGCTTTCATGCAGCCAACTTTCAGTTGGCTGCATGAAATAGTTTTTTTTTTATTTAAAAAAAAACCTCCCGCAGCCACCCTGGCGATTTAATCAGAACGCCAGGGTGGTTAAAGACACAGGATCAGCAGGAGAGTCAGGCACCTGGTATTTTAAAAGGAAAAATCTATATCCTTCTCAAGGTTCACTTTAACCTCCCTGGCGGTAAGCCCGTGCTGAGCACGGGCTATGCCGCCGGAAGGCACCGCTCAGGCCCGGCTGGGCCGATTTGCATAATCTTTTCTTTGCTACACGCAGCTAGCACTTTGCTAGCTGCGTGTGCAATGTGATCGCCGCCGCTACCTGCCGATCTGCCGCTATTCGTCGCGCCGCAGCCCCCCCCCCCCCGAACCCGTGCGCTGCCTGGCCAATAAGTGCCAGGCAGCGCTGTGGGGTGGATGGGAGTCCCCTTTGACGTCGCGACGCCGTGACGTCATCCCGCCCGTCGCCATGGAGACGGGGGAAGCCCTCCAGGAGATCCTGTTCTTTGAACGGGATCTCCTGATCTCCGATCGCTACATGAAATTTTTTTTAAAAAAAAAAGAAAACGGATTTGCTGCCCCCTGGCGGATTTTTAGCAAACCGCCAGGAGGGTTAAAAAGCTCCCATAGTGTGAATCAGTCCTAAAACCACCATAAAAAGTCACTTTGCTGCAAACCAGGGATGACTTATGGGGTTGTCCACCTAAAAACACTGTGTATTTAAATCCACTGCGCTCACCTGTTAGTCTTCCACCTAAAAACAAGCAGTGCTTCACATAGCATAATACTGTTTTGTTTTGCATATATTCAACATTTCCCAGTGATAAAGTGCCAATCAGTGCTTCAAACCATGAATTTCCCCTTCTCACACACTCATGGAGGCTCACCAGATAGATGCCACCTCGCTGTACAGGTGGGTCTCACATTTTAAATCTTGTGCATCACCCTGGCCCTTCAATGATCCACAACAACTCTTCTGTGCCACTTAAAAAAGTACTTTATTCCTCAATAAAACACATAAAATATCATAGCGCAACCTGCTTTAAAATTCAATTACATCCACGCTTCTGCACACTCTGTCTACTTACAGACTCCCAATTTGTTCTTAGCATATCATAAATGATGCTTGCGGGGCTCTGGACTGCAGCCTCTCTGTATAAGCAGCGTCCCGCTCACTCGGCAGTTCCACGCTTCCAACTGGTCTCCCCATACTCACCATGGTCTATTTCCCGGGTAGGCTATGTCAGGCGTATTCCACTAAGTCACAACAATAGACAATCACAGTCTGCTGAAACTAATACCACACAAATAATTAAATGTTTCCATGTTTTTATTGAACACACCATGTAAACATTCACAGTGCAGGTGGAAAAAGTATGTGAACCCCTAGACTAATGACATCTCCAAGAGCTAATTGGAGTGTGGTGTCAGCCAGCTGGAGTCTAATCAATGAGATGAGTTGGGAGGTGCTGGTTACAGCTGCCCTACAAGTACTGCCTGAGGTGAATGATGCCTCGCACAAAAGAGCTCTCGGAAGACCTACGATTAAGAATTGTTGACTTTCATAAAGCTGGAAAGGGTTATAAAAGTATCTCCAAAAGCCTTGCAGTTCATCAGTCCATGGTAAGACAAATTGTCTATAAATGGAGAAAGTTCAGCACTGCTGATACTCTCCCTAGGAGTGGCCGTCCTGTAAAGAGCACAGCACAGAATGCTCAATGAGGTGAAGAAGAATCCTACTGTGTCAGCTAAAGACTTACAAAAGTCTCTGGCATATACCAACATCTATTTTAGAGAATCTACAATACGTAAAATACTAAACAAGAATGGAATTAATAGGACGATACCACAGAGGAGGCCACTACTGTAAAAAAAAAATTGCTGCACAATTAAAGTTTGCAAAAGAGCACCTGGCTGTTCCACAGCAGTACTGGCAAAATATAATGTGGACAGATGAAACCAAAGTTTAGTTGTTTGGAAGAAACACACAACACTATGGCTTCAATTCATCAAGCATTACCGCATTCGGTAATGCTGAAAACAGCTGAGTTAACGGAGCACTTAAGAAAATGTTAATTCATCAAAGCTGTTACCGAATGAGAAGCTGAAATGACACAGCAATGAGATAAATTACCGACATGTGCTCAACAAATGTTAATTCATCAAGGTTCCCACACTCGCTAACACATTCGGTGTTTATCTCAAGCTCTCCCCTGTCGTTACAGGCTTCGAAAGCCTTCTGTGTAAATGTTTTCATGATTAGCAGGAGCAGGCAGCCAATAGAAACAGCCCCTGTTCTCCTGCAAGTGCTGCTGATAGGTCACACAGGCTTCTCCACACAAGCTTTCAGACCCCCCAAGCAGTGAGCAGAGAGAACGGGTCAAAATATATCCCCAGATTCCCTTCGGTGGTGTAACCCTTTCAGGCCCTGTTTGATAATGCAAAGATGCTGGTGGTGAAATCACCAAGCATGGCATTTGTAATGTCTCCAGGAAGTTCATCTACGTTGTGGCAAATAAATAAAATGTTAAGAAAGACTGATCGACAGATTCAGAGCAGCAGAGGCAGTATAAATAACAGTAACTATAACACCTTTACATCTAAAGGGATGTCTCGATGCCTTCTATTGTTATCAGCTTGTAACAACACATGGACATTCCAAGCTGCTCTGCACCACTCTGCTGTTATCGAACAGCCTTTGATGAATTGAAGCCTAGTAGTTCGGTAACTTAACGAACCTCTACCACACATGGGAAAATATTGATGAATTAGCACAGTGAAGTGTAAAATACCGAATGCGGTATTTTAAGGACTGCGGTTTTGTTATCGAACACCCTTTGATGAATTGAAGCCAATGTGTGGAGAAAAAGAGGCACAGCACACCAACATCAAAACCTCATCCCAACTGTGAAGTATAGTATAATATCAATATCACAGCGCAATAGCAATTATTTCATAAAATGCATTGGAGTGTGCTACATTTAGGCCTGGCGGGCCTGGTCAGTCTCTATTCCATAATGCAAAGCGCACATCCACATTAATAAAGTTCATTCATTTGTAACTACACAACTTCTGCATGACGATATCCTCCACCATTAGCACCCTTCTGTGAATAGACTCACCAGATATCTCTGACCACTGTTAGACTGGTCAGATATACACAATATCCAGGTAGCATTGGAGCCTCAGGTTCCTGGTGCCTCTGCTGTTATGGATATTCTGTGTCATGCAGATTTCAATATTCTATAGCTTGTTGCAAAGTTACCTCACTGCAGCTGAAGCAGATTGCTGTGTTTTCTTTGAGGTAACTTTGCAACAAGATATGGGATATTGAAATCTGCATGACACAGAATGTCCATAACAGCAGAGGCACCAGGAACCTGAGGCTCCAATGCTACCTGGATATTGTGCATATCTGACCAGTCTAACAGTGGTCAGAGATATCTGGTGAGTCTATTCACAGAAGGGTGCTAATGGTGGAGGATATCGTCATGCAGAAGTTGTGAAATATAGTGGATCATGGTTTAGGGCTGTTTTGCTGCATCAGGGCCTAAACAGACTGCTATCTAGGAAAAAGGAATTCCAAAGTTTATCAAGACTTTTTGCAGGAGAACTTACGGCCATCTGGCCACCAGCTGAAGCTCAGCAGAAGATAGGTGTTGCAACAGGACAAGGACCCAAAGCATAAAAGTAAATCAACAACAGAATGGCTGAAACAGAAAAAAATATGCCTTCTGGAGTGGGCCAGTCAGAGTCCTGACCTCAACCTGATTGGATGCTGTGGCATGACCTCAAGAAAGTGATTTACACCAGACATCCCAAGAATATTTCTGAACTGAAACAGTTCTGTAAAGAGGCATGGTCAAGAATTACTCAAGAAGGTTGTGCATGTCTGATCTGCAACTACAGGAAACGTTTGGTTGAAGTTATTGCTGCCAAAGGAGGTTCAACCAGTTATTAAATCCAAGGGTTAACATACTTTTTCCAGCTGCACTGTTAATGGTTACATGTCATGTTCAATAAAATCATGGAAACATTATGTGTGTGCTATTAGTTTCAGCAGACTGTGATTGTCTATTGTTGTGACTTAGATGAAGGTCAGATCACATTGTATGACCAATTTGTGCAGAAATCCATATAATTCCAAAGGGATCAAATACTTTTTCTTGCTACTGTAAATCATTAATACAGCACAGTATATGAATAGCAATTATGTAAAGGTCACTTTTCCACATATACGTTCATGTTACCCTTTCTTGATTCACAAATGCTGTTAGTAACTGTTTAACCTTCCTGGCGGTAATCCCGAGCTGAGTTCGGGCTATGCCGCGCAGGAGGATTTCTCAGGCTCCGCTGGGCCGATTCGCACAATTTGTTTTTTGTACACGCAGCTAGCACTTTGCTAGCTGCGTGTTCTGCCCGATCGCCGCACCGCCCCCCCCCCCCCCCCCCAGACCCCATGCGCTGCCTGGCCAATCCGTGCCAGGCAGCGCTGAGGGGTGGATCAGCACTCCCTTAGACGTCACGACATCCATGACGTCATCCCGCCCCGTCGCCATGGCGACGGGGGAAGCCCTTCAGGAAATCCCGTTCTTTGAACGGGATTTCCTGATCAAAGATCGCCGGAGGCTGTACAGCGGCTATTATGTAGCGAGCCCTAGGCTAAAAAAAAAAAATATTTAAAAACAGTGCTGCGCTGCCCCCTGGCGGTTTCTAATAGACCGCCAGGAGGGTTAAGTCGATCTATAACTGCACTTTTCTGGGTCTACTGTGGAGCTGGGCCCTGTAGCAGTCGCATTGATTACTATGGCTACAGTTACACTTTAGTAAATTACTAAATGTACAAATACCTGGATTTAGCTAAGAAACAGATTGATGAACTAAAACCAGCAGTGGCGTAGCAATAGGGGATGCGAAGGTTGCAATTGAAGCCCCTAGGCCATCCATCTTATTAGCTTTTTATTGGTGCTATGCTGGTAATGAACACCTCCATATGTGCACTGAATAGTGGTAATCCTTAACAAGCTATTTTCTCTCTCTGATTAGACCTCCCTAACACTGCAGCTGTCCTTGGTAGGTTTTGGGGCTCCATACCAATAGAGTGCTTGGGGCTCCATGTAAAACTTGCACTGGGGCCCAAGCTCCATAGTTACGCCGCTGAACACTAGAGAACATTTATTTTAAACCTGTCTGTTATTAGGTGGCAAGTGTTTGCACCCCGTACCTGTGTCATAGCAAACCAAGGTGAGAATTGGTGGAATGTTAGCAAAATCGTTATTGTGCAACTGAAATCATGTCACATTCTCACGGCAAGAACTTATTTTAATAATAATCCAGAACAGTTTGAGTTTATTACAAAAAAAACACTCCTTAAAGAATTGTGGATATAAATGTCACACACTTACTGATTCACTGACTTTTCTGTGATTCCTAACATGGATTGCTCTGACCTAGGTGAGTATTGCACATGTTTATAAATCAATCCCCTAGTGTCATTAGCCTGGGACACATTGCTGTCTATTCACAACCAGCAGAAAGAGTGCACAATTGCTATCCATAAGCCTTTCTTGCTGTGTGCGGCTCTGGTCATACTTTCCTTGCACAAAAACAAATATTTTTCTTTTATTGTAATTATTTTACAGTAAAGCAAATGTTATAACAGTTAAGACCTGCTTTACTGTACACTACACTTGCTACCGGGGTTTACTTGGGATTTAAGCCTGACCCTCTACAAACCATTTATCTTTTCACACTGAGCCCGATAGGAAATAGGATATTGACTATTTAAGCTTTTGTTTCTGAAACCTAATTCAAGTGCTGAACTCCAGAGCAGCTCTCAGCCCGCTCAGATCAGATATTTAAGTGATAGATGTATGCTGTCTATCCATCAGATTATCACGGGTACAGTTCTCTTAATTATGATACCAATAAATATCTTTGCTGCTGTTTCAATTTATTTATTGTTCTTTTTGTATATTAAGGAAAGCACAGAACAAATAGATGCATAAGAAAACTGCCTGTTAATGTAAAACTCTTCAACAAGTTTTTTAAATGTATTGTGTAGATTGATATTTCCTAGTGTAACTGCTTCCTGTAATACTTGAAGCATATTCTTCAAGTTTAGCATTAAATAGCTGGACGAGGCTGGTGGGAAGAAGGAATCATTGTTTTCTTTTCACAGCCTTGCATTCACATCTCCCCCTTATTATTTGCAGCAGATGTGAACCAGAACAATGGCACCTCATCCAAGGGCACGGCGCTGACTGACTCCACAAGCACAGAAAAAGAAGAAGAAGACTGGAAGCAAGCCAACCCAACTGATGCTCGCCCACATTTGGTCCGCCTCTTTTCCCGAGATGCTCCAGGAAGGGAGGACAACACCTTCAAAGATCGGCCCTCTGAGTCAGATGAGCTTCAAACTATCCCAGAGGACAGTGCAACAGGTTCACCAGAAACGGATTTGATGTCTTCTCAGAAACTGTCCCGCCACGGATCAAAGCCAATGGCATCAGCAAGCACTTCAGACCGCTCCAGACATGGCTATGGAGCTCATGGAAGATACAGGGACTCAGGTTTTCTTGACTCACTGGGCAGATTCTTTGGAGGTGACAGGCATGTCCCTAGGAAGGGAAAGGTGAGCACTGAGGAATAGGCGAAAACGCTAATGAGAACAAATATCTGGGGATAAATTGTGTTAGTCTATTCCTAAGAAAATACCTAAGAAACACACAAAAATCCAGCGAATAGAAATGCCTCATTTAATAAACATCTTATTTACATTATAAATGTGTAAGTAGTACGTAAGAACTGTTTAATAAATGAGGCAGATCTATTTTTACTCCTAACTTCATCTTCAATTGATGGCTTTTTTATCTTGGAACGGTACAGTGACTTTTGTGTAGGATATGGGTGTGGCTTCTGCAGCAGTCATTCTTAATTTGATACTAATGTGTATGTAATTTACAGATTATCCTTTCTGCATTCCATGCAATGTACAACTGTTAGATCTGTGCTTTAATACCTAGAATGTCTTAGACATATTGATTTAGTAATCCGGTACGCTGTTGTGCCTTACACTGCAAGGGATGTTTCTGACCACTTTATTTCCCTTTTACATCTGCAGAAAACTGTAATACTGAAATATTACATGAATGTCTGCTTAGCCAAAATCTATACAGCTGTCACTTCCTATTTTGTTTCACCACATCCGTGCTGTATTTTGCCATTCTCTACTGAACAGAACAACTGATGCTACTCTGATTTGTAGGTTAGAGTTTAAATATCTATCTGTCAGTGTGTTCAAAGTAGAGTTCAGATGCTACTTCATCTGTAATATAATGGGACATGCTGATCTATACGATCACTGGCCCTAAATTAACACTGTACACTGAATGTGTTTTTAGTAGATTTAGGAATTTTTATTTGAACCCGTAAACCTTTCATTTTTCAGGCAAGTTAATTTTTTAAATCTGAATTAAAAATACAAGTGATCAGGCAAACGTGACCATTTTTAAAATCTGCATGATGTTAGGTGACAAAAGTTTGTAACCCTATCATGGTCATAGCAGAACATAGTTGAGCAGCTATAGGTTAGTCAATTACCTTTTGTGTGATTACTATCATGTACACAGCTGCAGTTGAGAACTTTTAATGTTTTGGGTTTTTGTTTTTTTGAAAGACTCCCATTCTGTGCTGAGTATACTAAGGTCTTGCTGTGTTATGTGACTGCAATAATACAAACGCAAATAACCTTTCAGAAAGCCTCATTTTATTCTGCTACGACTCAGGCAGGAGTTACAAACTTTTGTCGCCTAAAACAAGACAACTTAGTACTCCAATTGAGGCTTCTAGTGCCAACCTCTATTGTTAATTGGTACCCCCCTAAAAAAATTTGCTTTGCTGGATCACTTATATTCTTCACTGTTTTAAATTAGTTTTTAACTTATCTTGTGTTATGTAACAACAAAGTTCTGACACTCTTAATGGACCAGTATTAAACCTGGAGAAATCAGTTAGCCCCTTTCAGTACATCAGGCACCTTTTGGTTTTTGTTAATGAGATCATATGCATTATAGTTTGGTTAGTCCGTCTCCTGAATCCTACAGTTGTCTATGTAAAAACTTTATTGCACTGTAATGAATTGCATCTCAAATCTTTGCTTTTTATACTTAGTCTGCCACTTATTTTCAAGCCTCACAATGATATCGGATTCCTACATTACAATAAGTGTTTAACAATGTTTGAAATGTATTGTGTATCCTCAATATAACTGTATAAAAATGAATTGCCTTTACTTATCTAAACTGACGTTATGGACACTTTCTTTATATAAGACTATGAGAGAACCATTAATATTTTTTTATACAGATAGGAATGCTGTCCGTGTAGCATTAGAAACCGCTAAGACTGGATAAACCAGGACAATAGATGAAATATAGGATAATAGAGGAATGATGGGAGATACTTGCATAGAGCAGATAGATGTAGGTGCAAGATGCAGTGTAATCAGTGCGGAAGCTAGAGCCTAAAATACTGTTCATACACTCCTTGCCAACGTCCCAGGAAGGGCAGGAAAATGCGCTGTTTGGGATTTAAAAATAAAGAATCCCGTATGTATCTTGTATATAGCTAGCTTCATAAATTGTAGGCCATTTTGATTTATCACATTGAGTAATGTTTTTAGGATATATATATATACGGGTACGTGCCTTGTCGCTTCCATGTTATACTCCATACGTGTAGAATTCTACTTCATAGCATTCTGGAATGTTTTTCAGCTAGTATAAAGGACTTGGAATTAGCAGGACTAGTTTTATACTAGTGGTGCATAAACAGATTTGCCTGTAACAGGCTGCTGCACTTGTGAAAGCTGTCATTTGGTTGGTTGTGCTGCATTTGTACCACTGCTTATTATAGGTATCTGTATTAACCGATGACACAAAGTGTATGCCATATTTCTCAATAGTGGAACCTGTGGCTAGCAAGTTAACGCATTGCTTATGATGTGCGATGGGCTTTGTTCTGTAGACACGCTTTTTGTAGCTTACATGAAATGTTTATTGCCTTTATGGTTCACATGTGCAGCTCTGAACCATTTACTCCATAGATAATCTACATAGGAAGTTTTCAATATATCTGTTACTTGTTACTTAAGATGAATGTTTAATTCAGCTGAGATCAAAATAAATAACTGGAATAAGATTTTAGTTCCTCTGTTTTTACTTTTCACCTTTTTAAAGTGCAAGTAGCCTAAAGGGGCCCATATACTCAGCCGATTTTCTGGGCGATCGATTAAGATCGATCGATTGCAAATCGGTTGGCCAATCGACCGATCGACTGCCGATTTTGATCAATTTCGATGGATTTCCATTGAACTGGCAGGGTGGAAAATCTAGGTCGATCTGATGAGATTGCTTATCATTTTGCATTGGCCCTAATGGAAATCTGATGGCAATAAAAAATGCCATCAGATCGAATTTCAATAGATTTCAAACTGAAATCTATTGGAATTCTATCCTAGTAAAAAATGTTCTAAAAACACATCAGATAAGAAATCCATCTGATGATCTATCTGCTGCTAATATATTATATGGGCATCTTTAGAAAGAACATTGTTCTACTTATGCAATGTAACTGTGGCTTATTGTTTTCTTTGAATTCAGATAACATTATTGTGGGCATACAAGGCATTCCTTTATTCCAGCAGAACAATTGCCTGTTTATGTCAGTGGTCTCTCTTGCTTGGGCTTACTGCAGACCGCTAATACAACCAGCTTGATTTTATCATGCTAAGTATTTAGGCTTAGCGTTCTAAATTATGTTCCAATGATATTTTTTGCTGTTCTGTATCAAAAATGGTACTTTAATGCTGCCAAAGGATGGCGTTGTATAACTCTGTTTTATTGTACGAGTATAAACCTTTGACAAATGACTTTGTACGGAATCTTTGATATGTAAGAGATTTTGTTAATAACAATGTATAATACTTTCCATCAATCCTTTAAGCTACCAGTGTACGCTGGCCTCAGAGAGCAGCAGTCATAAAGTATGCTATTTACTCAGGACATAGTCTCCCTTGAATCGTACCTCAGGGCACTTCATTAACTAACGAGTACAAGTACAATTTATACGTAGCTCCTGTGCACAAGTGCCTGCCTGGGATTACATTTATAAGTCCACTCTTAAGCCTTTCTTGAGCTCTGCAGTCGGTGTTGTGATGTTATACAGGATTACACAGATGGGTTACTTTAGTGAACTGTATGTCTTCTTCTTCTTAAAATAACTTTGTCATTTCATTAAAATTGTGAGTCCTGAGTTGCATTGGTATAGTGGTCCTAGATCTCCACCCAAACGTTCTCAGACAAGGTACACAAATACAGGTTTCCACCTGTACCGTCATTAACGGAGGTCCAATATGCACAATGGCCGCTTTTGATAGACCAGTTTTTAAGTTGGCTGGTTTAGAGTTATATTTGTATTAGAGAGAAATATAGATTTATCTAATATAGCTGTACACTAAAAGTAAATAGTATGTAACTTAATGAGAAAAATGTATAGAAAAATATATATTCTAGTTGATCGCATATTTCTGATCCTGTGACACTCCTCTGATAACCCGGCACCTGATTATAACCCCTGGCGGTGGTTATATTATGGCTGATCACATTTTACCAATCCCCTGACACTCCTCCTATAACCCAGCACGTAACATATTTGCCTTACTCGTATATTACAGCTGATTTGCTTATTGCATTTCCTCTGATGCT
Organism: Hyperolius riggenbachi; assembly: GCF_040937935.1. Classification (NCBI taxonomy): domain Eukaryota; kingdom Metazoa; phylum Chordata; class Amphibia; order Anura; family Hyperoliidae; genus Hyperolius; species Hyperolius riggenbachi. Next base: position 289,434,721 of record NC_090650.1, read on the forward strand.
AACCCGATAACATAAAATGATATAGCTCTCGGCTATAATATAGCCCAACACCTTTTACCGCTTCACTGTAGCTGCGCCGATAGCCAGAGTTGGTCTGTATACTATACTATAGGCTAACTCCTGCACCCAAATTACCTTGTCGACACTGCCATTGATGCAATTTACATTACATTGCAGCCCATGGCAAAACCCAAAATACAAGGTGCACTGTGCACCCATTTTACCTGATTTGTAGAAAAATGCCCAAATAAAAGACATTAAAAGATACAATAATGAGTGAACAGTAAAGCATACAAATATAAATACATATATGTAGACTTTTAAAATGCATGAATTGACGGATTCCTTTATCATTATTACATTATATGTATTTTGAATACTACTTATATCTATCTTGCAGTAAGCTTTTCACGATTGCAGCCAATCAAGATCTATTATTATACACCAAATGCTGTGACTATAAAGCATTGAGACACTAGGGGCTTTGCTTTTACATACAGCAGGGCAGAGCAGTGGGCTGGCCACTCAATCCAATCAGGAAGCAAAGGGTAGGTCGATGACCAAGCCTTTATCCCTTAACTGGAGTACAGAAAAATGAGGTCACCAGTCTGGCTTTGCAATGTACTAGAGTTGTATTAATCGGAGGAATAGCAAAATAAAATCTCATATAACTTTTCATGTGAAACCACATCAGTACATTGGAGTTCAACTGTCTGATCTAAAAAGATGGAAACCTTAAAAGCATTAGGGCTAATTCACACTACAAGCGCTTTTCTAAGAGTTTTGTGATTTTAAAAGCTCCTGCTAATGTTATCCTATGTGCGTGTTCACACTAGAGCGTTGTGATTTTGTAAAAATCCCCCATAGGATTGAATTAGCAAGAGCTTTTAAAATCTCTAGCATTTAAAAAGCTCTTGTAGTGTGAATCAGCCCTTACTCTGCTAAGAGGGTGCATGGATTCCCTTGTAAAGAGTTGTCACTGAACAGCTTATAGAACATGTGCAGTTTTTTCAGGTGTACTACTACAACCTTTTAATACAATCTGTATGCTGACCAGTCAAATTGAACAGTAATCTGCACTATTTTTATAGAAAACTATGCAGTGGTTGGGTGCAGGGGACCTTCAGTAGATAGCAGCATTGCGTGGGTTGTCCATGATGGCCGGGCTTTGATCACCAATGCTGCTGGTCACTGCCAGTTGCTTCTGATATTATCTTCTAACCTCAAAATTCAGGTAGTTCTGCACCAGCTGCAGCATAGCGTCTGCCTTGTGCTACAAACTTATGGTACGCCTGATTTTTCTATGTCAGTATTCCTTGTACTCTCAGATCTTACATGTAACTCTTTAGTGTGGTACAATAACAATTGTAAGGTACTGTGTTTTACAAATCCGATAGATACAACTGTAACCTACATGCTGCATAGTTATTTTGTATTTGTTTTATGACAAAGTGTCTATTATACTTACTGTAATTGCTCCTTAACTTTGCTTATATATTATACTGCTATAAATGATTGTGTACTACTGCTATAAATGATCGTGTACTAACTGCCACTAACTGCAATGTATTAGATTCATGTAATATACTCATTGCTGTATTATTTAACAATGTATGTTGAATAATTTTACCTGATTGTGTTAATAGATTGCTTTGTATGTTGTATAATAAACATTTATCAAAAATCACACAGTACTAATCATTTATATTTTTATTGTTTTATCATGACTTATTTGAAGTATTTTCTTTTAGAGCAAATGTGTTGGCTTGAAATAGAGTTTGTGGCTAAATCTGACTGTCTGCTGATCCTGAAGTAGAGCGGCATCAAAGAACTGTCTGCATAAACCCTTTGTCACTCAATTGTCACTCATGTCCCTTTTTACCTTGCAGCACTTCATGCTCAACGCTAGGATTTTTAATTTCATTTTAGCTTTGTATAGTGTGAAAGGGGTTTAGAAAGGTTTGAGAGATATTATTGCTGTCAGTCTCGGGGAAAGCTGATGAAGGACACAAGGATAAATACAAAAAATTATATCTGCTGTCTTGGAGAGATTTACTTGACAGTAAGTTATGAAGCTACTTACAAAAGAAAATACGGGGCAGCAATAAATCCTTAATGAGTCCTCCATCCATTTCCACAGTATCCAAAACAAAGTAAAAACGTTTTCTTAAACTGAGCTTTGGAAATATCAGGTAGTCATTTTAGCTGAATTCCCAATTGTTCATATTAAAGCGGAATATAACCCTGCATTTCAACTTTGCTCTAAAACATTATTTACAGCATATTATATGCAACCAGCATTTTTTTTACTAGACCAGCATTGGAAGGGTTACACAGAGCTTTAAAGTTCCGTGGAGAGACATGCTGCCGCAGCCGAAGTTTAGATAGATACATTTAAGTAAACACAATGTAACAAGTGGTGAATGCTACATACTCTTTGGCTGTCCTCCAGCTCCTGCACAGTCAGAGATAGTGAGTCACATTCACCACTTGTTACATTGTGTTTACTTAAATGTATCTATCTAAACTTCGGCTGCCGCAGCATCTCTCTCCACGGAACTTTAAAGCTCTGTGTGTAACCCTTCCAATGTTGGTCTAGTAAAAAAAAAAAGGCGTTGGTTGTATATAAATGCTGTAAATAAAGTTTTAGAGCAAAGTTTAAATGCAGGGTTATATTCCGCTTTAAAGGAAACCTGAAGTTAACTTTAAAAAAGAAAAAGCGTTTCAGTGGGGCTTCTGCCAGCCCCCTGCAGCCACCTTGTGCCCACACTGTCCTGGAACAAACCTCCGGTCACTCGCCATGGCTGTTTCATTATAGACGACTTGCAAGTCAACAGCCAATGCGCCTGTGCATGTCCTTGTTCACGATCAAGTCGCTGGGAGCATCCTGCGCAGGCGCAGTATGAGTTTTCTTGAAAGTCGGTGATAACAAAACTTAGCCACGGCGGGGGATCGGAGGATCATTTCAAGACAGCTCAGGCATAGGGCAGCTGCAGGGGGCTAGCAGAAGCCCCAGGAAAATGAAACTTTTTTTTTTAAAGTTAACTTCAGGTTTCTTTCAAAGTGGTATGAATCTTTGTACTAAAAGATTTACAACATAAACTCTACTACCACAAACTTTGTAGCAAAACAGCATTCAAACAGTTAAACAGATCACTTTTTTTCTTCAGTGGAAAGCACCTTGCTTCAGCGGAAAGCTTCTGGCTGCATCTGAAGAGGTAATAACATTATCCTTTTTTTTTTTTTTTTTTTAGGTTCCTTTGTCAGATGAATTTAGTAAACATTAGCAACATGCTGAAATAGAGCTCTCTCTGCTTCTAGTATGTGTGGAACTGAGACATTATCACTAGATAGATTTTAATATATAAATTCAGCAGCTATGCAATGGCAACTGTCAGAGCAGATAAACTGTATGTTGGGGATTTGTAAACAGACAATATTACTTGAGCACAAAAGTAAATATGATAACTGCATGGGTAATAAAAAGTAGGAAAACACATTTTATTGAATGTTATGTCAGGGGTTTTTTTTTTATCCCATTTTAAGGAGCTTTCTGCACCAGTGACAAGCAGCAACCATTAGTCTTTTGTCATTAGCTACAATTGCCACTTGACATGTTGGTATTGTAGTATTATGTACAACCAGCTGTTTCAGCAATTCTGTAGCTCGCTGCAAATCGCTGATGACAGAAACATATTGCTGCTACAGATCTCAGTCATTAGAGGTGATCCAGATGTCTGTTTATGAAACTTGACCGAGGTATCCAATAATGACCGCCTCTGCTGAGAATCTAGCTTTTGTACAGCGGCCCCCGAAGCCTCGGACAGCAATCTGTCCGGTGGATTGATTTGGCCTATTGCCGGCCGAGAGCTTTGTTTTTCCCACTTACTGTCTGACTTCAATTGTACACTGCTTCATTGCCCCCTACTCACAGAATTCGTCGCTGTAACCTATTGAAAACTGATGCGCTGTGTGAGCTAGGAATTAATCACTCTGAATCAATTCCGATCTGTAAGGAATTGATTGTTTTGCAACATCAGGTGGCAATCTATGAATATATGACCACCTTAGCTACGGAGCTTCAAATTTGGCAGACACCTTAAAAACAACACACTTTAACATACAAACACCACCCAAATAAAATGACAGGTTTTTAGATCACCTCGTGTGAGGTAGAGACAGATGGGATAAATATTTTTGAGCTGAAAATGACAGAAAGTTAGTGTTTGCAATGAATGTGTTTGCAATGAATGTTTGAAATACATTCTAAAGTAGAATTGTATCTTTTTGCTAAGCAGCATGTGTGGTGAGCTCAGGTTGTACCTGCATTATCTAGTTATTGTTCTTCAGCCATAGAAGTGGACTGCGAGTGAGATAAAATAGTTTAGTCTTACTTATGTTGAGTGTTAGGAAGCCAGTAGTCAGGGCATACAATACAGCAGGAAGGAAATTCAAACGTGTTTATTAAAGTGGAAGTATAGTGAAAATAATGTAGCTGCTTATTTTTTTACAATATTATTTATCACAGGCGGTGACCTTTTTAGTCCTGTCAGGGTGATGTCTGCAGAATGTTTGTTTACTGAGGGTTCCCAAGCCGATACAAAATATACCTGGTCTCCCAAAATGCTCGTGTGGAGAATTCCGCATAGCTAATCTGCCTAGTCTAAGCATTACTGAGAGGGCAGGGCTACATTTGAAATACAGCAATATATAGATTTAGGGAGTGAAATTACCATAAAAGTGGGTATCATGAATACAGGCAGTCCCCTACTTACAAACAACTTGAGTTACAACATTCTGGAGATACAAAGCAAGTTGTCTTAATGTACAAAATATACAATACTGTACCATTTTTAATTACATATTTTTGTTGTTAGGTTACAGTATTGTATAAACTGTTATTTTTAGTTTAAAACACTTAAAAAGCACATTGAAACCAACCAAAAACATTGTTTATACTATACGTCGAAATCCATAATTGTCTGAAAGTAAATAATTTTTCCACATTTCACCATGTTTAACACAGGACTCAACTTACAAACCTATCCAACTTACAGACTCCCAGAGCATAACACGTTTGTAAGAAGGGGACCGCCTGTAATTCTACTATATGTCACTACTGTGCCTCTTTAATTGTGGGCAATGTTGTGTTTAGATGAGGGTTTGGAGAAGAGTTTATATAAGAGACGCTGTAACACCTTCTAGAGAGATACAAACAAATTCTATTCAAACCAGTGCATGTGATTGAGGGCACAGTGATATATTAGTGTAAAATCCACATGCATATGTACGGTAATTCTCTCCTTTCTGATCCCTGTTTGAATGTTAAAAAACAAAAAACTTGTTAAAATCTGTACATTCAGAAATCCAGAGTAGTGTACAGATCACTTGTTAATGGCTATTTACATAGACAACACTGAAACTGTCACATTTCTGTAAAACTTTTTTTAAAGGGGTTCTGTGGGGGGTGTTGAAGATAAAAACAGACACTTACCTGGGGCTTCCTTCTATCAGCCCCCTGTCGCAGTAATGTCCTACGCCGTCCTCCTCCGATCCGCCGTTCTCCGCCGCCGGGTCCGGTCTAGTGCGGCATGCCATCTAACTGCAACTGCACGGCCATGGCCACGCACCTGCTCACTCCTGCGTGCGTCAATGGAAGCTTACTGCACAGGCACAGTATAAGAGAACTTCTTACTGCGCCTCCGCAATAAGCTTCCGATGACGCGAGCGGGAGCGTGCATTTTTCATCTTTTTATACAAATAATTGCCCAGTGGCGGCGGCGGGGAACGGCGGATTGGAGGAGGACGGCGGCATGGGACATTACTGCTACAGGGGGCTGATAGAAGCCCCAGGTAAGTGTCTGTTTTTATCTTCAACACCTGCCCACAGAACCCCTTTAAGGACATCAGTACACAAAGTATAAAAGGGCAAGTCTTCCCACCTGGGGCCATATGCAATTCACTTTTTCTCCTGAGTTTTCTCCTAAGATAATTTTTCATCTTTAAAATTTAAAATAACTTTTTAGAACTTTGTAATGGAAAAAGTACCAAAAAGTAGGGGAAAAAGTACTATCAAAATTATTTTGAGTGTTTTCTTGCTTACTGATGGTTTAAAAGGTATTTTATTTACAAGTTGTGAAAATATCACCATGGAGAAAACTCAGGTGAAAAAGTGAATTGCATATGGTCCCTGGACTCTTATATTGCAGGGTGTAGAGTTTCTCTTCAGTATCTCCTAGTGACCATATGTAGCTAGATCTACAAAAAAATCTGACATAAGAAGACAGATGTAAAGCTCCTCCCCTACCCACTAAGACAATTCTTTGCCCTGTTGTGCCTGGTGCAGCTTACTGGAGGAGGAACATGTCTCATCTCAGGTCCGCTTATTCGCAATTCATTAATATTCAAACAATTATACCTTGATTTGATATTTCTATTGCTTCATGTAGGTCCACATTTTTCTAGCTTTAAAGGGACTCCGAGCTCTACTAAAAATAAAGTTTCACTTACTTCGGGCCTCCTCCAGCCCACTGTAGGCAGCGAGGTCCCACGGCGTCCTCCTGGCTCCTCTCCGTGTGTGTCCGCTGCCCCCCCTCCCCCGTTACCGGCTACACCTGGGCCGGGTGTCGGGCCAGCTCTTCCTGGTTAATGACGCACGCGTCATCACGGCGGCCGGCATGCGCAGACCTGTCACCGTGATGACGCACATGGAGAGGAGCCAGGAGGACGCCGGGGGACCTCGCCTCCTACGGTGGGCTGGAGGAGACCCAAGGTAAGCGAAACTTTATTTTACGTAGAGGTCAGAGTCCCTTTCAATTGAATGTTCTACCTTTTGGTTGAAAGATGCAGTAAGCTCAAGCTCCCTGTTCATCATTTGATAACCTATGAGCTGGATACTTGGAACGTTTATTGGAAATACATTCTCTGCTCACATACTGGGACCTGTACATCAGGAAAAGGTGTTATCAGTATGTTACCAGCTCCAATAAAAAAATCAAGAAACAAGCTTGTTTACAATTAGACTGCATAAATAGCTGTATATTTTAACAGTATAATCCACATTGCTGCCGCCTAAGCTGTGTATTTTCATTTAGATGTGCCATTATATCCCATTTACATTTTGTTAATGGCAATCTGTGGGCATATTTATAGGCGTAGTAATGTTGCTGATTAACCTTAGTTCACCAGTTTATCGGGTAGTTTTCACTCTCTACAGTATTGTGGAGAATGTATAATTCATCTCTCATTTGCTGGAATTCATCACTGAACTAGAGCAGCATTACTGTAAATGTTGGCAGTAATATGCTGCTATTCATAAAAACTGAATTAGTGTTTATTCTCCACCTCTAATTTATCTTGGAGCCAACAAACCATATCCAATGTCTGAGAAATACATGAGAGAGAGTACCCTCTAGTGGACACCTGCAGTAATGTAGGTGTATAATCTTCAAAGAGTAAGCCATTAGTTTGCATCACTAATATGATAGTGTCCAGTTCACTAAACTCAACTTACTATATGATTTTTATGAATATGACTTCTACCTACTGCAATTGAGATATGCTAGTTGCCCCACTGTCAAACTGCAATTCATTCAAAAACCAAGGGGCATTTTTATAAAAATGATAGATATTTTTGAAAGATCAAAAAATGTTTAAAGAGGAATTTTAACCAAGGATTGAATTTAATTCCATTCAGTAGCTGATACCCCCTTTACCTTAAGAAATATTTGCCTTTTCTCAAATAGATCATGAGGGGAGTCTGTACAGCTGATATATTAGTGAAACTCCTCCCACAGTGTGATGTCATGACCATGGTCCTGACAGTTTGCAGTCTTTGAACCTCGTTAAAGTGTGGGAAATAACAGCTTTTTCCAACTGCCCTGTGGCCGTCTTAGTCTAATAGCAATCAGTGTGTGACAGCTGGGGTGGAAGGGATGGAGGGGCGCACTTTGGCGTCTCAGCCTTGGGTGCTGGAGGACCTTGTCCCTGTTCTGTGTTATAGGACATATATAAGGCAATAAGGTGTCTGAAGCAGTATGGGGGACTATCCTCCCATAGGAAATAGATCAGAATTGCTTTTCAACTATCACATAGGCAGTTCACAAGCTTTCCACAATCGCCTAACTGCCTTTAAAAGCCTGAAAACTGCCCTGAACAGTTGCTGGGAGACTGCAAGTAGCTAATTAGAAGGTGTTTGATAAGCAGTAGCTGTACCGCTTCAGAAGCATCCGTGTGAACCAGCCCTAACAATGGCATGTTTTTGTATGAAGATAAACCTTTAAAAGTCCTGTGCAGTGTTTATTCATCCACATAAGCTTAGTGCTACAGAGGAGTTAATTACAGTATTTAAGCTTGTGACAAGTGAAGTCCAGTATAAGTTGTAGTTCCTGTAATTAGGGGCAAAAGTTCCATATGCTATAGTCACTGGTCATTTCTGTATATTACATAACGTAATTGTAAAGTACATTAGCTCCTTTTATCTCAGTTTGTCACCTATTTACATCACATGGATGATTCCCATAATTCTACAGTAGTTTTCTTCAGTTTATATAAGCCGACCGCATTACTCATTTGTACATCTGTGCAAATTAGTTATTTTTTTTTAAACAATTACTATGAAATGAGCTTATTTTTCAATCATAATAATCGTAATACGTATCTCGCCCATGAAGACAAGGTAAGTCTGCTTATTTACTATTAGGTAATGCAAAATACATTTATATTTTTATATATGCATGATATATTTTGTTATATTATGCCTTAAATCTTTGTCTCCCGGTCTTCCATTTGGATGGAAAACAACACAGTCTTAGCTTGCAACTTTATTACCAGAAATTACGTAATACTGGTTTACAGTACTAAAGCACAGCTGCCATTGCATTGTCCCGTCCACAAAGTCTCTTTCCTCATGATGACCAAACACCTGTCCTCAAGCACAGCATCCTTGCAGCAGGTTTTGCCTTCTCCAGCATGATCATGGGAGCAGACACACCTGGATTGCAGGTAAGTTAGTGGAACATTGGAACACTTTTAGCTGCAATACTGCCACGTAGAGGTAGACATCAGAATGATCTTAAACTGTCCGTGTCAAAGGTGACCACAGAGATACATTTGATGGCTGTGTGTGGCCTTCTGGAGCTGAAGTAGACTGCATGCCGACCAGGTAAGCACTCAGGTCCAATATTCTAATAGAGATAACTAGAATGTCAGGACAGGGACATTTAGAAAACCCTGCACAAATACATGCATTAGAGACAGTATATTCCTGATTGCCTATGTCAGTGTTCAGAATGCTTCAACATGAATAATTATGATCACTGATATGCTAATTTTTCTGACTTGGTGCAAATATTGTTGCAGTTTGTAGGCCGCTTGAAATGGGATCCACCAGATGCAGTTTCTGCCGATTGGTTCAATCACCAGCATCATACAAATTGCAGTAAAACTGGAATTAAGTCAGGAAAATTAGTGTTCATCTTCTCTATCATGAACAGTCCTGAGGGTGGCTGTTTTGTGATTATTGCTATGAGTTACAGATCACTCTTAAATACGTTGAATGAGGTTGTTTCTTGCGTTTACCACATTATATCAAGTAAGACCTTTACTCCTGCCTGTTTAGGTACCTGCTTGTCTCAGTCCATTAACCCCCACATCCAGCATTTTTTTTCTTCCTATTTAGAAAACTAGGCTCTTTAGGCACCCTTATGCTGTTACTAAAATGTTCCTAAATGTTATGTTTATAGCTAATCTTATGACAACTATTATTTCCTGGTTGAAGCTCAGTTCATTTCACGGGTGCTTGAGCAAAGAGGTCACCCAGAATACTGTCTTTTTTAGCTACAGTGCTATATTCCTATAACGTTCTAGTTTCTGCCCGGCCCCTACTACTCAGCAAATTTCAGGTACTATTGACCCTGACTGCAGTCACTTCTGACTCTGATCTGTGTCCTTCCCACATCTTGTGTATCAACTTCAGGGTCACACAAGCATAGCCTTACCATGACAAGGAGTCCACTGCTGGTACCTAAGTAAGAGAAAAGGTGGCCACGCACCATACAATTTTTCATATACTTTTTGGATTTTAGAATTATTTATTTTTCCAATTTTATTGTAACTTTTGAAACAGATCAATTTATCAACTGATCAATTTATCACACGTGTGTGTTTGATTTTTCCCCAACTATGGAAAAAAATGCCGGAACATTAAAAAAAATAGCTTGAGTCTATAAATCAAGAAGTTGTCAATCTATCCTACACCATTCATTCATTTAACCACTTGATGACCCAGCCTTTACCCCCCCCCCCCCCCCCCTTAAGGACCAGCGCTGATTTTTTCTGATCTGTGCTGGGTGGGCTCTACAGCCCCCAGCACAGATCAAACACCAGGCAGAGCGAACCAGATCGCACCCCTTTTTTCCCCACTAGGGGGATGATGTGCTGGGGGGGTCTGATCGCTCCTGCCTGCGTGCGGCTGGCGGGGGGGGGGCACCTCAAAGCCCCCTCCACCACAGGATTCCCCCTCTCCCTCTCCTCCCTCCCTTCCCCGGAGTTCGGAGGCTGCACAGGAACGGATCTGTCCTGTGCAGCCTCTAACAGGCTCCTGCCTGTCATGTGACAGCGATCCCCGCTGATTGGCCGGGGATCGCTGATCTAGTACAACGTTGCTACTGTTAGCAGCGTTGTACAAATGTAAACAAAGCGGATTATTTCCGCTTGTGTTTACATTTAGCCTGCGAGCCGCGATCGGCGGCCCGCAGGCTATTCACGGAGCCCCCCGCCGTGAATTGACAGGAAGCAGCCGCTCGCGCGAGCGGCTGCTTCCTGATTAAATAGCCTGCAGCCGGGGACGCCGATCTGCGTCGCTGGTCCTGCAGCTGCCACTTTGCCGACGCGCGGTATGAGTGCGCGGTCGGCAAGTGGTTAAAAAAAGAATTCCCACCATTCCCAATCGACTTCTTAATCAAATAAAATGGGAAATTCTATCTCACTTCTTGCTTGAAAAAAAAAATACTTTTGATTTTTCTATATAATCAATTGTTTTTATAAAAAATAGTAAAATCAAATCTTTTTATTGTGCTGTATGTCGCCACCTTAAGCCAGTGCAAACTCTTAGAACACATTCAAACGAATTGCACTTCCACTACATTTGTTATGATGCATAGCAGAGGAATTAACTTTTTCTCCTGAGTTTCCTCCTAGGAGATAATTTTTCATCTTCTATTTAGAATAACTTTTCAGCACTTTGCAGTTGAAAAAGTACCAAAAAGTAGGTGGAAAAGTACCATCAAAACTATTTTTAGTATGTTCTTGCTTGCTGGTGGTTTAAAAGGCATTTTATTGACTAAGTTTGAAAATATAACTTATCAACTAGGGGAAAACCCAGGAGAAAAAGTTCATTGCATATGGGCAATCATGTTTTAGGCAGGCATCAAATGGCTACTTAATGTGTTGCATTTTACAGCTTTTGAAAATTGCAATTGCAAAATATATCCACTGTGATATCTGTGTCCCTGCCAAGCTCTAGTCACAAGGACCCCAAATTCCTAGCTATATTTTGGGTCTTTTAATAAAAATCTGAGGCATGTGCCTGAAATATATGATGATGTAATGCCATGGCTATTTAGAACTCATCTCATCAGTGAAGTCTATTAAAGGCATAAGCATATATCATATGATTTGACTTATCAACTGCTGCGTAGTATGGAAATATTAAGCTTATCCTAGATTTATCTTATACTGGGCTCCTAACTGCTAAACCTTGCAGGGACATTTTAAGATGGGCATTAAACTGTGACATTTCCCCAAGTGCTTTGCTTTACAAGCAATGGCACCATAAATAATACACCATAAACATAATTGTTTCCTACAGAAAATAGTGGTAGTAAGGTTTTGTTGTATAGCTGATCGAGGGTGTATTGTGTGGGGATTCAAAGCTAAAGTCATGCTTAATAGATGCAACAAAATGGAATGCTGTAAAGTCAGACTATTAGCTCTATCAATCTTTCACAACCAGGTCTGCCATTTATATGGGACACATTTGACAATGGGCAAGGCTGCTAAGCAAATAAATACCTTCTTCACCAAAACCTATACAATAGAAGCCACAAGTCTTACTGGCTTATAGGGCAGACAGTAGGCAGAACTGAAGCAGATAATTTGGATGCACAGTCCATCCATTAAAGTAGGCACCACCATAGAACGCAATGCAAGGAGGCCATGTGATTAATTTGGATGCTAATGTTCAGCTATACCTAAACTCATGGGCTCAGCAATTAAACAAGTGCAACTTTGCTACTTACTAGTTGAGTGCACAGGAGGTTAAACCCCCGGGACTCGGCTGTTGAATAGGCACTGTTTGGCTCCACTATAGCCAAATTCCTTCTATTACTGTAGTATGTGGTGTTGGAGCTGAGCTCTGGATATTCGCATTAGGGCTTGGCTGTTAAAGTTAGAAGGTTGATGTTGGAGGATAAAGGAAATAGTCAGGGAGAGGAGGTTAGTGTTAGGGTAGGACATTGCTTCTAGAGGAGTAAAGTATAAGGAATTTAGATAGGGGTGATTAGGGAGCTGTGTGTGTGTAGGGAGGGTTGTTACTGTTGGGCAACTACAAAAGGGGTTTGCTTGGTGTGGGTGGTTAGGCGTTAGGACAGCCAGTAGTAGAATATTAATAACATTACAGATATTTTAAAGAGGAACTGTACTGAAAATAACATAATGAATGCGTTCTGACATCTTTAGTGGCAGCACGAGCATCTCTGTAGAATGTCTGTTTACTCTGTGTTCCACAGTCAGTAGAAAAAAAAACAACTGGGCCCAAATTAAATTAACTTTTTTTTCCTGAGTTCTCTCCTAGGATATATGTTCACACCTAGTCAATAAAATGCATTTTAAGCACCTGCAAGGTAGAAAAAACATTCAAAATAATTTTACCATTACTTTTTCCATCCACTGTTGTTGTTTCTTTCAAATGCAAAGTGCTATAAAGTTATTTTAACCACTTAAGGACTCAGCCTTTACCCCCCCTTAAGGACCAGCGTGTTATTTTATGATCTGTGCTAGGTGGGCTCTGCAGCCCCCAGCACAGATCAGGTTGCAGGCAGAGCGATCAGATCGCCCCCCTTTGCAGATCACTGGTCTAGGCTGTGACATCACCAGGAGGGCAGGGCCCTGGGTATCAAATCATTTATTACATTCTAGTATGTGTCACTACAGTGCCTCTTTAGCTATTGACAACACCTAGTACCCACGTTAACGGCCACCATACATACGTATCAGGACTTTGACAGCGGTAATTTACAGTATGTGCACATCAAACTATTGTATCCCATCTATGTCCCCACGGTTGGCAATATCTGCCACTACTAGATGAAATACACAGGTGGTTACCACATTACCAGCCCTGGCTGTAGAGCAGTAGAGAGGAATAGACTAACTGAATACAGTTCATCCATGTTCCTTCATTAGCTTATATTTAACTACTAGTTGCTGCACAAACCACACACTGTGGCAGCTGTTGCCTTATAAATATTAAGAGAAGTGAGAAGAAGGTGAAGGGGAACTTTAAGCAGTGAGAATCATTACCAGGCTCATGTGAAACCCCTTTGTGTAGCTGTTTGACAATTGTGTCTTATGGTAAATGTTTCACTTCCTGCCCAATAGAGGTTGGTCCTTAGCGATCCATCATGCTGTCAATAGCATTGGCGATACCTATACGAACCCCTAGATAATTGAATAAACTTGCTATGAATAATTGTTCCAAACGACAACTGGTCAATTAAAATCTAGTGTGTTTGCATAACCTAATCACTTCACCACTGAGGGGTTTTTCCCCTTATGGACCAGAGCAATTTTCACCTTTCAGCCCTACTCCCATTCATTCGCCCATAACTTTAACACGACTTATCATAACAAAATTATCTATATCTTGTTTTTTCACCACCAATTAGGCTTTCTTTGGGGGGTACACTTTGCTAAGAATTATTATGAGCGTAACTATAAGGGTTTCAGGTGTGCCTGACACTATTCATGTATTTCAGCAGGATAGCCAAGCTGTTATAAGACAAAGAACCAGTGCATGATCACGACTTGCAGCAGATACTGAGGGCTTGTTTCCACTGTTGCGGTGCGGAATCGCCTGGATTCCACCGCTGATGAAATCGCATGCGGATGCGATTCCCCATGCGTTTTTTGCCGCGAATTCGCATAGGTTAGGGTATATGCGATTTTAACCATGTCACTGCCTGTGTGAATTTACATCGGTACCTATGCGAATTCGCGGCAAAAAACGCATGTAGAAAACGCATGTGATTTCCCTATTAAATACATTGCATGCGATTCACATGCATTCCACTCTCAGGCGAATTTGTTGGCTCTTTTGTGCTTTTTTTCACCGCTCAAAAAAACGCACATCACCAACGCAACAGTGGAAACAGGCCCATCCACTTGCATACCATGTGCGAATCCGCATGCGTTGGACGCATGCGGATTCGCGATAGTGGAAACGAGCCCTGAGACTAAAACAAGGAATGCTGTGCAGTAATGTTTACTGCAAGGTATATACATGCAAAGAAACCACAAAACAGGAGTGTACAATCATTCTATTTGCAACAGGCATACAAGGAAACCACAAAACAAAAAAATACAGTTTGCACACAAAACCCTAGTGAACCACAAAATCCCAGTGAACCAATCTATCAAAGTAACTAAATATACACATAAGAAATAAGAAAAGGAAACCAGCAAAGACAATGTAAGGAACAGAATATACTGTAAGGTTTGGCAACAGGTAGGGGTTGATCAGGAATCAAAAGCAGGTTGTCCAGTGACTCAGGTCTAGCGGCATACAAAGTTCTAGCACTGTTGAGTTCCTACAGATCTCTTAAATAGAGAGACCAAAACTGCTGTATGATGAGGTGAGATAGCAAGCACAATACACCATCTGCAGTCAGACTAGGAAAATACAAGGGCTTCTCCAGACAGAATAGAGCCGCCTGCTGGTGTACAGTGAAAGTCCAGGCAAGACGATCAGAGTAACACTGCCACCAGCAGGTAGAAATTGGTTGGGCATAATTCCTTACACAGGCAACTGGTATTGTTTAAAAGGAAATAAATCTGGTAGCCTCCATATTCCTGTCACTTCAGTTGTCCTTTAACACAACTATGAACACAGAGCTAGACCAAAGCAATGTGTTGTTCACTGTAATTGACTGCATCTTCTTGAAAAAAAATTCTAGCTACGGTATACAAAATCTGAGCATGTCAAGTCTCTCCACTGACATGCTTCTACATGGTTATCAGTGACTGGAGCATTTAGTTGCTTCATGGTTAGAGCATTAGCAACAAGTCCCTCTCTGCTCTTTCACAGCTGATCACCTCTGATTTTGCACTTGTTCCTGCTAGCAACGTGCCTCTAGCAAAGGAATCATCTGTGTTTTTAATAGAAGCTTGAATTATGACAAATACGAATTCTGAGTTATTTATAGAAAATGCTACTTGCCTGGCTATTGCTCTCATATTCTGCCTTCAATACTTTCTGAGTCATTATTCTATTACATGTATGACATCAGCATGACAAGCGGGTGATTGCCTCTTTACAAAAAGGAGTTAATCCTGCAATGGACTCTTTAAATCGGGTAAAGTATGGTATGGTCCAGTGTCAGTCATGGACGAGATCTGCTGACATTAAACTAACCGTCTATAGTTTTCTTGCAAGTTTTCAAGTTTTTGCTGCAGGCAAGATATAGAACTGGATCAGAACCGTACAAATGTGATAGGTATATGCACTGGCTTATGTAGGATTTTGTAGGCTTATTCAGCAATCTGACACCATGTTACTCAGTCACACAGGATCATTTGCAATTAACTTTTTCTCCTAAGTTTTCTCCTAAGAGATATTTTTTTTCATCTTTGAAAATAACTTTTCAGCACTTTGCAATGGAAAAAGTACCAAATATTAGATGGAAAAGTACTATCTAATTTATTTTTGCTTACTGATGGTTTAAAATATCACCTTGTAAAACATTTAGGAGAAAAGGTTAATTGCATATGGGCCCCAGAGTCTTACCTCATTTGAACGTAATGGACCTCATCAAAGCTTAGGTCAATGCAACCATGACAGCATTTTTTAATAAAGGGAAACACAATCAATAAACTACCAGCCAAGGAACAGTAACAGATGATAACAGATTGGGATGTGTGAAGAAGTCAACCAGATAATCTGTTATTCATAAGTCTCCTAGTTTCTCAGGACAGTAATTCATTAACCAGCCGTGCGGTATGGACGAGCTCAGCTCGTCCATCACCGCCGGAGGCTGCCGCTCAGGCCCTGCTGGGCCGATTTTCATCAATTAAAGAGCAGCACACGCAGCCGGCACTTTGCCAGCCGCGTGTGCTGCCCGATCGCCGCCGCTCTGAGCCCAGCGTAGCCGGAACAAAAAGTTCCGGCCAGCGCTAAGGGCTGGATCGGAGGCGGCTGACGTCAGGACGTCGGCTGACGTCCATGACGTCACTCCGCTCGTCGCTATGGCGACGATGTAAGCAAAACAAGGAAGGCCGCTCATTGCGGCCTTCCTTGTTTATTCTGGGCGCCGGAGGCGATCGGAAGAACGCCTCCGGAGCGCCCTCTAGTGGGCTTTCATGCAGCCAACTTTTAGTTGGCTGCATGAAATAGTTTTTTTTTTATTTAAAAAAAACCCTCCCGCAGCCGCCCTGGCGATCTTAATAGAACGCCAGGGTGGTTAAAGTGTGGAAAGGCCAAATGGGGCTTCCAGATGTCATATTCAGACCTTACTCTGGGGTCTACAAACATCTTAGACATTTGCATTCAAATGTTTGCTTTTCCTGGATAAAATTCCCTTATTTTTGGTTTACAAAGCCAGTTCTCATACTCCTCATTAAAGAACTGTGGATAAGACCACTGCTGATGGACCCATATGTAGTCCTCATTTAAGGTGGCCACACACGATACAATAAAATTATCTGATTTTACAGCAATTCGATAAAAACGATCGGATCTCCCGAAAAAATCGAAAGCTTTTTTTTTCATTTGACTGAAAAATCCGATCGGATTTCCCGTTTTCTTCGATTTTAATCGATCCGGAATGCCAGATATTTTTCTTCAATCTTTCTAAAGATTGTATGGTGTGTGTTGGATTGTCAATTTATTAATATATACACCCTAGCAATTTTGGCAGAGTTTCCAATCATTTTTATCATAATTGGGGGGAAAATTTAACACAGGTGTGTGGTACATTGGTCAGATTTTTGAAATGTTACAATCAGTCAGAAAAATTGATTGCAATTCTTAAATTGAACAGATATTTAAAAAATTGTATGGTGTGTGGCCACCTTAAGGCACTGTAGATAAAGCTATAATATGCCTAATTAAGATACTGCAAATGGGGTGATATAGATTATTTCTGTATGCCCCAGTGACCAGCTATACACTCATTACTGCTCCTTTGTATCATTGATACAGCTGAATATTATCATTCAAATTTTTCGAGCTAACCTACATCTGATGAGGGATTTATTTATAGTCTGCTTTAGTTTCTACTGCCCTCACAGAGAAAAAAATCCTCCTCACACAGCTGCTAAAGCTGTAAGCAACTCTGTGTGTCAAACAAGTTGTAAAATGTAAAAACAGAACTTGATAGCTTATAATCAAATTACACTTCATAGATTACTGAATATATTACAAAAACTACAAGCGAATGGTTGAAAATGAGAATGTTATGGCTTTATGAAAAATAAATGTTCATACAAAATAGTTGATACCAGCATTCATTTCAAAAACATTGGCAAAGGTGCAAGAAAAAAAAATACTAAAAAAAAAAAATCTGGTGGAACGTCTCACAACTACAGTAAGTAGAAACAGGTCAGTGACAGGACTGGGTATAAAAAAAAAGGCATATCAGAAAGGCATAGTTACCTCACTGTTGAACACTGCTTCAGCAAAGAAGAATATTCCTCATGCAAATGTATATATATAAATGTATATATGCAGCTTGAAAATTGACCAATCAAGTACCACCGAAGTTTAAATTGATTGTTCCATTTTTAAGCTGCATAAAAATGTACATAAATTTGCACAATCTCGGAAATATTTGCATCTCTTTGATCATCCCTATTCCTTAACAGAAAATTGCAGCAAATTTGGAGATTGTATTAACTACAGTACTTAATATTAAGCTATTCAGATACATTTCTACACACAAGGGACAAGTCCAAAACTCCATATTGGATGGATGTGATCTTTTGTCCCTTAAGTGGCACTGCAATAAAAACACACCCTTTTCCATAGCAGAACTCACTGCAGAAACATTTCTGAAAAACATTGTTACATGTTGTTGCTGCATCAACTTAAAACTACTGTACTAATAAAAAAAACTATAAACATGATATGGATACAACAATTTATACTAGGAGGAGAGGACAAAAAGGCTACGGGTAATCTCAAAAATTACTCTAAATCACTAAGTTGAAAATATATCAAAAATACTTTGACGCCATGTATTATAAAACAATTTAAAAAAAATAAACTGAGATGGCATTCCCTCAAACAACCATTTACGTCTTACATCAGCCACCACACATACACTAACTGTATATGAAACTAAAGTCTCCCAATGTGGGGGGGGGGGGGGGGGGGAGATCTCAAATGCAGCACCATAACTCCAATTCAGTTGTACACTATCTCCAAGGAAATGAATCCCGGGCTCACGGGTAATGGATCACAGTTCAATCTCAACACTTGAGTATGTACAAACAGATTTTAAGGATTTGTTGTACTGTAATTCATAGAAGCAGAGAAAACCAGCGGTCAGCCAAGCATAGGTTTTAGTCCAGCAGTATAGAGCTGTCGAGCAAGAGGCAAAGCTGAAAGGATTGCACAGTTCCACATAAACATAAAGATCTCACCGTACCAAGGGTCTTCGTTACAGTATATATTTCCGTGCAGAAATGCATGTGTCCAGTCACTAACTGCAGATGATGGCTCACAGTGTTGTCACCCTTGCGTCAGGTACGGTAGCTTTTGACCCCGAAAGGAGGACGCAGTGTGCAGGTATGTCAGCATCTCACCACAGCTGAGCGGATGGAGCTGGTGAGCAGCCATATGCTGGAGACCAGAGTTCCAATACCTCAGTGCAGAGCGTCATTCAGTGTGAATGGCGGTCGTCCGTTTGCCCAGCAGATCCATATGGGAAAAGGTGCATGGTGCAGGGAGACGTGCGGTCTGTAAACGAGATGCCAGCTCAGCAGGTGCACGACCCTAACATGTTTCGCCGGCTTCCGGCGTCATCAGAAGGCGTGTCCCTATCCTATTCCTAAGCATATTCATATGCTGATGTGGCCAACCGGTCGCGATGGGCGAAACCGCAAAGGTGGAAGCGACACGCACGCTCCACGAGGAGGAAACAGATGCGTTCCACCACTCGCACACACACGCCTCCCAGCCACCGCAGCTCATCCCACCACGACCGGGCAGCCAGCCACCATATCCACCAATCAACACATCCATCCAAAGAATGGTGTAAACTACGTAATATATCTGACAAGTCTCACCAAAACATCAAGAAGAGATCATGAGCAAAACAACTGGCATGTCTACCAGTGTGTCAGTGTAAAAGCGCAGACACACACCTAGCTCTACAATAACGCACAATTGTGCATAAGAGCTCAAAAAAGTTTAAATTAGGCTCAAAGGTATGCATACACAGTGAGAGAGGCATTGCGCTCCCAGATTCCGAGCTCAGGGGCACTCAGGCTGACATAGAGGCAGGGGATAGGACCCTGTCAGTCAGGAGCATTGTTACATGTTGTTGCTACACCAACTTAAAACTACTGCAAAGAAAAAAACTATAAACATAATATGGATACAAACCATCCCTCTCAGGCTGATTTAAAATTGACTGAGGCAAACTGGAAAACTGTACTGTGGTCTATCAACTACCATACACTGATCCAGAGTAGGGATGGTCAATAAGATGCATGTAATTTAGAGTTGATGCAGGATTATGCAAATTTTGTATAAACATTTATGCAGTTTAAAAAAATGGACCATTCGAATTTTACCTCAGCAGGATTTGATTGGTCTAGACCTAGCTGCCACTCACTGGAAACGTGGTGCATTATGAAACCGAGAATATTACCTGAGTAAATCCTGAACTGTGGAACAGCTGAAAACCTATATCAGGAAAAAATGATTCAACTTTCAAACTGAAACAATTAATCACCTTAGTACCCAAACTTATATAGAATGCTGTTAAAGTGGATCCGAGATGAACTTTTACTCATTGCATAATTTTACTCATTGCATAATTGTGTTCCTTTCCTATTGTTTATAGGGCATACCTCAAGCCAAATACTTTTTTGCTTTTGTTTTAATACTCTAATTCCCTATAAACTAAATAAACCACGCCCATAGGTTTTCAGAGAGCCTTGGCAGTAGCAAGGGCTCATGGGAGCTCAGTCTGGGCAGGAGGAGGAGGAGGTGTTGCTAGCCATTGATTTTAGAGGCAGAGGGGAGGAGGGGGGATTAGGTTTTTTTCACAGCCAGGCTGAGTGCTCAAGATACAGATAAGCCTGCCTCTGTGTAATGTTTACAAACAACATGGCTGCTGTCATTGTATCACAGAAAGAAATAATCATTTTCTATTAAAGCTGTTTGCAGCTAGATTTGCTGTGTAAAATATCTAAACTTTAGATGAGATATATAGACAAGTTACTTGTTTTAGTTAGTTTTTCATCTCGGATCCACTTTAAAGAAGAGGTGAGGCAACACAGTGATAAACAGTTTTCAACTGTATTGCTGGAAATGTTTTTAATTAATAGGTCTAATTTTTGGTATAATAACAATAATTATTATTATTATATAGCATCGTCATCTTCCATGGCACTGTACAGAGTGAAAACAAACATGGGTACATCAAAATACAGACATTGGTACAAAATACAGAAATGGTAGACAATATGCAAGAAGTCATAGTGACAGTTCTATAGTGATTAACATACGTATGGCAATTTACAAGCCATTGCAAGATTATAATCTAAAGTAATAAGTAGCGAATAAAAGTTGGGGGCGATATAAAAGGTTTTCAACCAGGGTAGTTTTATCAGATCATATTCAGGAGGACAGCTTGATAATAGGCTGAAAGTGGATTGGCCTAGGTTAGATTGTCTGCTTGCCTGAAAAGGTGCGCTTTAAGGGTGCACTTAAAGGTTGCACGTTTTGAAGCATGATGTATATGTTTAGGAAGGGAATCCCAGAGGAAGGGAGAAGCTCATGAGAAATCCTATATTCGTGAATGGTAGGAGGTGACTAGGTGTGGGAAGAAGATCATGTGCAAAGTTGAGGTTATGGTTGGGATGGCATTTGGAGAGAAGTGAAGAGAAGTACTGGGCAGAGAGATTGTGGAGAGCTTTGCAGGTTAGAGTTTAACAGTTGAAATTAATCGGATAATGAAGAGCTTGACAGAAAAGTAGCACATGAGGAATGAAAAGTGTACTGGAAGAGTCAAGCTGCCATTGAGCAACTGAGTTCAGTATAGATTTAAAAGATAAGGCATTTATTTTAGTTTATTTAGTTTATTTCTTTTATAATACAAAGTTAAAGGACCACTATCGCGAAACAAGTAGGCAGTTAAAATCTGACAGAACCGACCGGTTTTGGGCCAGTCCATCTCCTCATGGGGGATTATTGAGTTTTCTTTGTTTACTTTTCAACAGCATTTCCTAATCCGCAATAGTGTGTAAGTGAGTAGGGAGGCTGGCTGGTATCTTACTATTTTAGCAGTTAAACTGCTGTTCAGGAAATGCTGTTGAAAATAAAGAAAACCCTGAGAACACCCCCCCCCCCCCCCCCATGAGGAGATTGTCTCGCTCAAAACCTGTTGGTTCTGTCAGATTTTAACTGCCTATTTTTTTTCACGATAGTGGTCCTTTAACCCTCTGGGGGATAATCCCGAGCTGAGCTCAGGGTAAGCTGCCACAGAGGATTTCTCAGGCCCTGGTGGGCCGATTTGCATAATTTTTTTTTGTTGCACGCAGCTAGCACTTTGCTAGCTGCGTGTATATACCGATCGCCGCTGCTCCGCGCTGATTCGCCGCTACCCGCCGTGCCGCGCCGCTCCCCCCCCCAAGACCCCGTGCGCAGCCTGGCCAATCAGTGCCAGGCAGCGCTGAGGGGTGGATCGGGACTCCCTCTGACGTCACGACGTCGTTGACGTCGATGACGTCATCCCGATCGTCGCCATGGTGACGGGGGAAGCCAAACAGGAAATCCCGTTCTGAACGGGATTTCCTGTTTGCTTTGATTGCCGGAGGCGATCGGAGGGGGTGGGCGGATGCCGCTGCACAGCGGCTATCATGTAGCTAGCGCTAGGCTAGCTACATGATTAAAAAAATAATAATTTAAAAAAAATGTGCTGCACCGCCCCCTGGCGATATTATTGTATCACCCAGGAGGTTAAAGGAGGAGGAGAACTGTGGAATGAGGTGAGAGGGGATCCAGAGCACAGGTAGTAAGTTGGAATCCAGACACTAAAGGTATAAGGGGAACGCAAGAACACACAAGAAGTGGATCCAGCAGAAGAAGAGATGGCAGGGTGGGGAAGGCAAGACGACAAACAGCACAGGAACTGGCATGTTCATAGAAATGTAGGACAGCCTCTGAAAATAAGCCTTAGCACATCTTTTGGTGCAGAAATTATTATAGGACAGTGTCTTATTTTCAGGGAAACACGGCATCTATAGCCTTGGAGATGTAATAAGAACCCAGTGTCGAAACTCGTAATATAGTAATTTGCATAGATTACGCAAATATTATATTGTTACATTATTTGGTCTAATTACTAAAAAAAAAAAAAGTAAATAGCAAGCTTCCACAATATTGGTAACAAAAAATATACCCGTCTTCCATGCGCTCTTTTACAATGCATAATGTTTACTGCTTCTGCCGGAGATCTGATGCAGAGACTTTGAACACTGTAGAGCCGTTAATCAAAATTTCAGTCCTCACAGTCAAAGTATGGAAACAACAACATGAATAAATAAACCTCATTCAGAACCGACATCTGTTATACTCCATTTCTAGACGGTGTTTGTTATTACTATGTAATTATATTTTAGTGAAAACTGTGTATGGATTTAATGGCCTGGCTTTGTAACGGTTATGAATGTTTAAATTGCTGAAAAGTGGTGATAATGTTGGAAAAGCTTCTCCTTTTTTTCATCAGGTTTTCTCTATCTATGAGGTACAGGCTATCAATTTCATAGTCATTTGGAAATCATTTATATTTTAATTTCTTGTTTATCCTTCTAGCTTGAAAGATAATTACTTTTAATGCAAATTGCAGTTCAACTGAATATAACATTGCAGACCTGTTTTTATAGAATGTGTGTGTGGGAATTCATTTCAATGGATTCAGGATTCAAAGGATATCAGTACTATACACGCATTTTAGGGTTTTGTTTTGTTTTTTTGTTATTAAAAAGCAGCCCAGGAACATTCATACTAAATATAGAACCAGGTACAAGGTACATTTTTTTTTCTAATCCAGTGTATAGGGCAGCCATGGGCAAGCAACAGCCCATGGGCTGATGAAGCAGGCCCATCGTTAGATGGCCGACTTCTGCTCCTCTCCCCATCTCCCCCCCCCGCCATCCTTAGAACGATATATGCAGAGCATGTACAATAATGTCACCTCACCCTATCACACTTCAGAATCAGAATCGTTGTATTTCGCCAAGCATGACTGGGTCATGCCCGGAATTGGGTTTGGCACAATACCAAGCGGTACATATACAGAAAGGCAGGGAATAGAAGAAAAAACGTCAGAATATGACAGTAATACAAAAAGAGTCATACTCAAATATGTACATACACAATATACATTCAGCATCAAATCAAATATACGAATGTGCATTCAGCATCAGTATGCAGCATCCTTCTGAAACACTGCTGAGGTCAAAACGTATTGTTTTCCAGTCTGCTACTATGCAGGTGGTAGTAGGGCACTGATAGAGGGTGGGAGAATGTTAAGAGAGTTTAGGAGGCTAACGGCCATAGGGAAGAAAGAGTTCTTGTGTCTGGTGGTCTTGGAGGGGATAGTCTGGAGTCTCCGGCCCAATAGAAGTGGGGTGAAAAAAGCAGTGGCCCGAGTGTGAGCGGTGATCTCCATAGTAACTGTGGCATCATGTGACCTGCTGTCTTTATGTAGCAGAGTGTCACATGACACTGCCATTGTCATGGAGATCGCCACTGGAGAGTGTGATAGGGTGAGTTATACCAAATCCTTTTCTGCCATTCTTCCACCGGGAGGGAGAGAACAAGCGAGCTGCAGTAGCAGCGGGCCGCATTCAAGAGGAATGCGGCCCGATCCTTACAAAGTTTGTCCACCCCTAGCATGGGGCACATTGGAAGCCTTGCTGATGGGAGACCACTCCCATGCCTTCTGACAACTAGATGTCGCTAATGAGGGAAGGATAACAGCCTCTTCATTTCAGAATACCCAGAAAGCCCTCTTACTAAAAAGTCTTTTAAAACGGGTATTTGTGATAAACTTTAAAGTGTACCTGAGACAAAGTATATAGAGAGCTTTATACTTACCTGGGGATTCTTCCAGACCTATGACCATCCTTCCGGGCAGCTCCGCTTGTTCACAATCCTTCCCATTAGGAAGGCTTCAATTGTGTCAGTCAGGCTATTCTGTGCATGTGTGGCCCAGCCGCCCGTGCCCCCTCATCACACTGCTGTCACCGGGAGCATTCTGTGCCTGTGCCCCAAGTAAGTATAACGTTTTATATATACTTTGTCTCAGGTTTCCTTTAAGTGAACAACTGTGGTTTCCCATGATGCATCACTCCTGAATATGCAAAGCTTCTCTTTATGCCCCTGAAGCCAGGCTGACATCCAGAACCGCTGGTGTATAGCAAGCCTATAGCTAAAACATTTTACAGAGCCACATCAATGGTTGATGTGGCACTGTACAATGTAGAAGGTATGGGCTTGCTATACACCAGCGGTTCTGGATGCTTTGCATATTTAGGAGTAGGAGTGATGCATCATGGGAAGCCACAGTTGCTCACTTAAAGCTGGATTATCACAAATGCTTTCTGTTTTAAGAAGGCAAATTATACTCAGCCTTTTCATTATGATTCACAGAGAGGTTGTCTACTGAAAACAGACTAAGTTGGGCAGAGACAGTGAGAGAAAACATCTATCAGCAAGTAGGCTATTGCTGTAGGACGCAGTCATCATAATGGTCGGGTTTATGCAAAAAAAATGACAGATCAGCACAATTGCTTATATCTCTATTGGCCAAGGCTGGTTCCTCCATATACATGGGCATGCCTATACAATGGTAAGAGGGTGATCACGTCCTCTTCCATTCCTCTTCCTTGACATAATCTCAAATGAAGAAAAATGTTTGAAAAATGCTCCTTTTCTTGAAATTTTCATCAAACTAGCATCCATGTAGTTTTTCTCAGGATGCTGCAGGCATAACAGGACTCAAATTCCATGATACTCTGACAAAGATGTTGAATTCCAGTCCTCGAGGGTCATATCCATGTCAGTATTTAGGATGGAGTGAGGAATGGAGAAATGTTGTCTACTTGGTGAACCACACCTTTCCAGATTCAGTCCCATCAATTCATTTGAGCTGTGCCAAAAATGTCTGAGGACCTCGGCCCTTGAGGACTGGAGTATGACATCCCTCTGCTCTATGCTGTCCTCCTTCATTTTTACTACATTGCATAACCCTCTAACTGCCATGTTCTCTTCACCACTGTTGTTGCTTTGCTTAACCTATCCCCTCGTCCTTATATATGCCTAAAGCCTCTTCTGCAGTAATTTTGAGTGTGGAGTCGCACTTACTTGGCTTCCATCAATCTCAGATGGTCAGGTGTGCAGATGCAATAGTCCCGGACACCATGGGACTCAAACTGTAGCAAATGAAGAGAAAGATCCGCACCACCTTCAAAAAAGCTTAGTCTATTTTATTGGAAAAAGACATACACAAGTTTAAAAAGAACTTTAAGGCAGGACAGTCCACTGTTTCGGCTCCTGCCCATCTTCATGCTGCCTAGTTTTGAAGTAACATACAAAAACACCAACATATATACAGAGAAACATCCAATCACTGAGTATATACTAATTAGAGGACCTGATGGGAAACAGCCTATTTGGAGGCGTGACTAGATATTTAAATAGGCTGTTTCCCATCAGGTCCTCTAATTAGTATATACTCAGTGATTGGTTGTTTCTCTGTATATATGTTGGTGTTTTTGTATGTTACTTCAGAGCTAGGCAGCATGAAGAAGGGCAGGAGCCGAAACAGTGGACTGTCCTGCCTTAAAGTTCTTTTAAAACTTGTGTATGTCTTTTTCCAATAAAATAGACTAAGCTTTTTTGAAGGTGGTGCGGATCTTTCTCTTCATTTGCTAAAGCCTCTTCTGCCTCACCAGCATGAAAACTCCCAACCAAAACGATAGGTCTTCTACTACCCTGCCAACATGATTAACAGTAAGTGCTGCATATCTCACACACCAATGGATACAAATAAAACAACAGACACCATATTGGTTCTTGATGATGATGATGGTGGTTATATAAGTTAATTTTATGAAATTGCTTTAGTGCCGTGTTCTTTTTGCACCTGTAGTACTTGGCATCATTCTTCAGGCACAGGGGCCAACATAAGGGCTACAATTATTGAATATATGGATTATACAGGTTTATATTTCTCCTATACATGCCATCAGTACTGAGTGACAATATGAAGAGGGAATGCTAGATTGCAAAGCATGAACCATTTATATACATATACAGCATCATACTGCCCTAAAAAAACATGCTGCTAATAGCATTTTCTGTTTCCTTCATTGACAGTGTCCTTCCTGAAAATTATAATGAATGGCCTGATTCAAGTTCAGTTAATTGCTAAACTCAGATATATATCTCTTGAAGTTCAACCTTCACACCAACCTTCCAGCTCAATGATGAGGCTTATTAACATCTGCTCCTGTTCTCTTTGATACACTTCGTGCTTTTAATCTCTGAAACTCACATCTCAGTTACAAAAGGTGACATTTTAACAGCGATAAAAGGACAGATCTGTCACTGATGCACAGTTCAACTCCTTTGGCTGGAATTACAGGACAGTTATGCAAATGTCAACAAGTAGGCGCATACTTCCATAAATATATATGGGAGCTCAATATAGTAATGCAATATCAGTTAATTAAATGTGACTTAGGTGCACAAGAAAAAAGTGCATGTAGTCTGAGGGGTAAAATATGCTTTTGAATTCTCAGTAATATCACGTTTTCCAATGCTCCATTATTATTGAATTGTGATCATAGACCGCTATCCTGACCTTAATGGCCACCTTTTCTTCCTGCATGACAAGTTTAACTTCCATGTAACCCAGATAACATGATAAGGAGGAAAGTTTGACCTTTCTCTTTCTTCTCTAGAATGAGCTGACAACATTTTCATTTAGGTGGATGCAGTCAGGAATTTCATACATATGGGATATTTGAAGAGAACCTGCATCCGGATGTTTGAGAGGTCCGATTCAGGCTTGGACCTCACACTTTGGTGCCTCTCATCCTGCTCCCAGTCCCATTGACCAATTATCACCATCTTTAGTCATGTGACATTAATTATTTGGGCATTGTTCTAATGACAATTGACCAATGAGAGCAACGCAACAGAGGAGGAAGAAGTAGGCATCATTTTATGACTCGGGGTAGTGTTTTGTTAATTCAACAGTTGGATACAGGTTTAAAGCAGTACTCCAAGGAAATAGAAGTCATGTAGCTCATATGCTCTGAACATCTGAAACTGGTGCTGATTTAGAGAGGAGGACACTAGAGAACATAGGTCAAACCTGAACTGATTTTTTTTTAAATAATAATAATAAAATTGACAATTATTTGGCAAAAGAGTGCAGTCCTCACCTGGGTCATTTGAGAACATGGTGGGGTTACTGAAAAATTAGCAGATTAGAGGATGTGTGACTGCATTCAGTGCAGCACTCTCAGTGAGACTTAAAAATAAATAATAATACCAGACTGCCCTTTATTTGTTAAAGATAAGGTCTTGCTGTGATTGGGAATACATGACTGCGTAGACTTCAGCAGTCCATGTGAAGAAAGCAATATCTACAACAAAATCTGTCCAAGGTTATTTTTTCCAGCATCACAAATTAAAAACAGGTGACATATCTCTGCCATGGTTAAGGACCCTTGTGTTTTGAAACTTGTCTACTTTGTAACCCTGGAATAAATCATTTTGGACAGATTTCTTTGTTCCTGTCATTTCTTTCTTCAGATCCTGATATGATCCAGATGAAGGTTGTATATTCATTGAAGAACATTTTTCAGTGTTCTCCACTGTTCTCCAACCAAACTAAGTAAATTACCGGGTTTCACAAAGTGATTTGTATGAGTATTCCTCCACTTTAATGGATGATGGAAGTTTGAGGAAGTCACATCACTGCTGTCCATATTTGGAAAACTGTTGAATTTCTTTTTAAATTGTAGCCATCAACATTAAGTTAATAAGTACATTTGATTGCATTGCGATGGCAAAAGCCATGGTTCGTAGAGAGCTTACAAAGCACCAAAGGAATCTCAATGTTACAAGATATCGGTCAGTATCCGTGAATCTCCATAGCATTGGGTATAGCATAAACACAGTGAATACAGTCATCAAAACAGGAGAAAATATGGGACAACAGTAACTGGATGTTCCTCCAAGATTGATGAATAGGTATGATGAAATCGGGTCAGGTAGTTTGCCAAAAGATCTTCAACAACACTGAAAGATCTGCAGGAATTCATGGAAATTACTCATACAACATGTGACAAGACTCTCCAGTATTCACCAAATGTTTAAGGGGTAAGGTTTAAGACAGAAGCATTCTTCTACAAAGAAAAACAGGCCAAGTTAAAATTTGCACACAAAAAATAAATAAAAACATTGTCTCCTCAAAACATGGGGAAATATGATATATGTTTGTCTTATGAGACCATGGCTAAACTTTGTGACCACAATTCCAGGTACATTTGGCATAAAAGCACTTTGCTTTAC
The DNA here is from genome assembly GCF_040937935.1 of Hyperolius riggenbachi. Lineage (NCBI taxonomy): Eukaryota > Metazoa > Chordata > Amphibia > Anura > Hyperoliidae > Hyperolius > Hyperolius riggenbachi. The sequence goes on from NC_090650.1 coordinate 289,463,819, forward strand.
CAAAAAAAAAAAAACCAAAAAAAAAAAACCACCATAGGCACGCCGGGGCACAGTGAAAGCAGTATCATGCTTTGGCAGTGCTTTTATTCAGCTAGAACTGAGGATATAGTCAAGGTGGAGGAAATTATGGCCATTTCTAAATACCAATCTGGGCCCAGAATTTTCTGGTGTCTGCTAAAAAAAACAGATGAATAGAAATTTCACCAGTAGACAATTAAAGTTTTGGGATAGCCCAGACAGTGCCCAGACTTAGATCCTATAGGTTTTGTCTGCACTGTTCTGAAGAAGGGGACCCTATGTGGCCCGAAACAATTGTTAACTTTGGTGTTGACATATGATTGGAGAATAAACGTTGCTCATTGAGAAGCCGGAGTGCTAATCAATCTTTTCTACTATTAGATCCTATAGAAAATCTGTGAAGTGACCTGAAGAAGGCGGTGCATAGGTTGGCCTTGCATTTATAGCATGTTTGCTAGGCAGAGTGGGCAAAACTATGTATCATGCAGATATACGCCTACCCAAGAAGCCTGCATGTTATGATTCAATCAAAAGGTGTTTCAGCAAAGAGTATCAGTTTAAAGAGGAATTGTAGTGAAAATAACAATAAATAAAATTGTTTATTTTTTACAATATTCATTTAGAAATAATTTAGTCCTTTTTTGCCCATTGTAAAATCTTTCCTCTCCCTGATTTACATTCTGAAATTTAGGTGGTGTCATCTTTATTCCTGTCAGGTGATCTGTGCGTTTACTGAGAGTTCTGAAGCTAGTACAAAATAGACCTAATCTTCCAGAATGTTCTGGGGGGAGGGGGGAATTCTGAATCGTTAATCAGCCTAGGTTAAATATCACTGGGAGGGTAGGGCTACAATCAATATACAGCAATGAATAGATAAAAGAAAATGAACGTAAATGTGGTTATACTGAATAATTTACAGCATTCTACTATGTGTCACAATATGTCACTACAGTGCCTGTTTAAATCGCCTTAAAGGGGAACTGAAGTAAGAGGTATACGGAGGTTGCCATATTTATTTTCTTTTAATCAATACCAGTTGCCTGGCAGCCCTGCTGGTCTATTTATCTGCAGTAGTATCTGAATAACACCAGAAACAAGCATGCAGCTAGTCTTTTCAGATCTGACTTTAAAGTCTGAAACACCTGATCTGCTGCATGCTTGTTCAGGGGCTATGGCTAATTGTATTAGAGGCAGAGGATTAGCAGGGCTGCCAGGCAACTGGTATTGCTTAAAAGGAAATAAACATGGCAGCCTCCATATACTTCTCTCTTAAGTTCCCATTTAAGTGTTAGTTTAGACCCCTTTTACACTTGAATAACAAGTGTGCGTAGCGTTACCCTGCTTTACTGCAGGGTAATGCTGCAACAATGTAAGGCAATGGGGCTTAGCACACTTACCGTGTCCAATCTGCCACTGCATCACAGCAGTTGACCCTGTCGACGTACTCTGCCGCAGGGCCATATGTTTGTGATTTTGTGCGTTGTGATGCAATGCATTGGGGCCGGGCATCGCACCCCAAATGCAAACCTCAAGTTTAAAACCGGCCTTAGGCCTCTTGCACACTGAAAGCGATTCAGATTCAGATTCCGCTTTTTAATCAGTTTTTACATCCGATTCAGATTCCGATTTGCAGTGTGCAGGGAGCAAACTGCAAATCGGAATCGGATGTAAAAACTGATTAAAAAGCGGAATCGGAATCAGAATCACTTGCAGTGTGCAAGAGGCCTTAAGGATATGCACACTTATGTATCCAGCTTATTGTACGTTTATTTCCTTTATTTTTTTCGTTAACAGATTTGTTTGCTTTCCAATAGAACTGTGCACATTATAGGTCACGTTAAAGGTGATAAAAGTTTGAAATATTTTATTTATAATCTCATTTCTCTTTAGATCACAGACATCTGGCATTGAAACAGGATTGTATACACTTTTTATACCTAGCGTACATCATCACACCTTACAGCGATTATCAACAGATAACATTTAGCATTCCATGTTGAAATCAATAAATCCAACGTTACAAATCAATGCAGGAATCATTGCTGAAGGTGAAATAGCACAGGCAGTAATGGAGCTATTAGCTAATGGAATGTTATTCATGTAGCAAGAGAAAATGCAGTGCCCAATCAACCAAGCAACTTGGCCATCGTAATAGCATCATCATCTGAGTAAAGATAATCAGCTGTGAAATCTTTTATGTAAAACTCAATAAAATGTACAAATTCTATCAACATAAAGAAACTCAAGGTTTTCCGTGCATTAAATAAAGATAAGAGAAATATAGGATTATGCAGAAGTCAGGAGAAGATAGAAGCATCTACTGTTGCCACCAAAGATGTCTTACAATATATACTGCCTGTCCAAAATAAAAGGTCACACACTCTAATATTTTGTTGGACCGCCTTTAGCTTTGCATACAGCGAGCATTCACTGTAGCATTGTTTTGATGAGTTTCTGCACAACATTTATATTCATCCAGATTTGCATTGATTTTCGCTAAGATCCCAAAGATTCTCAGTGGGGTTGAGGTCTGGACTCAGTGGTGGCCAACCTATGCATAAAAATAATGCCTCATGCTCTCTGAGCCACTCCTTCACAATTTGAGCCCAAAAAATCTTGGAATGTACATGTGCCATCAGAGAAGAAGAAATTCACTGATGGAATAACCAGGCCAGCCAGCTGGCCTACCTTTGAAAACTTAAACATCAGTGCAGTCATTATATAATGGAAGGCCCTTACCTATTTGCTTTAATAAATTCAGGCGGAACTTTTTTGGACAGGCAGTATATGATGACATCATTATGACAGCTACTGTAGATTGGTTGGTTGTGATCGTGCTTCATTTTTTCTCTTGCCACATAAATAACCATGCATTGTTCACTGATTACATTACTGTCTGTGCTGTTTCCCCTGAAGACCCTTGTGCAGATGTGAACTGTTGGCTCTAGTGTTTTTAGCATGGAATTTTAAATGTGATGTGTTGCTGATCACATAGTCGGCTGGTTTAATTTGGACGTTTGAACATATGTGAAAAGAGTATCTCCAGTCTATTTTTGTCTAATTATTCAGATAAAAAGGAAAGTTCTTTTCTCTGCGCTCTGGGGAACTTGGATGGCACCAATTAGGTCCATTTATTAAATGGTTGCCCACCACTAACGCAAGGAATGTCGGGGTAAGCTGTTGCGTCTCCCCAGCAATCTTGTCCAATTTGTGCTAGTTGCTTTAGTCACTCTGAATTCTTCAGTGATTTAATTCCACAAGAGCTATTTGGGTTATATTTTTGCATAATTATGTCATCTTTTACGAAAAAATAATACATATTGCTATCAAAGTCATTCATTAAAGAATGTCATCCGTCGACTTACCTGTAATTGGAAAGGCAGAAAGATAATCAGGGAACGGTTTGTTCTTATGGAGGTCTCAGGTTTATTTAATTTTTAATGTTATTTCTTCTACTTCTCTACATAGCAATGCAGTGTTAGACTGAGCTGGCAGGCAGCTGGTAAATTCACCAGGCAGTAGTCATTCACAGAAAACTAAATGTACTGTGCTTTTTAAACGTATTTACCTTGTTCCTTGCTAGCCCACTCCAACAATGTCACCTACGCTTTTAAAAAAAAACAGACTAAATCTAATATAGCTATAATAACCAAGACTATGTTGAAAGGACAGTTTTCTTACCAGTTTTTGGGATGTGGGAGGAAACGTGAATACCCAGAGGAAGCCCACACAAATGTGTGTAGAATGTACAGAGTATATCCTTGACAGAATTCAGCCCCAGAACTCTAGAATGCTAAACCTGTGGAGAAAGACTGCCAATCAACTACCCACCAAGCTGCTTGCGTAGGGGATACTAGTTAGAACTGAACACTGAAAGTCAACTGGACGAGCTCTGGTATCATTCAGAAAAGGGAAACCTTAGTGTCTTGTGCCCAAAGCATGTATGCTGTTTGGGCATCATAATAAAGGTTATGTAGGTGAAGTTGGAGGATTTGGATGCTCTACTATTTTGCAATTATAGAGCTATAGGAGGAGTATGTGGATATTCAATGGCAGTGGCATAGCTACAGAGCCATGGGTCCTGGTGTTTTAACCTGGGCCCCCAACTCAGCATTATATGTATAATAATTAATTGCCACATTGTGTCAAAGCTGCTTCCTAAAAGACAGCCACAGTGTTAAAGAGGTGTAAGCAGGAACTCCGGAACAGTGAGAGCCATTTACACCTTGGAAATGCAGATCAGACAGCGTCATTCATAACAAGTATGTTGATATATTACTGAAAGCTACGTTTTGGACTATTTTGACATATTGTATATACCTAAGTAGGTGGTAGACATGTCAGTTATGGGAAGTAATTAGACCATACCTGCACTGACATGTTACATGATGAGGAAAACATGGGTACATATGGTACTCAACCTACTTAGAACCTGCCAGTGCTCCTTTTTTATTGTTCTGCTGTCAAAGAGTTAAGAGAGCAGGGTTATATTTATGCAAATGAAGGAGTCCAACAGCAAGTAGCGTACAGAGCTGCTCTCCAGGAAGAGTACACAGAAGGAAAATAGTTTTACCTGGTTGAGCAAACACTGCTGATAACAAAAGAAAGCTGAACAGTTTCAAAGTTCATTATTCCTTTTCTGTGGCAGCTGAATGAACCAGATTACACTAAAATGGCTGCTGTACAGACTTCAGAGGTAATATGTATCCCCTTTATTTGAGGGGGGAAAAAAGGATATGAGAATGCAGGGATTATCTATACTGTATACTATTGGTGCAACACATCCAAATAACTATGGGTTTGTACTTTGGGTTTGCATATATTTTGATGACAATGATACTTAAGCAAAAAGAAAACAACAACAACAAAATACAAAAAAAGTTGTTTTCTCTAGGTTGTATTTATGCCGAATACATAATCAGATTTTGATAAAGTTTCTATTCTTTTTTCGTTCCCTTCAACCTGATTGAGTTTTGAAGTGAACATATGCTAAGGAAAAACACTTAGAAATCTGCCACAGTAACCCTATGATCTTCAGTTAACATGATTCTGAACGTATAAAGTCCTAGCTTGCAGCATATCACAATTTCATGGCCAAATGCCCAGAAAGAAAATGTGCGGACGTTAAGAAGGTGAATCTAACTCTTTTCAGTTTGTAATATGTCCTTTTGCAGATAGCATCCATTGCATTAAACATGCAAATCAACCACATTATAATATTATTTCATTAACCTTTTTGTTTTCTCCAGGATGTGCATCTGTCCAGATCGCTGTCCAGATCCGGCTACCTCTCATCCTCTCCCCAGAGATCAAGTTCTTACTATGGCCACCATGGGAGATACCATGATGACAACCCTGTTGTTCACTTCTTCAGAAACATTGTAAGTGTTTAACAAAATGTGATCACTTATGGTGGCTAGTGGCCATACAGACTCCATTATGTTTTCTTGCAACTACAGGCTGTTTGAGAGCTTGTGGAGGGAGAAAACCATTGTTTCACAGCTGGGGGGCTGTCCTGAGCTGGTCCACTTCAGGTCCAGAGCAGTTAGACTTAAGGTGGCCACACACCATACAATTTTTTAAATATCTGTTCAGTTCAAGAGTTGCAATCAATTTTTCTGACTGATTGGAACAAGTCAAAAATCTGACCAATGTACCACACACATGTATTCAATTTTTCCCCATTTATGATAAAAAATGATTGGAAACTCTGAAAAAATTCCTAGGGTGTGTATATTAATAAATTGACAATCTAAAGGTCGCCATACGTGGTACAATGTTTCAATTAGATAATTTAGTTTGATTATTCCGTTAGACCGAATAAAAAGATATTTCCAGCATGTCCGATCATTTTTCCCGAAAAAAAAAACGGGATAATTGCTCGAATTTCTTGATCGAAAAAAAAAATATTTTCAAGTTTCATTCAATTCGATCATTTAAATCGAATAAACGGGAAAATCGAACGTTTTTATTGTACCGTGTATGGCCACCATAACACACACCATGTATCTTCAGAAAAATTGAAGAAAAATTTCCAGCATTCTGGATCGAAAAAATGGTAAATCCGATCTGATTTTTCAGTATAATGAAAAAAAAAAAAAAAAGCTTTCTATTTTATCGGGAGATCTGATCATATTTATCAATTACCGTAAAATCGGATCATTTTATTGTATCATGTGTGTCCACCTTTAGGCATTTTGTGGTTCATGTGATTATTTGACAAGTTCCCTGGATTAGTACTTTTAAGACCTCTTGATTAATAGTCTGCACTGAATAATCTGCACAGGCAGGATAAAATCATTGCCCAAGACCCACACACGGTCGGTCATCTTTGTTTTTTTCTGTCAGCTATAATGGCAATGCAAAAGACCTAATGTTATATTTATTAGGCCACATCTCAAATGGATTCTTAAAGGACAACTGAAGTAAGAGGATTATGGAGGCTGTCATACTAATTTCCTTTTAAACAATACTAATTGCCTGGCAGCCCTGCTGGTCTATTCGGCTGCTATAGTGTCTGACTCAAACCATAAACAAGCAATCAGCTAATCTTGTCAGATTTGACAACACTGTCAGAAACACCTGATCTGCATATGCTTGTTCAGCGTCTATGGCTAAAAGTATTAGAAGTAGATGGTCAGCAGGATAACCAGGCAACTGGCATTGCTTTAAAGGAAATAAATATGGCAGCCTCCATATTCCCATCACTTCAGTGGTCACTGGTCCTTTAAAGATCCACTCCAGACACAAATGTGCTCTAAGTCCTGGGCAGGCACTCGGTTGCAGAACCTTGTTTAGCTGATGCCAAATATATCAAAAGTATGGAGCCCAGGCACTGGCCACTTACTGGCATTGTTATAGCTTGCAGTATTTTTTGCTGAGTTCGTACTCTACCCATATCAATAATAATAAATGACTCTTCATTTTGACCTATGTCACCACTAGCCGATATAGAAGATTTAAACGTACAACCCAAGGACATGTGTGTGGTTCGATTTCTGGATTTTAACACCGTATTTTAACACAGCTGTTAACCTCTTTTTGAACTACCGTACTTACAAGTTGCCATATAAATGAAATACAGGAAGCTTTCAGAATAACACCATTTATTGGTCACCTTAAAAGACCTGAAGTGTAAACTTTTGTTATAGGTATACAGCAGTGAATTACTGTTCAGAGACTTGCAGTAACTCTTTCTTCTTTTTTTTTTTTTTTTTTTTTGTTAATGCATCATTGCAGGATACAGAGATTTCCTTGATCAAATCAAATCTTTTCATTAATTTTTTTTGTATTACTTCCTACATGTTCAGCAATAGTTAAGGAATTTAAGTGGGAAATGTGTGATCTGTGTGACCCTTATTGGGGCCGACCTACATTGAGAATTTTGATGTGTCTTAAAGGCATTAAAACTGGGTGCTTTGAGAAAATGGATCTCATAACGATTTTGAATTCATGTCAATTTTTAGGTGACACCGAGGACCCCACCTCCTTCTCAGCCAAAGGTACACGTTTTATTCAAAATATAGTGTTTGCATACAGTAATGCTGTTTATGGTAAGAAAAAGGACACTGCTAAGTTCATGTTGGCCATTTGATATGTAGTTTATTGATAATCTCTGCAAAACGGAAACTGCATATTTTATTGTAGCTCACGGCTGACACAGGAATGTTATATTGGTTAAAAAAACAATCAGTTTAGCACCACAGGTTTGTCTGGGGATGGATAATACCCTTCGGGACACTACCATGGCAATGTTGTAGTCTTACCGCAGTGGGCACCACATGCACCCTATGTAAACACTGTGTGTTTTTACCTAAAAAGAAAGATTAAAGCACACCTGATGTGAGAGGGATATGGAGGCTACCATATTTATTTAAACAATGCAGATTACCTGGCTATCCAGCTGATCCTCCTCTTCAAATACTTTTAGCCATAGACCCTGAACAAGCATGCAGATAAGGTGTTTCAGACCGAAGTCTGACTGGATTAGCCACATTCTTGTTCCAGGTGTGTGATTCAGACACTACTGCAGCCAAATAGATCAGCAGGTTGGCAGGCAGATGGTGTTGTTTAAAATGAAATAATTATGACAGCCTCCATGTCCCCCTCACTTCAGGTGTCCTTTAAGCCAGTCCTTAATAAATACAATGTTTAAAGCCCAGGGACAGCCTTTGTCTTGAGTGACCACTCAAGGTGCCACAGTATTTCTGTTCCAAGAGGCATTGGAACCACAGTGAAGCTCTGCCCCCAAATTGCCACAAGCTCTCAACTATGCATGGGGGGGCCCTTTCCACAAATATACTTAGGCAGGCTCTCTGGCTACCTATAGTGGGGTGGGGGCTCTTTAGCTACCTATATGGTGCTCTCTAGCTGCATATACTTGAGGGGATCTCTGGTTACCTATACAAGGGCTCTCAGTCTACCTATACTTGGCTACCTATACTTGGGGGGCTCTCAGGCTACCTATAATGGGGGCTTTCTGGCTACCTATGTGGAGGGGGGCTCTTTGGCTACCTATACTGGGGACTCTCTGGCTACCTATACTGGAGGGACCCTTCTCCTACCATGTAATATTGGGAGTGCCCTTGCTTTCTTCTTAACACTGGGCCTCCTCTGGCTATCTAAATTGAGAGGGATACATGTGGCTACCAACTACTGGGGGTTACCTTACACTGGGGGACACCTCTGGCTGCTGCATCAAAACAGGGGGGGGGGGGCTTTTCCGACTTTGCCTGAGAGCTATTAAGCCACAAAAGTGCCCTGACTCTCTCTCTGCATCTATCCCCCAGAATCCTCAGGAACTTTACTCTCCCCTCCACTCCATTAATAAGCCCATCACTCTTTCCCCAGCCACCACCAGCATCCTCAATGGCATCACTCTCTCATTTTCAGACCCTCAATAAGCTCCTCTCTTTGCCCACCAAAGTTTCTCTCAGGGTGTTGTGAAACCTAAGGCGGCCCCTGTTAAAGCCCACCCTTAACTGCTGCACTGTTACTATTGAGAGGCCCAACATGACTATTATTCTGGCACTTCCAGGCTTCCTAGGCCTTTCTCATAATCTGTTCTCTTCACTAATGCAGAGGATGATGCATGGCCACATTGTGCAATGGAAGGAAGGGGGGGGGGGGGGGCACACAAGGCTGTTACATTTCGGCAGCTGCATTGCAGGACTTTGTAGGAATGCCCTACTTTGCAATAAGCAGTACGGCGGGCAGTTGTGTACATTTCGATCTGATGTTTCCAGACCATACAAGAGATTTTGTAAGGACTGAAACGGTAACAGTAAAAAAGGGCGCAGGAGGCTAGTGGACAAATCGGGCGCCGCCATTCACTCCCATAATAAATATCGTTTAATGGGCGCCCGATAGGAAAAAAGGGCGCCGGAGAAAAATAACGTTTTAAAAGCGGCGCCCGGAGACTTAATGTTTTATTACTGCTTCTCATGATTACACATTATTTAATGATTTATACATTTTTTAATATTATTTTTAAACGCAAAACAGTACAATATTTTTTTCAAACATTATTTTTAAACGAAAAACAGTACATTTTTTTTTTTTTACATTATTTTTAAACGAAAAAAACGCACAATATGTTTTTGAAACGTTATTAATGCTTATCACAGGGGGGTCTTAGGTTTAGGCACCAACAGGGGGGTCTTAGGTTTAGGCACCAACAGGGGGGTCTTAGGTTTAGGCACCAACAGGGGGGTCTTAGGTTTAGGCACCAACAGGGGGGTCTTAGGTTTAGGCACCAACAGGGGGGTCTTAGGTTTAGGCACCACCAGGGGGGTCTTAGCTTTAGGCACCAACAGGGGGTCTTAGGTTTAGGCACCAACAGGGGGGTCTTAGGTTTAGGCACCAACAGGGGGTCTTAGGTTTAGGCACCAACAGGGGGTCTTAGGTTTAGGCACCAACAGGGGGGTCTTAGGTTTAGGCACTAACAGGGGGGTCTAGGGGTTAGGGGTAGGTACAGGGAGGGTTACTTAGTAATTTTTTTTTTAAACGTTATTATACGTTTCACTATTTAAACGAAAGATTAACGTTTTTACAATTGCCGATTTAATGCACATTATTTAATGATTTATAACTTTATAAAAACATTAATTTTTAAACGAAATACAGTACAATACATTTTTAAACGTTATCCATGCTTATCGTTTAAAACCCCGCGCCCTTTTTTCCCAGCGCCCCTTTTTAACGTACGCGACTGAAACTAGCCCTGTCATCTTCATTCTACATTACTCACAAATACAGTTTAGCATTTGGTATAAGGAATGATGCAGCAGATAGTGTATGAATTGTCTGTAAAATCCCATGTTCTTTATTATTTGTATTTGGTCATCAAATATCATTTCTGTCTCTTTTATATGCAGAGAGGACTGTTCCCCGCCAGATTTAGCTGGGTAGGTGATAAATATATTTTACTTTTTAGCCACTCTTTTCACCTGGATCTCTGCTCTGCATTTCAATCCATTTCCTGTGTTTTTTTCAGTTCTTTATTAGTTTTTAGCCTTGCAGTAATAACTGTGCTGTTGCCGCACTAACAACCTGCTTTTCAGCTTTGATTTTATTACACACCCTTTTCTCCTTTTGCCAGAATGGTCTTTATTTGCAGGAAACTGTTTGAACCACATTGGCTGAAAGACCATATCAAGTGGCCTTTTTCTCTACTAAGATGCTTGCTATGTGCATGGCAGATTATGTCTTCTCAGAGTGTGCCTAGAACAGTTGCTGATCTTTTATTCACAGCTAGTTTTCTTTCAACTTCATTTTAATGAGTTGTTTAATTTCTGCAGAGTGAAATGATGATAATTAATTGCATTTTTGTTTATCTGTTTTTTATCTCATGTAACCAAATGCATCCCTTCTAGAACTCAAAATGCTGTTTGCAAAATCTAATGGTGTTGACAAATTTAGGTAACCAAAGAATCCTTTTCTGATGCTAGGCATACACGGATAAGATTATGCGCCAGATTGAGCCGCTGGCTCGATCCCGGCGCATCCCCGCTCGTCCCCGCCGGTGCCTGTATCGATCCCCGCTCGTCCCTGCGGGCGCTCCTTATCTTCCGCTATTGTCCGCCTGCAGGGATCGAGCAGGGAATCTATCCGGCGGGTCATCGGACCTGTCGGATATTATCAATGGAGCCATCAGCGGCTCGATTGATAAGGAGCAAACGCTCCGTGTATGCCCAGCATTAAGGAGGACCTGAACTCTTGCAGAGCACATAATGAAAAGTCTGTATTCCCTGTATAGTTGCTGAAGAAATTAACTTCTTTGAGTTCTGTGTTTGTTTAGGCAGATAAACTTGTCTAATTAGTTCGTATCATCAACTGTCTACATACTGCAGGAGAGCTCTGCCATGGCAGCTCTCCATATGGTAAACACTTAACCATTTCAGTGCCTTCTGCAAAAGCAAAACCTAGTAGAACTTCATTTTTTTCCTAGGATTTCTATACATTTTAATTAAGATTTTTTTTCTCATAAAGGCCATCACTCTGTGGCTAATCTTGTACAGCATGAGGAAATGCTGATTTTCGTGCCACTTTAAGTAAAATATTGATAGAAATGGCAGCAGCTATTTGTTTCCATTTCTACATGTGACAAAATAGTTTGGCAAACTGCAGTAATGCATGGCATATCTGATTTCAGATAAGTGTAAAATATTTATTTCTATAGGTTTATCGGGTATAAATGTTGCTTCCATTTTCTTTTGACATTTATTTTCACCAGCATAAGCATAAGGCTGTGTTGGCGCTATCAGCAGGGAGAAAAAAGAACAGTGTTGGGAACAAAAGAAAACAAAGGCAGTAGTGATGATATACCACATTCTACTGTGATATTTTTTGTATGGTAATTCCCTCTTCAGGGAAATTACCAAGTTTCCTGAGAGAACATCTAAAAGACATCCAAAAGACTTTGCATGAGGTATCTGCCAGACACGATACGGCACTAAACAAATGGCCATAGTTTGATTTGAGCACATTTTAGCCACGTAGAAGTAAAATTAAACTTTAAGGAAGATAAAGATGGCAGTTTCCAAATTCCTATCGGTTCAGATTTTCTATAAAATCACAGTTGGTACTGCAAAGTTTCAGAATGTATGAGTCAACCTAACTGCATGATGAAAAAGCAGAATAATTTTATTTTATTGTCTTCTTTTTTAGAACCATCAAAACAAGTCAGTTTATTATACTAATTGTTTGTTTGCTTTTCAAGGTTACATATTTCACCTTATGTTGCCTCCAGAGACCATTTGTTTTATTAACTGTATAGTTTTGCTCTTTTATATTATTTATGCTCTCTTTTCTGGTTACAGTTAAGTGACTGGGTTGTGCATTGACATATAACAAATACTAAGCTCTTATATTATTGAATACAGAGTGGAGAAGGACACAAGAATTGGTATGGAGGATCCAGTCCCAGGTTCTATGATCACCACCACCACCATCACCACAAATCCCACAAGGGATATAAGGATGTCCACAGAGAGGGCCAAGGAACCCTGTCCCGGATCTTTAATCTGGTAATATAACTACTTCCATTGTATATAGAACTACATGATAACATGTTGCAGTTACTCTGTCCTTCTTTATTTGCCTGGTCTTTCTCCTAGTAGTCTTTCAGGTAGATTATTATCATTTCTAGACTAGGTTTGTTGATTTTATGTATCTTGTGGCAATAATTAAATTGTCCAGTTTTCTGTTCTGATGCATGCTGTTACATAAAAATCCCCAAATAACGCTTATACTATTCCACAATAAAGGCTTATTATAGATATATGTGGCTCGAAAGACAGGAATGGTCTGGCCCTGTTGAGCAGTTTATTTAATTTTGCTGTGAGGTGCATACAAATCAAGATTCATTTACATCAAGAAGACGATATTAATCGTCCAGCAGTATCCCGGGATAGGAAGTGTGGCAGTGGACATGAGTTGAACAGTCTAACAACCGTTTTGCAAATACTATTGCTTCTACTGAGGCTTAGTGTACACCCTAACCCTCATAAAAAGCAAAAGTCTTTACAAAATGGTTGGCAGTCCATGCAATCCCAGCACCCACTGCTACACTTCCTATGCCTTGCATTTCCTTCTTGATTTAAATTAATCTTTATTTGTATGCACCTGCTCTTAAGTACGTACTGTTCTGAGACAAACTTATGCGCTTTGGGTCCTATGGGAGAAAAACCCTTTACAAATGTTTTGTTGTAATTGTAGAATGACATAAACTGCTCAACGGTGCCAGACCTTTTCTGTCTTTCATGCCATTTGCAACTTTTGCTTTGAAGTCTAGAGCAAGTTGAGCCAGCCCAGGGACTGTCACGTATAACCTTCCTGCCAACAATAGGTCAGCAGCAAACCCTTGTCTTCTGGGTACCTAGCAGTTCTACATTGCACTACAGATACATGTTTAGGACATTTAGTCTGTCAGATGTTCTACAAGCAAGAACTTGAACAAGTAGTCATGTTTTTGCTATGGGAGGGGGAGAGGGAGAGGTCAGCAGATGCTACTGGCTGCTGATTATAAAGCGTTAAATCAAGAGTCACCAGACAAGGTTTACTAAGCAGCTCAATCATTTCTTCACCAATTGCTATGTATACAAATAGCCTACAGACATTTCTAGATTCAGGGAGCATAAAATATTGATATGTCCACATATAATAACTTTATGAAAAAAAACTCATAATGTGGATTCATTTTTTCACTTTTTCACATGGCTACAACATTGAAGAACTCCATGCAATTCCTCAGGGACTCATAAATAAAATTGTACTATCACTAGATTCCCTCAGAAGCATTTCATTTGGCACAAAAAAATAGCTTCTTAGTGGTGCCAGCCCAGGTGTGTGATTTGGAGCAAAAGCACTCATCAATTACATAGTCAAGCAACAGCTATTAACTAGAGTGCAGCCAACTAGAGTGCATTGGCTGTCTGTAGATAATAACCAAGTACTGGTGCCCAATGTATGTACTGTAGATCATAGCTGGAATGATTATGTAATAGCTCAGTGCTGGCACCCAAATCATACACCTTGAATACATGCTCAGCTTTTGGATTGAAGACGAAAGACAGATGGTGAGTATCAGGTTAAGAGGCATTTCAGGAGGGTTACAGCCCATCTTGAAGGGGTTTATGCCAGTGTAGAATAGTGATAGTTATCAAGAAGAGACTTAAAGGGATCCAAGCAGCTTTCTTTTTCTGCAGTTTGTCCTGGTTTCTAATAGCTGTAGGAGCTGCCATTACACCCTCCCATTCCCTCTGCCCTTATCCAGCTGAAGGTGTGAATGTATTCAAGTGTGACTCTCTAAATTCTTTGAAGTACAATGTCTTCACCCCAATGTCCAAGAACAAGTATCCCCCCCCCCCGCTGATGTAAGCTTTTGTTTTCTCTTTGCTACTGCTAATCACAATCCTTATCAGCCTACTCTTTATGCGGACAGTAGGCCATGGAAGTAGACCAATACATGCCTCAAACAAACATTTAAATGTAAAAAGAAGAGGTAGAATGGATGTTTTTTGTAATGAGACACACTGCATTTTAATGTGCTATTTAAATGCCCTGGGTGCTAAAATGATGCTCGGTTCACTTTAAGAGTTTGCATTAGAGGAGAGGTTAGGAATGAGGAAGTACTTTACTTTGGGGGACGGGGGAGTTTGGGTTAGGTATGAGGAAGGCTCTTACATTGAGGACAATGACAAAGCTGATAGCAGCATATCACTAAGCACAATATTAACATATTTGAACTACTGTATTTGAGAACTCTGCTTCCAAATTGTGCGGCAACAGAGCAAAGAGCCAATAGCTGCACTTCACTGAGCCATTTATCGAGCCTGTAATGCTGGAGGTGTATGGCGAACGTAGTCTCCTTTCATCATGTCTGGTTTGTTTTTCCTAAGTGTATCGATTACTGGTAAACTTTTTTTATTATTTGATTAAAATGTTCAAGTCAGCTGCAAGTCCTATTCAGAGCTTGTACTGTTATAAACAGTACATAAATAAACCAAAAGGATAGCATATCATTCCATATACCTACTTTTAGTGACTCTCAAGAAGAAGGTATAGCAAATTCCTTTGATAAAAGAACCTCCATAAATATGTTTAAGGAAAGAATACAGTATATTACCCCACTATGAACAAAAAGATTTTTAGCTTAATTAATGCTACTATTTGGATTTTTTACAATAAATTAACATTAATGTATGCTTGTATCCAAAGAATAGTCTTTAACTCTGTATTTTAAATATTTTATGAATATTCTTCCCATGTTATAATTTTCTTATTCTAACGTCATCAAGGGGAGAAAATCTATTAGTAAATAACGTGCAAAGTATAAAGGGCAGAGGAATTAAACTCGATTCTGGAAGCTATTAAAGCTTTACAGCATTATTAGTCTATGGATACCGGAGCCATTAACGGTCAATCATTATGCCTTCCATAAAGGACTGGCACAGCAAGGATAAGCAGTGCATGCTCTGACTTAAAGCATCACATCAGTATAGCTGTGAATAACAAAGCCTTTTAATCTTTTCAGATTTGTGACTATTTCAATTGCCCAGCTAATCATGCAGATTGCAAAGTCCCCAGACTTCAGCTTATTTGAGCACACCTTCCTGTTACATCTTCACATAATCCCAACAAAATAGTGCTGTGCTGTTTATCATTGTCTTTGATGCAAAACCACTTTTTTTTCTCCTGGTAATGCCCCTTTGCTTTGCTTCTGGCTGAGTACATGCTGGGATGATGATGATGGTTTTTATACCTTTTATGTTGTTATTCAATACTGCTGCAGGTTGGTATTTCTGCCTGCTGCTGTTCTGTAAGATTGCATGGTCCATCACGCTATCCACAGTTACCTACTGGAAAGTAATGCTGCATTTAGTTGAAAGGCCAGACATAAATGCTAAAAACTGCCTATTTCACTGCTCTCACGTTACTGCAGTAAATCCCTCAAGTACTAATAGTGATAGCTGTGATGAGATCATGCTTTTATTAGGCAAAATATAATTAGAAAGTAGATCATTTAACTATGTCACGTTAAGTCTTATAAGGAATTACAAGCCATAAAGTAATAATGTCAGTCCATAATAACTCAGGAGTGCTAGAGGTTCCCCAGTAGGGCATCTAATAGCCAAATCGATTACTTAGCCAGCATCATTTCAAAACAATTTTGAGTTTGAAAGAAACAAAGCTAGTTAGTATTTCTGTTCCTTAATATATACAGGGAAACTTTGGAAAACCTTTGTACACAGCTATGCTGAATGATAATATTTATGTGAAACTTAGCTATATTGTGACCACACATATTAGTACCAGTCGCCATGTGAATCCATCAGCAGGCAGAGCTCCTGCAGTGCTTTCCAGGAGGGGGAGCATGGCAGTCATGCCACGCACCCTCCCACTATTCTACTAGAGAAAATGATGCCTGTTAGAGAGACAAACTGCTCTCCAATTCATTTAGAGAATGAGGGTCCATATGTCTGTCCCAGTGGGAGTGAAATTGGGCTCTTGCGCCTTACGTCACTAGTAACTACAATTATTTATAGATCAACTAATTAATTCAGTTGAGACACTATTTTAGGGTACCCCTACTTTATCAGGAGCAGTAATTAGTGGAATCAGCACTTGCATCATTTAATTTTTTCACAAAAAATGTAAAATGATTACAAAATGTCTACTCCCCCTCATATTCATGAGGCCTCCCCCACCCCAATCAGCACCAATAAGCCTATACAAAAATCCAAATTCATTTTTTTCCTTCTCAAACACACACTTAGGGATCACACTTGTCTTTCAGTTTCCTGCACACTTTTTTTCTGTACGCTATGAGGTTGATTCACTATAAAAATTAGCATGCCTTATCAGAGCTAACATGCCTTATCAGTGTTAATGTGCCTTATCAGAGTACCATAGCAAGCACTATGAACTTATGCCTGCTTATTGGCAATGACGAGAGCTCCACTTGTCCTGCTCTGAGACCCTGCGGGTCCAATCACTTTAAAGGACATTATCCTCACACTTTGATTGGCTGCCTGTCAAATTTCCTATCAAGTGACAGGCAGCCTATTGGGCCAATAAAAGTGTGGGGATAATGTCCTTTAAAGTGATTGGACCCGCAGAGTCTCAGGGCAGGACGAGTGGAGCTCTCGTCATTGCCAATTAGTAGGCATAAGTTCATAGCTCTTGCTATGCTACTCTGATCTGGCATGTTAACTCTGTCTGTTAACATAAACCAGAGCCCCACTGACCTAGTTCCCTTTGTTTTTTTGCAACAAGTGCATGTAAAATTTGACAAATGCTGTCAGAGCTAATTGTTGTTAACTTGTTAAGTATTGTTTGTTTTGCACATTATCTGTGTGAAGATGTTGTTTTAAATGCAGATCAGCACAGATGGTGCAGAGTTATTGCCTGACAGTGGCAAGCTCTGTGTTTGGCAAAGCATTCATAGCGTGCTTGGCAAATGAAATCTGTCACCCTGAAGTTCAGCATATAGTTTGGCTCTGGGATAAAGGCCTGGCTGCTCCAGGGTTTAATGCTGCTAAACAGAAAGGCTGGATGGCACATTCAAGGATTTATATATTAATTATGAGCAAAACATAAATTAGTGGATGACCATTAAATACAGTGTGACCATTTTATTTCCTTCATTCTAGATGATCAAACACTTGTAAAATAAAAACATAAAACTAACAGTTTACATTTTTTTTACATAAACAGATGCCTTAAAGACTCTTTTAAAGAAGCTTTTTTAATATGTATGTCATGATATGAAGGTATACTACTGTATTACTGTTATTTTAGCAAATAAGGGCGTGTAATTATTGACAGGATACAAAAAAAAAAACAGAAAAAATACACCTTTATTTCCAAATAATATAGTGTCATCATACATTGTACTAGGAACATAATTTAAATATTGTGATAGCCAGGACAAATGGGCATATAAAATGTGTGGGTTTTATAGCAGCATTGCATATTTTAAAACTACAGGGGATGGAATTGGAGAAATTGTGTTTTTTCCCCTTGTTTTTCCTATAAAATGCATAGAAAGTAATTACTGAAAACAAGTATCGCCCCAAAAAAGACTAATTAGTGGCCAAAAAAATCCAAACAAGATATAGATCATTTAGGTGTGAGAAGCAGTGATAAGGTTATGGCCAAATAAATAGGAGGTGAAACTGGCTTTTGGCAGTAAGGGTAAAATGGCCTGTGGGGTGGAGGGGTTAGTGTTCTTCACTGTAATAATTCCAATAGCAACAATATAGATCAGAAAAAAATGGCTCATACTTATTCCCCTCATTGTTAATATTCCCGCAATGTAAACAGGGCTTACAGTTGCTGCAAAGAGAAGAAGAGAATCCTCCATTGGTACAGGGAACAATGAATTGGCTACAAAATAACTGTAAACAGATAACAATACACTATGGGAAATGTAACCAAGGCAAAACATGAACTGTATTACAATCTCTTTTTCACAGATAACACTTTCAGGAAAATACAACATTACGATAATTGAACAGATCAAATTCTAACTGACATTTCACAAAGCAGCAGGGGGTGCGCATCTTTGCAAATTTCACGTGTTAGCGATTAGAAGAAAATCAGAACTGCAGTCCTATCGCCAGCCCATAGTTCATTACAATATCAGTCATAAAGAGCTATTATCTACTGATAACTGTTACACTGTGGAGCAAATTGCTGCGCGATACATTGCGCAGCAGGACCAAAGCAGACGAAAGGCAAAAAGATAAAGAAAGTAAGGCATATTTAATAAATTGTCTATTATAATAATAATGCATTGAAGGCATCATGGTGCAGTCATTATGTATTCAATGTAGAATGCTAAAATGATGCATAATCAATATATTATGCATACACATTTGAAAACCTATGGCTAGATGGTGGGAAGAACAAATAAGAGAATTAACTTGAAATATTGATGCTTAATCCAAAGAGCTCACTGATTAAAAGTACAATGAACATGCATTTCTGATTTTGCCACCCTGAAGTGATGTAAAGAACAAAGCACCCAACACCGCCTCAAAGCTACCTTTTGTTTGCACTCTCCCATAAACAACATAAGTCTGCGCATCATGTACAGAAGTGTTAGGGCTGGTTCACACTGGCACTCAAGTGGTAAACAGATCTGTAAAAACGGATCGTATTTCTTTTCAAACTGATCTATTTCCGTTCCATTGCCGTTCAGTTGGTTCAGTTCCGTTTCCCTATATCCCCCCAGACCCCCATCACCAAAGTGGATTTTTCTGGCTAAAACTGTCCCATTTTTAGCCAGTGTGTACCACAGGCTCTGTTTCTCATTCCCCCAATGCAGTGCTTCAGGGTCCGTTTACATTCCGCTGGGCTCCACTGTCCGGAAAAATCGCGTCAGTACCAAACCTGTGGTACGTTCAGCGGAGCACAGAATGGATGCGTTCGAATGAGAAATGGATCCATAGGTTATCATTGGATCCATTCGCATCTGTTAGTTCTGTTATGCGAGTGGACCATTTTTTTTATTGCCAGTGTGAACAGGGCCTTATTGCAGCTTCTTCTATCACCAGGGTTCACACTTGTCAGTGTGGAAAATGCACAGGTTTTTCCACACATGGTTTTTCGCACACCAGCATTTAAATGTAGCATCCCCCACACCAGCTGCTGTTTGGCTACAGGAATTGCATGCAGTGTGTGATATTATGCTGTAAAAACTCAAGTTGTAAGAATTGCCAACATAAATCACTAAATCATGTGCACAGGTGTCAAACTCAAGTCCCGATGGCTGAATGTGGCCCTCCTTGCCAATTTATGTAACCCTCGAGAGCTTCACATGTGCATCAATGTAAGCAGTACACTGCCTTCCAAACCAGAGGATGACTGTGTTTCTGGTTGAAACATTGTGAGTTAGAGCCTGAGTGCAGCAACAATTCATGGGACCTCCCTGTGAAATTAGCGTGGGGGCCCCTTCTTGGAATGAAATCCCCTGTGTGGCACATAGCAGAGTAGAGGGGGAGTGGAATATATACCTGCTCCACTGCTGCATCATCTGTGTCTAATCTGTTCTTCCTAGCAGCCAAACGCAGGTAAATATTAAACCGTACTACTCTGCAGAAGGGGAAGGAACAAGGATCCAGCCTCCGATTCCCCCCACTAACCTCAAGGTCACTATTGTCACTTCATTTTATTTGAAACTGTTCAATAAATGTTACATTTTAATATACAATCTGGCCCATCATAACTTGTGATTTTTTTGCAAGTGTGGCCCATGCCTTTGTGTACATTAGCCCATTGATTAACATGGGCTCTCAATTTAATTTTCCTCTGCAGAAAACGCACACAGGTGTAAACCTGTCTCCCAAACACAATGGGCTCTATTCATAAAAGGCTGTGCCAAGAAAAATCTTGTCGGGAAAATTTCCGCATTCGGTATTTTAGACTTCTGTGTGCTAATTCATAAAAATGTATACAGTTGCAATAGAAGTTTGGTGATTTCTCGAACTAAGCTGGTGGTGCTGCCTTAATTGATACATTTTCTCCTGCAGAGACAGAGTTACAATAAAAGAGGCATCCCTAACTTCCCTTTAGATGTGCATTTTTTTTAACTGCCTCTGTTTGCACTGAATCTGCGCTGAATCTGTCTATTAGTCTTTCTAAACAATCTACCGTATTTAATTGCCCCAGCTTAGCAGAACTTAAAGAAATGTTACGCATGCAGGCTTTCTGATGTGAAATATATCTGAAAACAGATACCCAAGAGGTTAAAAAACACAGCCTGTGGTATTCCGGGAAGCCTTTTTGTTCCCCCTTCTCCGCTGCTGCTACATGGGAGATCTGTCCCCATTAACTTTGCTGTTATCGCTCTCTTGTCACCTTTTCTAAACAGACGGTATTCTCTGTCCCAATACCGCCTGCTCTAATCTATATGAATTGACATATGGTGATGTGTTGAGATAATCACCGCACAAGGCGGTAATTTACCTCACTGCTCAGGAATTTCAGCTTTTCATGCGGTAACAGCTTTTATGAATTGACATTTTGCTAAGTGGTCGGTAAAGTCAGCTGTTTTGAGCATTACCGCATGTGGGAATGCTTTATGAATTTACCCCTGTGTGTCTCAGCATTAGTCACATTCCTGTGATCCTCTGCATAGTTCTTTACCTGGCAACTTAGAGCCTTTTTTTTTTTACTGAGAGGACATGTCTCAGCTAAAAATATCTATCTAGAAACACACACCTATAAGTAAAAAGGCCAATGTAATTAATTTTCTGTGAACAATGTTTTGAAGTTTGCACATATTAAAGCAGAACTCCAGGCAGGGTGTTTAAACGTATGCTGTAGCGAGAAACCAATAAACGTACCTAACCAGGTAGTCTTCTGGTTCCTGGCCTTCCTGCTTGCTCGAGGCCACTTGGCTACCTCCAAAAGACAAGAGGTCTTTAGGCTGCCACCTCCAAGATGGCCACCACATCCCACCCCTTCTCAGAACCTGCACTACGGGAACCACTTTGATTGACAGGACAGCAGCTCAGTTATCAACTACAGGCAGCTGTATTTGTCAGTAGCATTGATATCCGATCCGATCCAGCAAAGCGGAATATTCGTGATCACTTTGAAGCAGACCCGAACTCAAGCATATCATGCAAGGAAAGTCTTTATTTCACATATGGTTGCTGAATGAATTCACTAGACTGTGTTCTGTGCTTTTTTAGCTAGATCAGAGTGTCTTATCAACAGCTGTGACACAGGCTTAACCCTTTCAGTTCATTTAGTGAAGGGAATCCAAGTAAAACTCCAACGTTTTTAGGATTTCCATAAACTGTAATGAAGATTTTTTCCCCCCTAAGGCTGGTTTCTCAGTGGGACGTTAAAGTCCCACGTTACAGCAGCCAGTAACGCAGCCTAACTCACAGCACTGTAAAATCAATGTGCTTTTCACAGTGCACAAGTTGCGTTACATTGTAATGCAGCATGTTTAAACAAAGTGCTGTATGCTGTATGTTATACTCGGCTAAGCAGCGTTAGACTGTTTGCACATGCTCAGTAATGTTGGAGGAGGAGGTCTCCCCTCCTCCTCAGCAGCCAGCCACATGGCTAATTACTATTCACTGCACTGTGGTGACTCGTGGTGGGACTGTAGTGTTGTCCGGATCATGAACGAATCGTTCATTTGATCTGGATCTTTTTTGTGAATCGAATCATCCGGATCATCACAATGTTCGGTTCACAGTGGATGTCTGTCTGGAAGAAACAGGAACATACAGAATGTACAGTGCAGGGAAAGTCGTGTCCTGCTAGTCATTTCACCTCCAGTCTGCTTCCCTAGTAAAATGATTCAAATGATTCGGTTGAAAGATCCGGATCTTTTCAATGATCCGATTTGAATGATCCGAATCCTTAAAAAGATCTGGACTTCCCATCACTATCCTGGAGCGGCTGCTTTGAGAGCCACATAACGCGGCTCAATCTGACGTTCAACTTCAACACCACCACGCGTTGCGTTAGGGGCACGTTATGCGACCTTAACGTCCCCTAAAACGCAACTTCTTGGTGAGAAAGAGGCCTAAAGGTTATCATGCTGTAGCTCATCTTTTAGTGCAGAGAGGTAGTTCTGAGTTTAGTTCCACTTTAAAAACAAATTACACAATATACACTAGGCAATAGGCTGAGCTCTTAACGAGGCCTGCTTGGCTTGATGGTAATTTCTAATTATTGTAAAAAATCACTCATAACATGTTTTAATGAGAAATCCATAATATGTCACTAATTTTATACCTATAAACCATTGTAACCATAGCGTATATTATCTGTAAAAGACCTTTCATATTATCTGTAAAATGCCTTTCATTTTTTTGGTCGTAGCAGACTATGCTCTTAGTCATAAGCTCTGTGCAGCCAGAACTGCAGTACTCTTTACAGGCCGGTCTCCAGAGAAGTGCATTATCTTATTATGCTCTGTAGAGAGCTGGCGCCTCAAGGACACATTTTCTGAGGAGTGTAATAGCAGAGGAACGATAAAGGCAGCACAAAAATGCACACCACCATTCACAATACAGATTATTGTAATTTTACTGCTGAAAGCCTGAAAATACGTGTAGCCAGGTAAAAAGTTCTTGTCATAATTCCTTGTGTAAAGCCAGACTGGCACAGTCTGGCGATGATCACATGACCATGAGGCTTTTTCAAGAAATAATATATTTAATGATTTTAATTTTATAAAAGACTGGTATTCCTACTACATGTAAATGGTGTGAGAGGAGGAGGAGAGCCATTGTGCTATACTTCTAGAATTTAGCCTTAAAGTGAACCTAAAGTGAAAATAAACTTATTAAACAATGACTTATGTGGGTAGCACAGATGGTAAATAAGCCATTAGTAGTACTTAAATATTTAGCTTTCCGGCTTTACTTTTACAATTGCCTGAGACTGTCACAAAATAGTAGCCCATTGAACTTTCCTGCAGTAAAGCCTCATTATCTCCTGTCTCCTTGACAGATATCAGCCTTTTAGCTTCAATTTACTTTTCAGGAAACTGGGCTAAATTCGACAAGCTGGGGACAAGCTCTTTTGTATAGATAAAAACTCAAATGTTTAACGTCTGATGAAGTGGAAAACAGAAAGGGGTACTACTGCTAATTAAGCATTTTTCAGTTACTGTTATAAATGATTTTTGCAAGATAAGCAATGTTTAACATAGTTAAATTGGCTGGTCAAAACTTATCTTTTCACTGATATGATTGAGGTGAGAATCTCCTCACTAGCCATGTTACCAACATCCAGCTATCTTACTGATGTGATTACAACTGTAGCAGGCTCATCTGGCTGTTATGTCACTCCCTCTCCCCTCCCTGTGAGGCGGAGATGGCAATCTCCTACCTCCCCTGCTGCTGGCTTTAGCTCTGGAGTAATGCTGGTCTGCAGGGTTTCCTGTAGTTTTGCAGGCACAGCCCTCCACACCTAACAGTGCTCTGCCTAGCTGGCTCTGCTCCTTGATCTTTGTGAGCAGGGGATCAGCAGTACTCCCAGACCAACAACAAGCGACACTGGGAGGTAGGAGATTGCTATCTCAGTCTCACACAAAGGGGGGAGGGAGTGACATAACAGCCAGAGGCTAATAAAATTTTGGGATGCATTAAAAGGGAAATAAAAACTCGAGATGCTAACATAATATTGCCCCTGTTTAACTCTCTAGTAAGGCCACATCTGGAATATTGAATTCAGTTCTGGGCACCACATTACAGGAAGGATATTGCAGTTTTAGAGCAGGTAGCAGGTACAGAGATAGGCAACAGCCGCAACAAAATTGATACGAGGGATGGAAGGTCTCACTTACCAAGAAAGGTTAGATAAACTGGGTTTATTTAGTCTAGAGAAAAGACACCTTAGAGGGGATCTAATTAACATGTATAAATACATCAGAGGGCAATATAAAAGCTTGGCGGATGAGCTTTTTGTTCCTAGGTCTTCACAAAGGACTAGAGGACATGATCTGTGCATGGAGGAAAAACGTTTTAGCCATTTATTTAGGAAAGGGTTCTTTATAGTAAGAGTGATTAAGATGTGGAATGCATTGCCACAGGAAGTAGTTATGGCAAATTCTATATCTGCATTTAAAGGGGGCTTAGATGCTTTCCTTGCATTGAAAGACATCCATGGCTATAATTACTAGGTAATGCCCAGTGATGTTGATCCAGGGATTGTATCTGTATATTGTATATGTGGAATGCATTGCCACATGAAGTAGTTATGGCAAATTCTATATCTGCATTTAAAGGGGGCTTAGATGCTTTCCTTGCAGTGAAAGACATCCATGGCTATAATTACTAGGTAATGCCCAGTGATGTTGATCCAGGGATTGTATCTGATTGCCATCTTGAGTTGGGAAGGAATTTTTTTCCCTTTTGGGGCTAATTGGACCATGCTTTGTAAGGGTTTTTGCCTTCCTCTGGATCAACAGGAATAAGTGAGGGAGCAGGCTGGTGTTGTACTTTGTTTTGTGGTTGAACTCGATGGACGTATGTCTTTTTTCAACACAGATAACTATGTAACTATGTAAGATGAGCCTGCTACAGTTGTAATCACGTCAGTAAGATAGCTGGGCGTCACTCATTCGGCTGGTGAGAAGATTCTCCCCTCAGTCATATCAGTGTATAGATTCGTTTTGACCAGCAAATTTAACTATTTTAAACATTGCTTATCTTGCAAAAATCATTTATGACAGTTACTGAAAAACGCTTCATTCGCAATAGTGCCCCTTAAGAGAATTTCTTACTAGGGCTAGTATTATATGGGTATATGTTTATCTCGTTATGTTACATGTCAGTTAAGGTACACTTAAACATTAAAACAATGTTTGTACTGTGTGTAGATGGTTGTTTACATTAAAATGAATGTAAGGGTAGTGCATATCATAGACTTGGCTAGAACCCTTGTGAAAGGACATAGAGCATGCGCACACATTAGCATAAGGGTAGTTGGCTTTGTTTGCCCAAATTCAGTATTTACTTTGATATCCTTATACATAACGCTCTAAAACACCTCTCATATGTATTCCAACATTGCCATTGCCTGGTGTTTTCACTTGAGTGTTTGAGGAGCATACAAATGTGGAATTTTAACTAGGCAAAAAAATCTATGCAAAATAAGACAGAAGAATCCCAGGCATATTAGTGCTGTGTTTAATAAAAGAATTCCATCGAGGTTAAATGGACTGGAATTTAACAGGCATGGCACTTGAAATGTATAACTCAAATTAAAAGGCAAAACAGTTACGTCTGATTAGGCTGGTGAAAGCTTCTGAATATACAGATAATAGAATTCAGTTAAATGTTGGGAATATCTGTGAACAAAAGCAGGCAGCTCCCGTTAGATAGAAGATACTTGAAGTACATAATACCTATCAGGACTGATACTGCACATTATTAGTTCAGCGAAGGGTCTACTTAATTTCACATTTAGGTAATTGGGCTCTCTAGAGGTGACAGATCTGAATATATAACAGTGTTATCAGAATAACCCACTGCAAGAATGGAAATATATATTCCTTATTTCCCATCAAGTCTTTAAGTTTGTTCAATGACCATAAATAGGAGTATATAAGAAACTAAAGACCCCCTATCACAATTTTGATTGACCCCTTTCCTTAAAGAGAACCCGAGGTGGGTTCTTAGAATCCGATTAGCACACAGAGGCTGGGTCTACATATAATGCCCAGCCTTTGTTGCCATACTGTCTCCCCCTGTGCTCTGCTATGCCCCCAAACTAAACCGCTGTGCTAGCGACACACAGCGTGTCGCCAGCAGGCTGTTTACATGTGCAGTGTCACTCTTGCCACTCCCCCGCCTCCTGTATTGCCCTGCTCCCCTTCCCTCTAATCAGCGGGAAGGGAAGGGACGCAAGCGGGGAGCGGCGCAATACAGGAGGCGGAGGAGCGGGGAGAGTGACACTGCACATGTAAACAGCCTGCTGGCGACACGCTGTATGTCGCTGTTAGTTTGGGGGGCATAGCAGAGTGCGGGGGGGCCTGGGGAGAGACAGTATGGCAACAGAGGCTGGGCATTATATGCAGATCCAGCCTCTGTGTGCTAATAGGATTCTAAGAAACCACCTCGGGTTCTCTTTAAAGGACACCTTAAGTGAGAGAGATATGAAGGCTGCCATAGCCTGAACAAGCTTGCAGATCAGATGTTTCTGACAGAAATCCAGCAAGATTAGCTACATGCTTGTTTCAGGTGTGTGATTAAGACACTACTGCTGCCCCCCAAAAAAAACAACAGGACAGCCAGGCAACTGGTATTGTTTAAAGGGAAATAAATATAGCAGCTTCCATATTTCTCTTGCTTCAGGTTCCCTTTAAAGAAACAACTAGTCTAAAGGTGGCCATACACTTATAGATGGCCACTAGATCAACCATCAGATAGATCCCTCTCTGATCTAGCTATCCACACACTGTACACCGATTAATCAATTTCAGCATGAAATCTATTGAAAACCTGTAGAGCTGACTGCAGGGCAATCCAGGTCACCCCATCTGTGCTACCCCCAGGTGTTAGCAGCAGAGTTCTCACCTGTCTTGCCAGCATGTCTCCTAACAGACACCAGTGTCTTCTCTGCCTGAGTCATGTGAGAAAAGCTGGAGATCAAACTCTAGAGGTCCGGTGTGTACTCGGCTGGTTCTCTAGTGTTGACCTCCAGCTTTTGTCACATGACACAGGGAGGAGGAGCACAGCGGTAAGGAGAGAAGACACTGGATATAGGAGGAGGCATCCCAGTGGGAAAAGTAAGAGTTCGCTCTGCTGCCAACACTCTGCGTCAGTTGCTGGCGAAGCAACATGCTGTCAACCTGCCACAGATCTAGCACAATGTTTTGTTCTGCGTGATTGACTGAATTGATCAATTTCCATTCAGGCATCCTTTGCGGCATTGATTTCTAGCACATTCTATTACAGTGATTGAATCTGCTGGATATCGACAGGGAAAAACAACAAGTATATGGCCACCTTAATGTGTCTGTTTTACCATAAAGATAGCTGTTCACCTGATGAAACCTATTACTTGCACTGATGATTACTTACGGTGCAGTCCCCAATAATAACCTCCAACCAATTGCTCTGATGATCCTTGTGTTTCTTTAGTAAAAAATCCATTTACATTGCTGGCTTTAGTGCCCATAGTAGGGATGGCAGTAGTTAGAAGAACTCATGGAGAAGCATGTGATCAGCTGATAGCTTTGTAAGGCTCTGATTTGCTGGTCATGATCATGCGTTAAACCAAGAAGTCATCATAGCAAATCAGAAACTTACAAATCTATCAGCTGGTCAAACTGATCACATGCTTCTCTGTGTGTTCTCCTCAGCATTGCCATCACTAGCCCACATAATCCATTTCTGTGCTGCACAGTGTGACTTCATCAGCTGTACTGTGATGATCATTTCCCATGATGCCACCAACATCTGAGAGTACTAGCAAGGGAAACAACAGCATCCAGTTCCTATGGGCCCTCCTACACTATAGATTTGGTTTCACTCATTATTAAATATCCATTTTTTTAATTACGGTATAATGAAAATTTTATAACATAATGCAACTATCATTCACACTTGTTTGCCATGTTCAACTCCGCCTATTTGTTCAGCAATCTTTTTTTTTATTTCCTTCCAGGGAGGAAGAGACAGCCGCTCATCTTCTCCTATGGCCAGGCGCTGAAGTTGCCAAGATGTCCACCCAAAGTGATAGAGCCTGCCTGATAACCTGAAGTGCCATTACCAATAACACTACTACTTCTTATAACCTTCGTATAAATATAAACAATCTGTCACATACAGCCAGTAAGCTGTGATCACAGATAATAATTTGTGTCACCAGTACCAGATAAATAAAATTGAGAAATGGAAGGGTGGAAAACATGGTGATGGGCCCTGCTGTCTACATTCTAATACAATATTAACACCCCCAAAAAACAAAACAAAGTCAGTTCTTCTATGAACCGAGATGTTCTAGCACTGCAGTGAAGAACACCATGGAAGGCTAAGAGGTACAAGCCATTTCTTGGCCAGACAACATGGAAGACAAACAAGTAGACGATATTTAACCAATATATATATCTTGGAGAATTTATTGGTGTGCTTCTTGCTACCTTTGGTTGATATATTGATGCTTTTTTTTTACTATATTATTTTTTAGTAACATCCATTCTCTCTCACAAGCATGTTTTTCTTTCATACTAGGTAAAGACAGCAGTAGGATAGGGGTGTAGAGGGAAAGGGCCATATTCTGCATGTGAAAAGGGGAAACTGGTGGGAATATAGATTTCTAAGAAGGGACAATGGGGTTACAAGGCACAGGAAGCCTGGACTAGAAGCTCTGTCCTTGCCATAATATGTGAGGAGAGAAATGGTGAGAGAGACTGGCTATTTTAGGACGTCTGGCAATATCCTGGCTACTGGACACACATAGAGAGCTCATACTGCTTCTTCTTGGAGCTTGTTGAATCTGTAGTGTAGAAACTTTATGCAAGCAGCCAAGAAAAGAGCAATTGATTAAGTAACCTTCTGAAAATGTCACACTGGTGCTGCCTTGCAGAGATATATTTAGACTAACTGTTGTAGTTGAGGTGAAATCGTTAACAGATTACTATTAATGACCGCATCTCCACAGTGAGGGCACTGAAATGACTGGTGCTCCAAACCGCTCTTCTGAATTGCACTGTTCTACTTTTTCTTAATGAAGGAAGAAAAAATGTACATTACAATGACCTTTGTTTAACGGATCTGTCTTTATTTTTACAGCTCTTTTAAAAAAAAAATAAGTATTTTTTTTCAGATAATACCAAGGTACAAGTGTTTGCCAATAAAAAAAGAGCTTGTTAATAAGTGCTTTAGAAGTGACACTTTAGTAATAGGTGACAGAACTTTACTAATGGAGTGCAATGGATCATGGGAGTTTAAACACACAATAATGCATATGTGTTCCATAGAAGATAAGCACCGGAGCCCAAACCTCACATTGTGACAATAGCCTTGTCATTTTCTATATGTAGAAATACTCTGCAAGAATAGTGAATATTATTCCTATTATGGTGTCTTTGAAGATATTCAAATAAAGTAATCATATTAGAATTAAATGAACTTGTGTGGTCTTTACTTTAAATGAAAATTACAGCAGTTGATGGGAAAAAAAAAGCACAAAATAAGATGCTATTTATGGGTGTGTTAAACCATAGCTCCCTTTTTCAGAGAGAACTAAACCCCTCTGTCCCTCTCTCTTCCTCATTTGTCCCTCTTTCAGGTCTGAAGTACAGTAGGGATGGCCCTGATTAGGAGAACTCATGGAGAAGCATGTGATCAGTTTGATCAGCTGATAGATTTGTAAGGTTCTGATTTGCTGTGATAACTTCCTGGTTTAACGCATGATCAGGACCAGCAAATCAGAACCTTACAAATCTATCAGCTGATCAAACTGATCACATGCTTCTCCATGAGTTCTCCTAAGCAGGGCCATCCCTAATGTACAGATCTGTGTAAATGTATGTATTTTTTCTACTGAATTGAGTTTATTTGATGCTGAACTTTATTCCCCTCCTTTAAATTGATATATTTATGTTTAAGGCCTCTTTCACACTTCACACGTCGCATAATGTAGCCCTAACGCAACGCATGTTAGCTTTGAAGTTGGACATTACATTGCACTGCGTTATGCGTCTCTTGATGCGTACGTGATGCATACTTTTTGAAGCATACGGATCGAGCAAAAACAGCGCATGCGGCACATTTAAGAAAAAAAAAAAAAGCATTACTGAGCATGTGCAAACAGTCTAATGCAGCCAAACACAAGTATAACACACAGCACACTGCACTTTCATTTAACATGCTGTGTTATACTCAAATGCAACGTGTGCATTGTGAACCAGCCCATTGATTTTTCATTGCAGTGAGTTGGGCTACGTTACAGGCTGCTGTAACGTGGGACTTTAACGTCCCACTATGAAAGCAGCCTAAATGTTAAAATGAATGATAATAGAGAGGACCAGTGTCATCTGAAATGTAAAACTTTGTCTTTTACTTTTGAATTCTTTCTGGTATCAGTGATTAGGGGTGTGGCAGGGGAGTTATTAGGGGTGTGTCTTAACTGCTCTGCCACCGGCTCACGCCAATTGGCGGTCGCAGTGGCTACCCCAGGACCACCTAACGCAGATTAGCATCAAGTCCTGGGGGCAGAGATTAGCAGGGAACACAAAAGCAAGCACGATTGTTCTCTGCCGAGACATGGAGCAAAGCTCCATGATCAGCCTGCCAGCTCGCAATCACATCTGGCAGGCGGTTTAAGAAAAAAAGCCATTTATTTACATTGTACAGCGCTGCGATCTAGCGCAGTGCTGAACTGGGGACAGCCCAGTGACTTGGCTGTCCCCTGGAGCGGCACAGAAACAGATCCCTCTCATAGAAAGCTCTGTTGGTGGCAGGAAAAGGAGGCAAGATTCATTTGTGTGCCAAGTTGTATGTCCATGCAGCGAACTATAAAAGTTGCAGTGTGCTGAATTGTAAAAATTAGCCTGGTCACTAGGGGGGTGTAAGCCTGTGGTTCTCAAGTGGTTAAAGTGTCCCTTTTTCTTATCTCAAAAAGTTGGGAGGTATGGTTCATCTATCCAGAAATTGAATGAGATATGTATGGTACTTGCTCTAGTAAAAGTCGGAATTTGTTTTTCGACACTACAAGGCAATTACTTGACTGAAGTGTTATCTCAGTTTAAAAGGGTAGTAGAGTGTTGTACCGTGTTAGCCGTTAGTAACTTAAAGAGAATCTATAAGAAAATAAATAGAGCCCCTGGGGGTTACTTAACTCGGGGGAAGTCTCTGGATCCTAATGAGGCTTCCCTTGTCTTCCTCTGTCCTTCTGTTCCAGCGCTGTCAGCCACCAATAATCCATCGGGGTTCCGGGATCATAACAATCCTGTGTGAGCTCTACTGTGCAGGCGCAAACAACCCCGCTACTGCATCTGCACGAGGCTCACACAGGATTTTTATGATCCTGGAGCCCAACACCACTGACAAGCTTGTCGGCGGACAGCACTGCGCTGGAGGGACAGAGGAGGACGGGATAAGCCTCATTAGGATCCAGAGGTTTCCCCCTCCTGAGGTAAGTACGCCTCACAGATTCTCTTTAAAAGAATATGAGTAAGCCTTCAGCTACTCGGCCTTCCCTAGATTTGAATCCTGTATGCTGACAGCTAACATTCCTCTCAAGACCCTATTTAGATGTTCTGATTTATGACAAATACATAATGGCCCATACTCACGGGCTACATAAGTGGCCTGTCACCAGCACACGTGAGCGTGTGCGCGACAGGCTGGCGACAGCCTGTCGCCAGCTCCCTCCACGTACACACGCGGAAGAGGGATCAGCTGTGCGACGGAAGCTGTCGCCGACGTTCCTCCCCCTCGCCGGAAGCGCCGTCTATTTACAATTATGTTGCTGTCGCTAGTCGCATACTCGCGCAGACTAGCGACAGTTGCGGCGGAAACTGTCGCCAGGCGATTGACTACGTCAATCACCTGGCGACATCAGCGACGAGCGACGGTTTGGGGTGCGCGCCCGTGCAACGCCTTATACTCGTGGGCGACACACGCGCGCCGTGTGTTGCGGCGACAATTGTAGCCCGTGAGTATGAGCCATTAGACCTTTTGTTTACTCAATCCTCACATAACTGAGGCTCTGACTGGCACAGAGGCATTGTAAATTCTGAGTTCAAAAGTTAACTTCAAGCAGAATTGCTGCACTATTTGTCTAGGCTGAAAAAAAATGATTGCATTAAATACCATCAACATCATACCAATATAAAAAATTGCTGACCTTGTTCAATCCTATATCTACAGATATCAACTGATCTGAATATGCTTGTTCAGGGTCTTTTGCTTCGCTTAAAGTATTAGAGGCAGAGGATCAACAGGACAGCCAGGCAATTGGCACTGCTTAAAGGGAACCCAAGGTGAGAGGGATATGGAGGCTGCCATATTCATTTCCTTATAAACCGTGCCAGTTGCCTGGTAGCCCTTTTGATCTTCTGGAAGTAGTGTTTGAGTCAAAACAAGCATATGGCTAATTCAGTAAAGTACTTGAGTACTTTATCTGCTGCATGCTTGTTCAGGTTGTATGGCTAAAAGTATTAGAGACAAAGGATCAGGAGGACTGCCAGGCAACTGGTATTGTTTAAAAGGAAATAAATATGGCAGCCTCCATATCCCCCACATTGGGTTCACTTTGAGTCTATCTTGCCGGTTATAGTCATCCAGAAAGAAGTTCCTCAATTCTAACTGGACGTGTATACATGTCCAGTGTTGCTGTCGCTGGAGCGTGCACATGTGCACGTGCTCACTGTTCATTCCCGGCGGCATTTACGTGGTGGTGATCAGGGGCCATGTCCATTCACAATAAAGAACGCGTGCACTCCCACAGGAAGACGCAGCCGGCGCTTGCAAGTCACCAGGTGCCCAAGCAGACATAATGCGCATGCGAGGGTAGTATGTCCGGGTCAGAGGGCGCGCGCTGGCCACGTCTTCCCACAGGAGTGCGCACATACTCTCACAGACATACTGCGCCTGTGCCAACCCTGGCTTTGGAACAGGGCCAGTTACAGATGAATGGAGTCAGACGCAGGGCCATGGGAGGTGCAGTAAACCTACGCGTGCCTCCTCACACAGGTGTCCATTACCAAATCATATAAGGATTAAAGTATCCTTTAAAAGGCATTTTATTAATAAGGTGTGAATAAGGTGTGAAAATATCACCTACAAGAAAACTCATGAGAAAAAGTGAATTGAATAAAGGCCAATATTTCCCAAAAAAACGAGCAAAATACTTAAACTACACCATACAAATCTAACACTTACCTCCTTAAACAATGCTCATCTCCTGAAGACCAGCAATGAAGAAAAGAACTTTGTGCAATAAAGGACCTGTGCCTAGAGGATAGAGCAGAAGATGTACTGTCAAGTCATGTATTATTTTGGCACAACCATTAGGAATGGTTTTCACCTTTTCACTCTGGCCTACTACCCCTCACAAGTGCTCTAAACCTACAGCTGAACTCTGGTCCCCTACCATTCGTGTCCTTACCTCTCCCTCTAGATTGTAAGCCTTTGGGCAGGGTCCTCCTCCTTTTGTGTCCTACCTGATCTGGCACCTCCATTACTGTGAACCCATGCCATGCATTTGAGTGAACCTAACTTGCCTAATCTCCATGCTTCATCCAGTGACTAAGCATTACCTTGTACCCATACTGTGCAGCATGATCTGGTTTTCTTGTATTCCTGTATTGTCATATTGCTGTATGTCACCCCTAAATATTGTCTGTAACCTAAATTAATGTTCAGCGCTGCGTAATATGTTGGCGCTTTATAAATACAATAAATAATAATAATAATAATAATAATGTGAAGCGCTGCTTAGCTCTTCATGGTATGTGTGTTCTTAATTTATCCTTAGTGGTGAAAAGACCAACAATCCATGTCATCACTGATTTCTGTATGAGTACTTTGCCAGTGGAGCAAGTTAGAGAAGCACACTAATGTGTTATCTGGTGTGCCATTTCTTGAAGGTTGGATTGCATCATGCAATAACTAGGATTTCTGTATTTTGCTTTCTTGCAGTTCTCCATAGGAGTCATATTGTAACCATCTCCACTGGTGTGTTTGCATTTTTGCTAAAATGCAAATATACTGCTGCATACATTTGCATCAAACCACTAGTGCATGAAAAATGCACAGAAAATGCATAAAACACGTTTTTATGTTTTAGTGGGAATGAAGCTAAACTCCTGTGAGTTCACATACATGACGAATACGCTATGCATACTCTCCTAAGCTCCCTGTTGATTTTGTGACGGTGATGTGTAAACAAACAAAAACACAGCAGAATGGGCTTCCGATGCTATAGCACCCTCCAGCAGCTCCATTGCACCCCAAGATCTTACCCACGAAGTGTGGGGCAGTCCGGCAGATGGAGGAAAGTGGACTAGCAGCAGCCATCCCCATGAGAAAGAGTCACTCACCTTCCCGCTCGTTTTTCAGCGCCGAACCTTCCTCTTCCCCTCCATCATCAGCTGCCACTGTGTATCTGTCTCTGCAGCCGGTGTTACCCATCATGTGATTCGCCAGTAAGGTGCCACATATACTACAAAGGGGAGGGGGAAGCATCTGGCCACCTATACTACAATACACAGTGCACACCACAGGTCGGCAGCTACCCGCCAATGGATCCAGCATCTGCATAGCACCCTCAATAAAAAAAAATCATGGAGCCGTCCCTGGTCAGCAGGGAGGCGAGGGGCAAACTGTAGTTTAGAGGAGGACCGATATAACGCCCAACAGCGATACATTTTTCCCTTATGCAGCGGGTAAACAACCATCAGGGGTGTACAATTTTTTCTGACTATCCATTCACTTTAAAATGTGCTTTTAAAGTTATCTTTTTTAACATTTTTACAGGAGAATTTAATTATATTCAAAAGTAAGCAAGTCAAAGAATATCAACATTACAATACGGAAAAAGATACTTGGAGCATTTTTAATCAGCTTGAATGAATAGCATGACATTATGTTGCGGTTCTTATTGTCCTGCTTCAGCAGAACTCACACTAGTTAAAAATGAAGCCTAAAACATAAAAACGCACTTCAGCCAAGGAGAAATAATGCCTGCAAAAAAAACAATGTTTCAGAATAAACCTCTCACATGAACCTGATGGACTCACACTCGCTGTACTTGTACCAGATAAACAAAACAGCCACTAGCACTTAATTGGCACAGCATGTGTATAGACGACACATAGCTCATACTATTACTCATTACAGGGAATAAGTGAATCATATTTTCAAGGTAGTAGCCACAGAAATGGTAACTGACAGAGGTGAAATAGTTCATGCAGCGCATAAGAAAACACTGCAAATGAGAAAAGCTAGAAATAGTTGTAAACCATCGTAGTAGGTGGATAATAATGATGCATCAAATATAAGAAGTAGATTGGCCAGAGAGAAATGATTCAGGAAATTTCACCAATTAAAGCTAGCCAGTGGCGTAGTAATAGGGGATGCAGAGGTAGTGACCGCACCCGGGCCCCTCTCCTTCATCCATCTTATTAGCTTTACATTGGTGCTCTACTGGTAATGAACATCTCTATTTGAGCATTAAATAGTGTTAACCCTTAGGCTGGTTTCACACCAGGACGTTGCGTTTTAGGAGACGTTATGGTCGCATAACGTGCCCCTAATGCAACGCCTGGTGCTCTCTGCTGTGGACGTCAGAGTAAACCACGTTGTGCAGCTCACTCTGGCGTCCCGTGATGCCGCGATGCATACTCTTGGACGCATGCGGCATCACGTGGTCCCGCCCAGGGCCGGGCCGAGGCAGAGGTGAGAGAGGCTCCAGCCTCAGGGCGCAGTGTAGGAGGGGCGCACAACTCACTCAGCTAACATTCCCCTGTTGTGTTTGAAGCGAGAGAAATAAGAAAAGGGGGTACACAGCAGTGCCTGCAAGCCAGATAACTAGAGATTAAGGTGTTGGGTGCCCTGGGGAGACTGTTAGTCTATCAGCAATCAGTAGTGACGGCTGGGGTGGGAGGGATGGAGGGGCGCACTTTGGTGTCTCAGCCTTGGGTGCTGGAGGACCTTGTCCCGTCTCTGGTCCCGCCAGTTAATCACCGCACAGACCGGCCGCTCCAGGAAGTAAACACTGCACGTCACACCGTGCAGTGAATATTAATTAGCCATGTGCCTGGCCGCTCTCCGCTCCTCCCCAACGTTACTGAGCATGTGCAAGCAGTCTAACGCGGCTCTGCCGCTTATAAAGTACTGCATGCAGTACGTTGTCTAATGGCACAGCGTTACTAAGTAACGCAACGTGGGCACTGTGAATAGCCCATTGATTTTTCATTGCTGTGCGGTGGGCTGCGTTACAGTCTGCTCTAACATGCGCCTGTAACGGGCTTCATATCAATAGAGTGCTTGGTGCCCCATATAAAACTCACCTCGGGCCCCAAGCTCCTCAGCTATGTCAATGAAGCTAACATAAATCACATGGCGGATTAGCATGAGATCCTTACATTAGCAATGGAAAATCCAAGAATGTACACCAAGATGCATGACCACATTTTTCAGCATTGAATGTCATCTGCCATTTACTTGCCCATATAGCAATCCTATCCAGATCCTTCAGCAATATGTTACCATCTTCCTGTGTGTTGATAATTCTGCAACAATAGCAACATTACTTTGTACTTCATAGTACTGGACCCAGTACCAATCGCTGAGGGGAACCCACTGTGGTGCACGTTAGCCTCCGAGGAAGCAAGGCTCACCCCATTGCGAAACGGTCGTAAGGCCGTGCACCCTCTGATGCCCACAGCTGCCTCCCTTCTCCAGCAGAGCACGATAAGTACCACCACTTTTCACAGATTATGTTTCTGTGAACGGTTCACCATATATGCTTGTACAACTGCTGTTCTTGCCATAAAGCTACAGTGCCAGGCATACTCTGCTTTTTCTTTTATGGGAACCCACTTCTGACGGTCAACCATATTCCTCTCACTTCAGCCTCATTCACGTTGTGTTCCGCTCGCGCGGCCGTTTGCGTTGGCCGTTTTTGGAGGAGTTTTTTTTTTCTCCACCCAGCGCTCGGGTGGGCGCTGCGTTTTTTGTAAATGCTTCAATAAGCCCTTTTTTCCAGAGCGATTGCGTTTTTTTTCACACCCCGACGCAAGTCAGGAAGTGAACTCTTTGACCCGGAAAATAATAAATACAATGTAATTATTCTTAAAAACGCAAAGGCAATCGCTGCACAAAGCGATTTTGTGAGTGTTGAGCGTTTTTTTTCCCCTATACCTTTCATCGAGGCGGAATCACCCCAAAAGTGGTCCACGCTCCGCTTTGCTGGCCGCACAGCGCACGACCCGCGCTGATCTGAACATTCTCATAGACATTCATTGCACAAGCGTTTGGCAGGCGATTTTTAAAATCGCCTACATGTGAAAAAAGGCTGAAAAAGCCTCCAGTGTGAACGAGCCGCTCAGGTGAACTTTAATACACACATTATGAGCAATGGGCATGTCTTGATGTGAAGTGTAATTATCAGCTTCCACTGCTGAGTAGAGATAGTCAATAAGATGCAAATGAGTTGATGCAGGATGATGCAGATACGGTATACAAATGTATGCAGCTTGATAATGGACCAGTCGTATTCAACATTGGTATGTTTGGTTTATTTTCAAGCTTCATACATTTGCATACAGAATCTGGATAATGCAGGATCAACTCTGAATACTTTGCATCACCTCATGTGACTGGGAGCCGGAGGATGTGAGCATAGAGTGCGGCTACTGGGAGGAAGAAGAGGCCTGATGTAGCGTGCAGTAGATCAGGTAAATATTACAGTGCTCCCTGTGCCACTCTGCATGGCGAGAGGGGCATGACCGAGTATACCCAGCTGCAGCGCCGCTGCACTGTTCTCTCAAACAGAATAATAATATTCTTAACATTTATATAGTGCTTTTCACCTGTCAGACTCAAAGCACTTACGATGGAGGCTGGCACTTCCAAAAGTATAAAGCTCTTTATTGTGACATCAATAAAAATGGCTATGCGGCCGCATAGCCATTTTTATTGATGTCACAATAAAGAGCTTTATACTTTTGGAAGTGCCAGCCTCCATCGTGTTTGCTGCAACTGTGATCTGGAGGTGTGAGGATCAATTGAGGCTTGGGCACCCACTTCCCCTTTTTGAAAGAGTGCCACTCTTTTTACCATTGGATCTAAAGACTCAAAGCACTTGACAGCTGCAGCCACTAAGGGCCATGTTGCAGTTCTAGTGAGTCTGGCCCAAAGACTCCTTACTGAATAGGTACTGACCTTAACCAGGATTCAAACCCTGGTCTCCCATGCCAAAGACAGAAACCTTAACCAGTACACCATCTAGCCACAGGATAAGGTTAAGGATACGGTTAAGGGTTGCAAAAAGTGTAGTAACGGATATGGAGGTTGGCATATGTATTTACTTTTTTAAACAATGCCAGTTGCCTGGCTGTCCTGTATATCTTTCTGACTTAAGTAGTGCCTTAGCTCAGTCACACCATGACCTGAAACAACCATGTGGTTAGTGTGGACAAAGTTAAGTCCGAGACCCCTGACTGCATACTCATTCTGGATCAGGGGCTTACAGTATGGGAGGCAGAGAAACAGCAGAACCAGCATTGTCATCATTTATAAGAAAATAAATATGGTAGCCTCCATATCCTTCTCACTACAGCAGCACTTTAAAGTGGTCTAAATCTCTGACATATAATTCAATAAAAATGTATTTTCCTACATTTTACCCATACAGCTATTATATATTTTTTTTTTTTGTGCACAAGAAATATTGTCTGTTTACAAATGACAATTCCCCAAAGTACAGTTTATCTGCTCTAAAAGCTGCCATCACATTATATTCAAGCTGCTTTTCATTATATATTAAAATATTCTAGTGAGCTGTTCTGAACTGTATGTAGCTTGAAGCACAGCAAGCTCATTTTCAGTTGTTACACACAATGGCCTCTATTCATAAAGCATTTCCACATGCAGTAATGCTCAAAACTGCTGACTTTACCGACCATTTAGCAAAGTGTCCATTCATAAAAGCTGTTTCCGCATGAAAAGCTACAATTCATGAGCAGTGCGGGAAATTACCGCCTTATGCGGTGATTATCACAACACGTCACTAATGTCAATTCATAAAGATTACAACAGGCGGAATGTGAATGGAGAATCCCAGCTGTTTAGATAATGCGATAAGCCAGTGGATAACAGCCAAGCTAATGGAGAGACAGACCTCCCAGGCAGCTGCAGTGAGAGCAGAGCAAAAAATAAAGTTGAAGAGAAATCGAGAGCCCAATATGGTGTAGTATGTCAAAATTGATTGGATAAATGAAACAGTGAGATGGTAATACTCACAAACACGGGTTACCACCTAGGTAACCACTCATTAGGCAGGTGAGGAGATTAGACCTGTCCTCACTCAGGATTAAGAAGTCGCTCTCTGTAGATAGGAAGAAAGGGGGTAGATCACCCCTCCACCTGGGGTGGACTCAAATATATTGGTAGGTGAACAGAGGCGCCAGAAGGATAAAAGTACATAACATTTTTTAAAAATTGCTGGGAGGAAGTGGTGGACTCGCCTCCGTTAAAGCAGACACCAAGGACTGTAAATATATAGATATACACATTTATTGAAAATACCCCAAAGATGTAACGCGTTTCGCGGGCACAGCCCACTTCTTCAGGCAATAAGCAGGGGATAAACAACAGCAATTCAGTTATAGCAAGCAGAGCACCCCTGTGAACAAAAGCAAAAAGTGCATCCCGGAATACCAAGGCTGTGTTTTTTAACCCCGTGGGTACCTGTTTTCAGATAAATTTCACATCAGAAAGCCTGCATGTGTAACATTTCTTGAAGTTCTTCTAAGTTGTGAAAATTAAATAGATTGTTTAGAAAGACTAATAGACAGATTCAGTGCAGATTCAGGGCAAGGAGAGGCAGTTAAAAATAAAATGCACATCTAAAGGGATGCTGGGGCTGCCTCCTTTATAGTTTCTCTGTCTCTGCACAGATAAAATGTATCAATCTCCACTTTGAATGGGATCCTAAGCTGAAGGGGCTTTCTATGGCAGGACAAAAAGTTGTGTTTAACTGTTTGAATGCTGTTCTGCTACAATTTTTGCAGTGGCGTAGCTAAGGAGCTGTGGGCCCTGATGCAAGTTCTACATTGGGGCCCTCCAAGCACTCTATACATAACAATTGATACGGCACACAAATACCTGCCAATGGCAACTACAGTGTCAGAGGTGCGAGCAGGGGATGGGGAGCAGTTTGTTAATAATTACTACTATTCAAATAATCTAAAGAAGTGATTATTATGAGCACAGGACCAATAGAGAGCTAATACTGTGTTTGAGAGAGGGCCCCTATGGCCTAAGGGCCCTGATGCGGTCACAACCTCTGCAACCTCTATTGCTACACCCCTGAATATTTGTTTGTGCTAGTAGTTTTAATGCTGTAAGGAATTTTTTAGAACAAAGACGAAATGCTGAGTTTCAGACCACGTTAAAATTACTGCTCCATTGATCAATTGCATAAATAAATGGAAAAATAAAGACTGTGGCTGAGTGCTAAGGGTTACTATTATAATTTGGTTGTTTTTTTTGTGTGTTTTTGAAATAAAGAAATACTGTTGTTGGAGAATTGCAGAGCTCTCCTCCCACTAATACTGTGCTTGTGCTCTGTTCACTGATGTGTATAGTAGCTTTTCAGACAACTGAGTGGGCTAGTCTTCAAGCAGGAGGGTCTATATCACACAAACGAATGATAGAGAGACCAGCCAAGTGTGTAGGAGGAGAGAAGTCAGGTTAGCTTTTTGCAATCCTTTCAGGAATTACATTTCTTCTGCAGATTTCTCTCACAGCACAACTTCTAAAAATATCCTTAAAGTGCATTTCATACTAGTGTAAAACAAGGATAAAATGTTAAACAATATAGTTTCATTGCTGGCATTTACTTTTAATAAAATACTCACTGTCACTGTCTTGAGTGCATGCTGTGTGACAGTGTCTGTGTGACAGTGTAATTTTCATTAACACTGCCTTGATTCCATGAAATACCTTTCTGCCTCCATTATATCAACCAAAATTTCAAGTGAACATACCCTATATGTCTTATGGCACAGATATAAAAATAGAATTTATTAGCTAGGGGCCCGTTTCCATTCATAAAGTGATGTGAATGCGGCTAGTTAGCTAATGCTGGCTGCATTACTTCCGTATCTCCTGATACGATAGTGAATTGAGGAGATGGGACGCGGGTCCGGGCGGATGTGGGCATGCTACAGATTCTCGGATCGCTCTGCACCGCTACGCACGGCATGCACGCAATGGAAACTATTCCATTGCCGTGCATGTGTTTCAGGACACCAGCGGTGCGATGCAGCTATGTAGCCGCATTGCGCCGCATCTCATGGAAATGGGCCCTTAGAAAATGATTTCTGCAGCAAAACTGGCTTAAAAATATGATCATATGAACAGAAGCAGCTGAAAAGGAGACAGATATCAGGTTGTGTTGTGCGGTTGCTCCTAGTGCTCTTGATTGCATAATTTCGCAAATTCCAATTGCAAGGTGGGTGGCACAATCTGACTGTAACTACAGCACAGACACTCAGTGGTGCAGGTACAGGCCAGAATCTGTGCTACTTACCAGGTATTTTAAACATGATTTTTACTTATGGATGGAAACAAAAAATACATTTTAGACTAGGTTCACAGTGGACCGTTGCGGCGCTGCATTATAAAGTGTTACAACACAGCTTACTGCACTGCAATGATAAGCCTATGGGATGTTAAAAGTGCAACGTTAGCGTCGCATTGTAACATGTAGCATTATGGTAACACACTGCTCCAGTGCATTACCTCTAAATGTACACCTTACCAGGTACAGGAAAGCATACTTTTCATTGACTGTTTGCTTTACTGTACCTACTCTATGTGACAGTAAGGCAGCATTAACGAACGTTACCACCAGTTTCTGTGTTGCGTTGTAATGCTTTATTGTGACTTTAACGTCACATCACAAGGCAACGTCCCACTGTGAACCTAGCCTGAAGGTCCTACAAGTCCTAGAAAACGAGAGTAATGGTCTTGTTCCCGCTTGTGGGATTAGATTATATTTTGGATGCATGCAGATTGAAAGGACATGCTTGTATGTTTGAATGTGCATGAATATGTACTGTATGCAAGTGTAAGGAATTTTTCTCGCAATACCACACACCATTGTTTAATGAAAATTCAGTAAACAATGTTTCCTGGGGCGATTGTTTGTTTCTGCATGACCACCATGTCGGATTAAATCACAGAGGATCGTTCCGTGATCGTTCATTTACGACAAAGCCAACAAGGCTTTTAGATTCAGCCAGATGGATTGGGGAAAGATTGTTCGTCAGGGGAGATCCCCAATCTATCTGGCCGTGTGTACGTCACTAAGTGTAATTGGCAAATGTAATCATTGCCTGCCAGGATAAGCTTTCTGCTTGGACTCTCCACCCCCTCCGTCCACTACTGAATTACTGCTTAAGGTGGCCATACACTTATAGATTTGCAGCAGATTCGACGATCAGATAGATTTCTGTCAGATGCCTGTCAAGTCGAATCTGACAAGAATCAATCTGATGTGTGCCACACACTAGGAACAGCATTCTGAAATCTGTTGGAAATCGATCTAAATGCATTTGATCTAAAACTAAATTTCATAGAATCGATTGATCAATCGATGGCTGAAATCGACCAGTGTATGGGCCCCTTTATTCACTACAGAAGGGGGGGGGGGGGGGTAGAGTGAAGATACCAGGCAGACAGCTTCTAGCAAGCAATAATTTACATTTACTGATTAGCAGAGGAGTACAAACTTTTACTGCTCTCGTTATTGAAAACAAACATTTTTCACTCAGTTTTTACAAACAGGGAAACTGTTAATTTATGTACATAAGAGTAGGTTCTTTAGTTTATAGAGATGAATTCTACTTTCAGGCATTAACCACTTTACCCCCGCGCGTACGTATTTCTCCGCCCCTTTTTCCATCCTTTAAAAACCAGGGACGGAGAAACACGTACTTTCCGCGTTCCCGACGCTGTCCGCGCTCCCGCTCGTAAACACGCCGCCCGCCGCTAGTAAAACCGCCGCCGCCCGCTCGCCCGGAGATCAATGAACGGGAAAATCCATTCCCGTTCGTTGATCTAAGCCCCACAATGACCCGCTGCTCTCCTATGGGCAGCGCGATCATTGTGAGAAGAAACTCACGTGTCCAGCCTCCTTATTCTTCCTCCAAGCTTCCGGAAGGAGGCTTGGAGGTCGCAATAAAGCAAAAAGTTACTGTGGCCATCTTGTGGCCAAATAGTAAACTACACCCTACACATTTTTCACATACAAATAAATGACTTTTACACAAAAAATTAACTCATTACCTCCCACACTCCCCATTTTTTTTTTTTTTTGTAATTAAAAAAAAATTCAAAAATTTACAATTAAAAAAAATACATAATTAGTTACCTTAGGGACTGAACTTTTTAAATATTTAAGTCAAGAGGGTATAACACTGTTACTTTATAAACTATGGGCTTGTAATTAGGGATGGACGCAAAACTGAAAAAAATGCACCTTTATTTCCAAATGAAATATTGGCGCCAAACATTGTGATAGGGACATAATTTAAACGGTTTTCTAACCGGGACAAAAGGGCACATAAATTTCATGGGTTTTAATTACAGTAGCATGCATTATTTAAAAACTATAATGGCCGAAAACTGAAAAATAATTTTTTTTTTCCCCACATTTTTCCTATTTTCCCATTAAAACACATTTAGAATAAAATAATTCTTGGCATAATGTCCCACCTAAAGAAAGCCTAATTGGTGGCGGAAAAAACAAGATATAGTTCATTTCATTGCGATAAGTAATGATAAAGTTATAGACGAATGAATGGAAGGAGCGCTGAAAGGTGAAAATTGCTCTGGTGGTCAGGGGGTAAAACCCCTCAGTGGTGAAGTGGTTAAATTACAGTTTAAGTATCATGCTCAGAAATATACTGTAAATAAACATTAAAAGGGGTTGTAAATCCAAAGATAAAAAAAATGCCAAAAACAGTGTCCCAAAAATATATGTAAACCCCCTTTTTTCTAAAATAGGTCCCTATATGTCAGACAATTTTCCTTTCTTTTCAACTGGTTATTTAAATAACTGCAGAAACTGGGTACTGTTAGAAGGATTGTGGGATTTTTTTTTCTTTAGCTACAATAACATCTCATTATCTCAGCATGCAAATAACAAAAATCTTCCTAATTTGGATAAGATACCGACACCATGACCAAATAATAATTGACACCCCCCCCCCCCTTTAAAGCGTTTACACAGTGATGTAAGACTGTTGTCTAGGTGATGTGCTGTGGGAGGGACAGTAAGCTGTGGCAGCAGGGAGGGCAAATTAACACTGAGCTGGGTTGCAATAAAAAAAAGATAAGGGCAGAAATGTCACTTTTGGCATCACAGAAAAACCAGCATAAATATTATTTTCTTTTTATATCACGTCTCCTAAATCTGACAGTGAACACTAAAAACAACAGGATAAGTAAGCTACATAAGTATAACGTAATAAAGAACAGAGGTGCCAAAAGATTAAAACCAGCTATTAAAACATTTAAAATTGCTTAGGAGGCAGTGGTGGACTTACCTCCTACAAGCAGACACAAGAAGCTGTGTATTCAAAAAAAGGTTAATTTTATTAGTACACTCCAGGGGGGTAATCGCAACACGTTTTGCAGGCTCAAACCCGCTTCATCAGGCAATAGATTGTTGAAGTACACAACTGGGGACAGAGGCATAGAACGGTGTGTATTCGAACCAAACGCATACATACATATAGAGTATAATGT
This sequence comes from Hyperolius riggenbachi, assembly GCF_040937935.1. NCBI lineage: Eukaryota > Metazoa > Chordata > Amphibia > Anura > Hyperoliidae > Hyperolius > Hyperolius riggenbachi. The sequence continues at coordinate 289,508,818 of NC_090650.1, forward strand.
TAGCATGATAGTGTGTTTGTTATTACACGGAGGTGGTTACAAAATAGGTAATGGTGCTTATTTAGAGGGCTGGGTGGATATGAGTGTTTGCTAGGAGGTGTTTGTGGGGTAGGCACACAATTATATCCACCTAGCTCTCTAAATAAGCACCATTTCCTATTTTGTAACCACCTCCGTGTAATAACAAACACACTGTCATGCTAACATTATACTCTACTGTATATGTATGTATGCGTTTGGTTCTAATACACACCGTTCTATGCCTCTGTCCCCAGTTGGGTACTCCAACAATCTATTGCCTGATAAAGTGGGTTTGAGCCTGCAAAACGCATTGTGATTACCCCCCTGGAGTGTACCAATAAAATTAACTTTTTTTGAATACACAGCTTTTTGTGTCTGCTTTTAGGAGGTAAGTCCACCACTGCCTCCTAAGCAATTTTAAATGTTTTAATAGCTGGTTTTACTCTTTTGGCACCTCTGTTCTTCATTACATTATATTTGATATCCACCCATGGTGGAGGGGGATACCCCTTTCTTTTTCCTGTCTACAGAGAGCGACTTCTTAATCCTCAGTGGGAACAGGATAATCTCCTCACCTGCTTATACAGTGGTTGCCTGGAGGTAACCCTGGTTTGTGAGTATAATTGTACTCGTTTCATTAACCCAATTACCATTACTTACTACACTATATTGGGCTCTTGGTTCTCTCTTTTACAAGCTACATAAGTAATTTCCTATTGGATGTTTTCTTTTTTATTTAATATGGAGTTTCATCTTACTTTAACAGGAAATGAAGTACAGATCAATTTTAAGTATCAAGTTTAAGTATTAATCCTGTACACAGTAAAAAAAAATAAAAAAAAATAAAAATAAAGAAAACAGGGATGTGAATAACGCGCCAGCAGCTCACAGCAGCAGTACACTCAGAATTTCAGTAAAAAAAATATTATCAAGAGATCAGAAAAACAAATAATCCCTGGTGTGCTTCACATTCAATTTCTTATTTCCCAAGAACGCAGTAAGGATATTGGAAGATTGAGCCAAATCCTCACAGGAATCAAGTTCAAAAAAGACAAAGAAATATTACTTACAAGGCAGTTTAACCAGTTCTACACTGCTCAGCACTTTCATATTGGTTGAAAACATCGTACATTCTTCATAAAGGCTGCTAGCTATTCAGCAATTTATGAAAACGTAAAAGAAACCCACAGCAATTATAACTGCATGAGGGATTGAAGATTCTTTGGTGGCAGCCAGCACCGTGCATATTTAGAAGCTTTCTAGGTTACAGTTATTGCTATATTGTATTACCAGAATACTTAAAGGACCACTGTCGCAAAAAATAGTAAGATGTAAAATACATGTAAACACATACAAATAAGAAGTACGTTTCTTCCAGAGTAAAAGGAGCTATAAATTACTTTTCTCCTATGTTGCTGTCACTTTACAAAAGCACTCCCTGGAAAGGATCCATGTAAAGATACAGGCCGCCCCCTACCTGTTTGCACACTATTCTGGTAGTTGGGCTGAGCAACTGCCGTTCACAAAGTGCTTTTGAAAATAAAAAAACCCCTGAGAATCCCCCATCAGGTGATGGGCTAGTCATATTGCAATTAGAAGAAATGATTGGGGAGAGAACCCTGCCCGTTTAAGCTTACAGTTTAAGGGCTCTTTCACACTACAGGCAGCGGTAAAAAGGCTAAAACGCTGCGTTTTGGCTGCAGGCGTTTTTAAGGCTTTTTTTAACGCAAACACATTACTATCAATTGTAATGAGAAACGCTGCGGTCAGCCCTAAAAAAGCTCCTGGAAGCTTCAAAACGCAACACTCCAAAATGCAGCATTAAGTGTGAAAGGTAAAATGCAAGCCTATGAACTTTCATTTTACCTTGGAAAACGCCAACTATGGCTGTGGCGTTAAAACGCTGAAAAAAGGCCTCTAGTGTGAAAGGGCCCTAAAAAAACAGGGGAGAAAACACACAGAGAGGTCATGAGCACTGAGCAAGTCACATATTGGGTGGCAATTAGTCATATTCTGAGGTAAAATCTGGCCAAAGGGAAGCTACATTTTATCTGTGTCTGAAGAGCTGAGTTTTTAGGGGTTTTAGGTTTTAAGAGTTGGAGAGTGGCCAATGCATCATAGGAAAAAATCTCAGAGCAGGAGAGAAGGTCGTGAGAAATCCTTTACACGTGAACATGAGGTGGTTATTCTATCAGATAAAAGAATGTGGTGTGTATAATGTAGCATGTGGCCAGAATAGTGTCTGGAAAACAGTGAAGAAATATAAAAAGCACAATTTGCAATGTACAGTTTTAAAATCGTGCAGCATGTTGATCTTCCTGCATACTACGCTCTCTATGGGGGAAAAACACATTTCACATGCGTTTTTAAAGAAGATATGATACTGTATTTTCCCCATCAAAAAGGCAGATTATTAAAAAATGCAAACCCAAAATGCAACCACAAACACATACAAAAAATGTAAAATGCTTTTAAAAACGCAGAAATGCACATGGCTGAAAACTCCTGGTTTTCCACACAGAAAGTATTCCTCCAGAATTTTTGTAAAACATAGGCAGAGGAGCTTGAGGAGAGCAGACACATATGGCTTCATCCTATTACCCTCACCATATACTATCTGTGCCAGCACTGTGTCCAATGCTGCTGTGTAAGGGCTTTTTTGTTAGGTTGCTGTGCCCAACTGAGGGTGGTGGTAATGAAGGTAGGAGTTGTATGCCACAAGCCCACTCCAATAATCAAGCAATTACAGTGACTAGAAATGATTAACGAGAAGATTTTTTTATCCTAGGTTTGCATGGTAATAGCCATGGGTGGCACTACACTTGGGCAATCCCACCCCCCCCCCCCCCTTCCCGGGAATCACTGTGCACCCCTGCTCCTTAACAAACATTTCACTGTTTCTAGTTTACTTTTCTTCAACAATAGCACCATAGCACCATCATTTGGACAGTCTGCTCTGCTCCAAAGCCTCTGAGTTCTGCTTGTGATATTTACATTTGTTTCCTAACATTGCTGAACTAGTTGGCCTTAATTTTATCACCTGAGTTAGGCAAAAAATATCTAAAGCTCGCCATACAAACATCGATTTTGATCACCAAAGTGGGCCCCACCAGGCAGCCATTGTGCCCATCCAAAAATTTGAGAAGCTACAGCCACCACTGGTAATAACATACAGCTTGGAATTGCCACAAATACAGCAGCTGCAGAATATTCTGTTCCAAGCTGCTTGACATTTGCATGAAAACCAAAAAAAAAAAAAATAATTCATCAACACTGCCACTCTTTATCTCCAATCGTCCGCATTTCCTTGAAGTATAACGATAACCCGTAGTGGGTTTGAAAAATCCTATTAGGTCACAGAGGCAAGTGCTGTATACAATGAGCAGCCTCAGTGTTCTTACACACTGTCTCCAGGCTCCCCCCCAGGCTCTGATGTCCCCTATAAAAGAAAAACCTCCAGGCTTGCGACACACAGATTGTCGCTAGACGGCTGTTTACCTGAAGGATGTCAGACACCGCCGCTTCCCCGCCCTCTCTATAGCCTGGCTCCCCGCCTGTGTCCCTTCCCTCCCCGCCTCCGCAAGCCGATTGGATGAAGCTTATGGAGGCGGGGAGGGAAGGGACACAGGCGGGGAGCCACACTATACAGGAGGCGGGGGAGCGGCAGTGACTGACAGCCTTCAGGTAAACAGCCAGCTAGCAACAATCTGCGTGTCGCTAGCCTGTCGTTTTTTTTTATGGGGGACAGCAGAGCCCGGGGGGAGCCTGGAGAGTGTAAGGACACAGATGCTGCTCAGTGTATACAGCACTCGACTCTGTGAACTAATAGGATTCTTTAAACTCACCTCAGGTTCTCTTTAAAGGCAGGGAGATAATACTGGCCGTCAGAGAGTTTCCTATCTGGCTGTCAGGAAGTTGGTTATCCGTATGTAGATGGGTCCAGGTATAGCTAGTTGGTAGAGCTTGCTATGTAACAGTGATAATATTATGGTGTTGAATGCAGAACTGATGTCTACAAATAAAATTCTGGCATATGGTCCTGTGGATTGCAGATGCTGTAGTAAATAGTGCAGAAACGTTAACAGCGTCATCTGTACACCTATTAGACTGTTAGGCAAATTGCAGAGGTTAGGTTGAGTAAAGTTATTTGATTCACATTCGTTTTGCCACATGGTGAAAAACCCATGCAAAATCACACATAATGTAAGTCTATGGTCTGCACAAAAATCGCATTAGTGTGTAATTCCCAGTGCGATTTTATGTGCGAATCAGATTTTTCAGATGAGAAAAATCTGTTCTTCAATGTCATGGTGGCACATTCACAAAAGAACAGCGAATCTAACATGCGTAGTCAGTGCACATTAAGTTTACAGAAATGTATGTAGTCAGCTATGTAAATGGTGGGACTCGCTTTATACGTGCATCACTTATGCTGTTTGTCAGGGCCGGCGCTACCATTAAGGCAAAGTAGGCAGCTGCCCCAGGGCCCCAGAGCTTGTAGGGGCCCCCAGTGGCTACAAGAGGAAAAAACATTTTTCAAATCGGCCTTATAGTTTTTGAGAAAATCGATTTTAAAGTTTCAAAGGAAAAAAAACACATTTAAAAACCTGCCGACTTTAATGGTTAATAGCAAATCCACCTTAAATGCTAGAAACCCTAAATTTGCAGGATATGTTAAGGAGATCATTAGGAATAAGAGGAAAAAACAATTTTTCAAAAAGACCTTATAGTTTTTGAGAAAATCGATTTTAAAGTTTAGAAGGAAAAAAGTATAGTTTTAAATGCGGTAAATGTAACTTTTAGTAGCAAACCTAACGGTAGTGTAATTTTACATGCATCAAACAAAAGTGCAATAAATTTCCTGACGGGGTTTCCAGGGGGTCCATACGCAGCCGCAGTGCTTTGGCCAGGGATCACTATACAGCCGCAATACTGTATGGCTGTATGAAGATCCCTGGCATTTTTTCCTATTTTCCCAATTTTTTTTTATGTTTAGAGTGTGGGAATTTTTTTTTTTAAATTATGTGGGGTCCCTTCTCCTGAAATTTTTAACCCCTTGTCCCCCATGCAGGCTGGGATAGCCAGAATGTGGAGCTCTGACCGATTGGGACTCCACACCCTGACTATACCAGCTGCAAAAAAGGTCCCCTAATGCCAATTTTTGTTCCGGGGTATATGTTGGGGGGGCCCCCAGGTTTATTTTGCCCTGGGGCCCCATTGTTGCTTAAACCGGCCCTGCTGTTTGTGTAACAGGTAACCTAAGTGACACATGCACAAAGCTAATTACACAATTTGAGTAACTTGCTACATAAACTGAGTAAATTATTATTATTTAGGATTTTTATAGAGCATTGACATATTTTGCAGTTTTTACAGAGTACATAGCCATGTCACTATCTGTCCCTTACAGTGGCTCACAAACTATTCCCTGCCGTAGTCATATGCCCATCGTAGTCTAGGACCAATTTAGGAAGGAGTCAATTAACTTATTGTGTTTTTGGGCAGGACAGGTTCTAGGCTTAAAGGGAAGGTCCAAGCAAAAAAAAAAAAAAATGAGATTCACTTACCTGGGGCTTCTACCAGCCCCATGTAGCCATCCTGTGCCCTCGTAGTCACTCACTGCTGCTCCAGTCCCCCGCTGGCAGCTTTCTGACCTCGGAGGTCAGGGCCAAATTGCGTACATTTTTACACATTCCCGCTAGTGCAGGAACATTAACACATACATTTTTACGTGTTAGTGGTGCGTTAGTGGTGAAACGCGTAAATTTTTGTTCCTGCACTAGCTGGAATGCGTAAAAATGTATGCAATGTGGCCCTGACCTCCGAGGTCAGAAAGCTGCCAGCGGTGAACTGGAGCAGCAGTGAGTGACTACGAGGGCACAGGATGGCTACATGGGGCTGGTAGAAGCCCCAGGTAAGTGAATCTCATTTTTTTTTTTTGCTTGAACCTTCCCTTTAAGGCTAGTTACACACCGGGACATTGCGTTATAGTGGATGTTATGGTCGCATAACGTCCCCTAACGCAACGCCTGCCGGTGTTGGTAGAGGACGTTGAGTGAGCCGCGTTAAGCGGCTCTTTCCGCATTAGGGCAGTGAGAGTGGCGCTGATTGGCCAGCGGGACCACGTGATGCGGAGTGAAACACTCCGCATCACGTGGTACCGCCAGCCAATCAGCGGCCACCAGTGCAGTGCATATTGAGTAGCCATGTGCACGGCTACGTAGCGGCCTCTCCCCGCCTCCTCTCCGTCCCAACACTGAGCATGTGCAAACAGTCTAACGCGGCTTAAAGGGATACTGTAGGGGGGTCAGGGGAAAAAGAGATCATCCCGTCCACCCCCCCATATAAAGAAGAGATCATCAATAAATCTACGCCACATTCTTACTGGCCCCCCTCCTTCCAGTATGCCTAGATTTATTGATGATCTCTTCTTTATATGGGGGGGTGGACAGGAACCTCTGGAGATGTTTTTGAACACACTTAATGACAACAACCTGGGTATCTCCCTAACTATGCAATCCAGTAAAGATATTATTCAATTTCTAGATTTGGAGATAATGAGAAATGGAAACAAAATGGGGACTAGAAGCTTCTTTAAGGAAACAGACAGAAATGGGTATATATCAACTGATAGTTGTCACCACCCAGCTTGGATAAAGGGGGTGCCAAGGGGTCAGTTTCTGAGGATGAAACGAAACTGCTCAAACCCACAGGATTTCCACAAACAGGCAGAACTTTTAAAAAGTAGATTCATGGAGAAGGGGTATCTAGAGAGAGACCTAGATGGAGAAATTGAAAGGGTAGGTAACTTGGATAGACAAATGTTGTTGGAGGAGAAAGGAGTAGGGGAAAACAAGGGTATGAACTAGCCTTTATTACAGGTTTTAATACCCAATACAAACAACTCCAGAATATATTCAGACGGCACTGGGGAATTCTGGGGACTGACCTGGTGCTTAGGAATATTATTCCGGTCCAACCGAAGTTTATATATAGAAAGGCCCAGAATTTGAAACAAATTCTTGCACCAAGTTGTGTGGAGCCCAAAAAGGTTCCACGCATGCAGGGATGGCAAACAGCAGGCTTCTTTCCATGCAGAGGCTGCAAAGGCTGTAGGGAATCAAACGGTATAAAACCAATCGGGTGGTGTCTTTTAGTAATAGAAAAAGCTTTAAAATTCAGGAATTCATCACTTGCAATGACAGATTTGTGGTGTACCTTGCCTGGTGTAAATGTGGACGGCAATATATTGGTAGGACGACGCGCACCCTCAAGGAGAGGATGGGGGAGCACGTTCGCAATATAGTTAAGGGTTACCCCAACCATGGGGTGTCAGCCCATTTTGGAAGCCATCATGAGTGTAACCCCAAGGAGTTGTCCTTTTGTGGACTACAAAAGATCATTCCAAACTGGAGGGGGTGCAACAAAACCAAAAGGGTTTCACAGGAGGAAACCAAGTGGATTCAACGTATGGGTACCCTTAGACCAGATGGCCTAAACATAGACATTGACCTGGTCTGCTTCCTGGGTGACTAAGGGGTGTGATGTGTGTACATGCACCCTGGACTGGGAGGAGGATTGGGGTGTCACCAAAAGAATGTCTGAGCAAGGAATTGGGGTGTCAATAGAAAATGTGATAGTGAGTCCTATTAACCACTTCCCGACCGCCGTATGTACAATTGGCGGCCGGGAAGTGCACCCCGCAAGGACCGCCGTATTGACAATTGGCGGCGGTCCTTGTAGGGGCATGGGCGGAGCGATCGCGATCCTCCGCCTGGCGCCGCTCACCCGCCGCAACATCCCGCCGGCCATACGGAAGCGCCGGCGGGATGTTAACCCGACGATCGCCGCATACAAAGTGTATAATACACTTTGTAATGTTTACAAAGTGTATTATACAGGCTGCCTCCTGCCCTGGTGGTCCCAGTGTCCGAGGGACCACCAGGGCAGGCTGCAGCCACCCTAGTCTGCACCAAGCACACTGATTTTTTACCCCCCCCTGCCCCAGATCTCCCACAGCACCCATCAGACCCCCCCCCTGCCCACCCCCCAGACCCCTGTTTGCACCCAATCACCCCCCTAATCACCCATCAATCACTCCCTGTCACTATCTGTCAACGCTATTTTTTTTTATCCCCCCCCCTGCCCACTGCTCCCTCCTGATCACCCCCACCCCTCAGATTCTCCCCAGACCCCCCCCCCCAGTCCCCCCCCCCATGTACTGTATGCATCTATCCCCCCTGATCACCTGTCAATCACCTGTCCATCACCTGTCAATCACCCGTCAATCACCCCCTGTCACTGCCACCCATCAATCAGCCCCTAACCTGCCCCTTGCGGGCAATCTGATCACCCCCCCACACCAATAGATCGCCCACAGATCCGACATCAGATCACCTCCCAAATCCATTGTTTACATCGATTCTCTCCTCTAAACACCCACTAATTACCCATCAATCACCCATCAATCACCCCCTATCACCACCTGTCACTTTTACCTATCAGATCAGACCCTAATCTGCCCCTTGCGGGCACCCAATCACCCGCCCACACGCTCAGATTGCCCTCTGACCCCCCCTTATCAATTCACCAGTGCATTAACTACATCTGTTCTTCCCTGTAATAACCCACTGATCACCTGTCAATCACCTGCCAATCACCTATCACCCATCAATCACCCCCTGTCACTGCCACCCATCAATCAGCCCCTAACCTGCCCCTTGCGGGCAATCTGATCACCCACCCACACCATTAGATCGCCCGCAAACCCGCCGTCAGATTACCTCCCAAATGTATCGTTTACATCTGTTATCTTCTCTAAACACCCACTAATTACCCATCAATCACCCCCTATCACCACCTGTCACTGTTACCTATCAGATCAGACCCTAATCTGCCCCTTGCGGGCACCCAATCACCCGCCCACACGCTCAGATTGCCCTCAGACCCCCCCCCCTTATCAATTCGCCAGTGCATTAATTACATCTGTCCTTCCCTGTAATAACCCACTGATCACCTGTCAATCACCTGTCCATCACCTGTCAATCACCCATCAATCACCCCCTGTCACTGCCACCCAACAATCAGCCCCTAACCTGCCCCTTGCGGGCAATCTGATCACCCACCCACACAAATAGATCGCCCGCAGATCCGACATCAGATCACCACCCAAGCGCAGCGTTTACATCTATTCTCTCCTCTAAACACCCACTAATTACCCATCAATCACCCCCTATCACCACCTGTCACTGTTACCCATCAGATCAGACCCTAATCTGCCCCTTGCGGGCACCCAATCACCCGCCTACACGCTCAGATTGCCCTCAGACCCCCCCTTATCAATTCGCCAGTGCAATATTTACATCTGTCCTTCCCTGTAATAACCCACTGATCACCTGTCAATCACCTGCCAATCACCTATCACCCATCAATCACCCCCTGTCACTGCCACCCATCAATCACCCCCTGTCACTGCCACCCATCAATCACCCGCTGTCACTGCCACCCATCAATCAGCCCCTAACCTGCCCCTTGCGGGCAAACTGATCACCCACCCACACCAATAGATCGCCCGCAGATCCGACATCAGATCACCACCCAAGCGCAGTGTTTCCATCTATTCTCTACCCTAAACACCCACTAATTACCCATCAATCACCCCCTGTCAATGCTACCTATCAGATTAGACCCCTATCTGCCCCTAGGGCACTCAATCACCCGCCCACACCCTCAGAATGCCCTCAGACTCCAGCCCTGATCACCTCGCCAGTGCATTGCTTGCATCTATTCCCCCCTCTAATCACACCTTGAGACACCCATCAATCACCTCCTGTCACCCCCTAGCACACCTACCCATCAGATCAGGCCCCAATTTGCCCCGTGTGGGCTCCTGATCACTCGGCCAAACCCTCAGATCCCCCTCAGACCCCCTTCCGATCACCTCCCCAGTGCATTGATTGCATCTATTTTCCCCTCTAACCACCCCCTGAGACACCCATCAATCACCTCCTGTCACCCCCCCTAGCACTCCTATCCATCAGATCAGGCCCAATACAACCTGTCATCTAAAAGGCCACCCTGCTTATGACCGGTTCCACAAAATTCACCCCCTCATAGACCACCTGTCATCAAAATTTGCAGATGCTTATACCCCTGAACAGTCATTTTGAGACATTTGGTTTCCAGACTACTCACGGTTTTGGGCCTGTAAAATGCCAGGGCGGTATAGGAACCCCACAAGTGACCCCATTTTAGAAAAAAAGACACCCCAAGGTATTTTGTTAGGTGTATGACGAGTTCATAGAAGATTTTATTTTTTGTCAAAAGTTAGCGGAAATTAATTTTTATTGTTTTTTTTTCCCAAAGTGTCATTTTTCACTAACTTGTGACAAAAAATAAAATCTTCTATGAACTCGCCATACACCTAACAGAATACCTTGGGGTGTCTTCTTTCTAAAATGGGGTCACTTGTGGGGTTCCTATACTGCCCTGGCATTTTAGGGCCCCTAAACCGCGAGGAGTAGTCTAGAAAACAAATGCTTCAAAATGATCTGTGAATAGGACGTTGGGCCCCTTAGCGCACCTAGGCTGCAAAAAAGTGTCACACATGTGGTACCGCCGTACTCAGGAAAAGTAGTATAATGTGTTTTGGGGTGTATTTTTACACATACCCATGCTGGGTGGGAGAAATTTCTATGTAAATGGACAATTGTGTGTAAAAAAATCAAACAATTGTCATTTACAGAGATATTTCTCCCACTTAGCATGGGTATGTGTAAAAATACACCCCAAAACGCATTATACTACTTCTCCTGAGTACGGCGGTACCACATGTGTGGCACTTTTTTACACCCTAAGTACGCTAAGGGGCCCAAAGTCCAATGAGTACCTTTAGGATTTCACAGGTCATTTTGCGACATTTGGTTTCAAGACTACTCCTCACGGTTTAGGGCCCCTAAAATGCCAGGGCAGTATAGGAACCCCACAAATGACCCCATTCTAGAAAGAAGACACCCAAAGGTATTCCGTACGGAGTATGGTGAGTTCATAGAAGTTTTTATTTTTTTGTCACAACGGAATACCTTGGGGTGTCTTCTTTCTAAAATGGGGTCATTAGTGGGGTTCCTATACTGCCCTGGCATTTTAGGGGCCCTAAACCGCGAGGAGTAGTCTTGAAACAAAAATGACCTGTGAAATCCTAAAGTTACTCATTGGACTTTGGGCCCCTTAGTGCAGTTAGGGTGCAAAAAAGTGCCACACATGTGGTATCGCCATACTCGGGAGAAGTAGTATAATGTGTTTTGGGGTGTATTTTTACACATACCCATGCTGGGTGGGAGAAATACCTCTGTAAATGACAATCTTTTGATTTTTTTACACACAATTGTCCATTTACAGAGGTATTTCTCCCACCCAGCATGGGTATGTGTAAAAATACACCCCAAAACACATTGTACTACTTCTCCCGAGTATGGCGATACCACATGTGTGGCACTTTTTTGCACCCTAACTGCGCTAAAGGGCCCAAAGTTCAATGAGTACCTTTAGGATTTCACAGGTCATTTTGAGAAATTTCGTTTCAAGACTACTCCTCACGGTTTAGGGCCCCTAAAATGCCAGGGCAGTATAGGAACCCCACAAATGACCCCATTTTAGAAAGAAGACACCCCAAGGTATTCCGTTAGTAGTATGGCGAGTTCATAGAAGATTTTATTCTTTGTCACAAGTTAGCGGAAATTGATTTTAATTGTGTTTTTTCACAAAGTGTCATTTTCCGCTAACTTTTGACAAAAAATAAAATCTTCTATGAACTCACCATACTCCTAACGGAATACCTTGGGGTATCTTCTTTCTATAATGGGGTCATTTGTGGGGTTCCTATACTGCCCTGGCATTTTAGGGGCCCTAAACCGTGAGGAGTAGTCTTGAAACGAAATTTCTCAAAATGACCTGTGAAATCCTAAAGGTACTCATTGGACTTTGGGCCCTTTAGCGCAGTTAGGGTGCAAAAAAGTGCCACACATGTGGTATCGCCGTACTCAGGAGAAATAGTATAATGTGTTTTGTGGTGTATTTTTACACATACCCATGCTGAGTGGGAGAAAGATCTCTGTAAATGGACAATTGTGTGTTATAAAAATTAACAAATTGTCATTTACAGAGATATTTCTCCCACCCAGCATGGGTATGTGTAAAAATACACCCCAAAACACATTATACTACTTCTCCTGAGTACGGCAATACCACATGTGTGGCACTTTTTTGCAGCCTAACTGCGCTAAGGGGTCCAAAGTCCAATGAGCACCTTTAGGCTTTACAGGGGTGCTTACAATTTAGCACCCACCAAAATGTCAGGACAGTAAACACACCCCACAAATGACCCCATTTTGGAAAGTAGACCCTTCAAGGTATTCAGAGAGGGGCATGGTGAGTCCGTGGCAGATTTCATTTTTTTTTGTCGCAAGTTAGAAGAAATGGAAACTTTTTTTTTTTTTCCTCACAAAGTGTCATTTTCCGCTTACTTGTGACAAAAAATAATATCTTCTATGAACTCACTATGCCTCTCAGTGAATACTTTGGGATGTCTTCTTTCCAAAATGGGGTCATTTGGGGGGTATTTATACTATCCTGGAATTCTAGCCCCTCATGAAACATGACAGGGGGTCAGAAAAGTCAGAGATGCTTGAAAATGGGAAAATTCACTTTTTGCACCATAGTTTGTAAACGCTATAACTTTTACCCAAACCAATAAATATACACTGAATGGGGTTTTTTTTTAATCAAAAACATGTTTGTCCACATTTTTCGCGCTGCATGTATACAGAAATTTTACTTTATTTGAAAAATGTCAGCACAGAAAGTTAAAAAAATCATTTTTTTGCCAAAATTCATGTCTTTTTTGATGAATATAATAAAAAGTAAAAATCGCAGGAGCAATCAAATAGCACCAAAAGAAAGCTTTATTAGTGACAAGAAAAGGAGCCAAAATTCATTTAGGTGGTAGGTTGTATGAGCGAGCAATAAACCGTGAAAGCTGCAGTGGTCTGAATGGAAAAAAAGTGGCCGGTCCTTAAGGGGTAGAAAGCCCTAGGTCCTCAAGTGGTTAAATATGTCGGTAATCCTTATTATTATAGTGGTAGAAGGGAGATCCATATTGGTAATGGAAGGGGGGACATGGAACCTTGATTGATTGGGAGGGCTAGATAATTGGGGTATTCTTAAAGTGTCACATGCAGTGTGACTATAGTATGTAATATGGGATGGGGTGGGGCTTATTGTAAAATTAGTAGTGGGGAGGGTACTTATTTATATACTAAACAAAAGGGGGAGGGGATAGAGATGGGGTACATATATATAATTATGGGGTGATAAGTTGGACTGCATGAGACACAAAGAGCAATGTTGTCATGTTGTTGTCTCTGGTTTTTGAGCAACAGTAATGGGTCTGACTAAAATGGTATGCAATGTTTATGATTTAATAACCATACATTATGGAAATATAGGAAACAATATGATGCATATACCCTGTAAATATGAATCTATGATGTTGCAGAGAATTTGCCAGTTTATGTACAGATGGAGATGATGGTTTGTTTTATACAATGTGTTGAGGTAGGGTGGCAGCTATTGAATTTGTATGGAAGTATGTAATTCCGGATATGGACTCTAGATGGGGGCAGACTTGCAGGCTTATGGAGGGTAAAATGAGCATGCGCGGGATACGTAACAGGCATAAAACAATCCGCTCTACGCATTGGACTCCAGGCCCCTGATGAGTCACTGTGTGACGAAATCGATAGGGCGGAGTTCAATGCGGAAGCGGATCAGAGCAAGCCAGTGAGCGGCGATAGGAGGACACGTGCAGCGTCTCTTCAATCCGTGTGCGCAGCGGAAGTGTTTGGGGATAGACGTGCGGACGAGCCTGCCAGCCTGGCCATCTGAACGGGGGAGAGCCCGTCTTATAAATGACTCCATGCGATGGTTTTATGAGGAATCTGTAAGTGCAATTGCGTTTTTTACAATAAATGTGTTTTTAGCAGTATTATGCTATGGTAGTTCTTTTTTGATGAGGTTGACAAGACTGGTGAAGAGCCTAGGCTGATCTGTTAAAGGGGAACTGAAGAGAGAGGTATATGGAGGCTGTCATGGTTATTTCCTTTTAGACTATACCAGTTGCCTGGCAGCCCTGCTGATCCTCTGCCTCTAATACTATTAGCTATAGCCCCTGAACAAGCATGCAGCAGATCAGGTGTTTCAGACTTATAAGTCTGATCTGACAAGACTAGCTGCATGCTTGTTTCTGGTTTTAATCAGATACTACTGCAGAGAAATAGACCAGCAGGGCTGCCAGGCAACTGGTATTGATTAAAAGGAAATAAACATGACAACCTCCATATACCTCTCTCTTCAGTTCCTCTTTAAGGTGTTTGCTGGAGAGGTGGGGGACGACCCGGGAACGGTCCCAAGGCGTATATAGACCATTGGTTGGTCTAGGTCAGCGGTGAGTGGACTACAAAGGGTGTTGGTGGAGGTCTGTGCATGTTAATGACAAGCAAGAAGTTTTGAATCAGTTTGATACCATTTATTGGCTAACTTAGAGATGGATAAACAGTGAGCTTTCGACTTATAAAAAGCCTTCGTCGGACTGGTTCCTGACCAGAACTGAAAAACACAGCTTATATACACTGACATACAGAGGAGAAACATTCTTTAGCAAACATAAATGTAATTAGATGCCTTGACTGTTACTGAGGAGGCTTTCCCAGGCATCCTATCTAAATTGATAAGATCAATAGAATCCTCAACATGACATAAAGCAGACTCTGGTGATGAAGAGACATCGTAAATTCCGAATTCAAATGGTAACTGGCCTGGTTACAAGCACCATTAATTCTAAGCTTAAGAGAATTGTGGCATTTAAAGTCAAATCGGGAAACATGAGACTAACACAAGAAACTAAGTTTATACATTGGTTCAAAACTGTACAAGATGGTTTAAACAAGGACTCTAACTTCTTGTGCTGGTACGATGGGTTTTAAATGCCACAGTTCTTTTAATTTTAATTTTTCTATCTTTTCATTCATTTTTGTGCCATATGCTGTGTAAGATGGAATTCACAGTCACTATTCATTTTATTTGCTTTCAGGTGCTGGCTTTAAATGCCACAATTCTCTTAAGCTTAGAATTAATGGTGCATGTAACCAGGCCAGTTACCATTTGAATTCGGAATTTACGATGTCTCTTCATCACCAGAGTCTGCTTTATGTCATGTTGAGGATTCTATTGATCTTATCAATTTAGATAGGATGCCTGGGAAAGCCTCCTCAGTAACAGTCAAGGCATCTAATTACATTTATGTTTGCTAAAGAATGTTTCTCCTCTGTATGTCAGTGTATATAAGCTGTGTTTTTCAGTTCTGGTCAGGAACCAGTCCGACGAAGGCTTTTTATAAGTCGAAAGCTCACTGTTTATCCATCTCTAAGTTAGCCAATAAATGGTATCATCCTGATTCAAAACTTCTTGCTTGTACTCATGGCTAACACGGTACAACACTTTACTGCTTAATGACAAGCAGAAATACAAGTTGAACACTGCATCCCTGTGGAGAAGAAAACCAGTTTTATAGCCTCACCCTCGCACTATTAGGGCTGTAGCACTTGGACTTTTAGTGTAATGGCACAAGGACTTTAATTTAGAGTTTAATGTGTTTAGGTCAACTTTTATTGCCATTTCTGAGTACTCACTAAATATAATTTTGCCTGTTGAGGACAACTACTCTGTTGTTGCATATCAAGTACTTGTATGCAAACCCTTGCTCTTGTTTCATTCCTAAATGTGTTAACTTAATATTTTGAATAGTATGGTACTATATGAAGGTATTTAACAAGAACACATTAATTCAAAGTCTTCTTTAATATACTCTCCATTCAATATTTCTTAAGAAAAAAAAATACAAAAACATTTATGAATACTAGGAAACAAAAGTCATGTCCAGAAATCAGGAAAATAAATTGGTAAAAGTGCAAATGTTCACAGTATTTCAAAGAGAATTTAAACAGTAGAAGAAAGAGGTATATAACATGAAAACTAACTATTTTACATCATTTACAAAAAGCATATTTACAAAGCATTTTTTCAAAGAATTTACAATAGTTTAAAAAAAAAAATCACCCAGATAGCATTTCTTATACTTATATATACAAATATGTACACAAAAAAAATATTAAATAGCAACAGAGGTAAAAATAGATTTTTGTAGCAAAATCTCAGTAGTGAATTCAAATTTAAGAAAAAAATGTGGGGTGTGAGCTTGGAACGCTGAGCTAAGCTTTGGCCATATTTAGATGTAGAAAGATGAGTTTGAGCTGATCAAGTTTTTAGCTATTTTTATGTCAACTACTGGGGACAAATGTTCAGAGTGAGGTGAGAATGTAGAGCTGTTACAAATGGACATGCAGATAATTTTCCGCTTTTGTTTAATTATCAAACCACATCCTCTCCTTTCCTTTAGACCAGTAAAATATCCTAAGAGTGGTAGGTGGAAGAGGTGGTATGTAAATTAAACTGCCCACAGTTCCCATCAGAATAATAATTATTATTATTTAGTACCTATATAGCACCGACATCTTCTGCAGCGCTGTACAGAGTATATTGCCTGGTCACTTAACTGTCCCTCAGAGGGCTCACAATCTAATCCCTACTATAGTCACATGTCTATATCATGTATTGTATGAATTGTAGTCTATGGCCAATTTAGAGGGAAGACAGTTAACATATCTGTAAGTTTTGGGGATGTGGGAGGAAACAAGTGCGCCCAGGAGGAAACCCACACAGCCACGGGGAGAACATACAAACTGTGTGCAGATAGTGCCCTGGCTAGGATATAAAACTGGGGACCCAGTGCTGTAAGGCAAGGGTGATAACCACTACGCCACCATGTTGCCCACTACGCTACAGTGCTGCCCTAAACAATCAAGAGATAAACCCCCAGGGAAAGGAAATACAGAGATATCTAACCAGGTCTGGTACTTTTTTTTAAAGGGCTTATTTTCTTACACTGTACAATGGTGTACAAACCGTTAAGTTACTTAATGATCTCATTTTCAATATTTTTTTATTGGAATTTCCAAAAATGTTTTAACAATATGCCAAGACATATTAAAACAATATAAAAATGATACTTAATGATCTCAAATCCTTCTCTCTATTCCTCAAGGTGCTGCGGTGAAAGCAAGTTTTCCAGCCCTCTTTTATTGCTGTACGTGATGCTAGTTTTGGTCATTTATAGTTTTTAGAAAGGAAAAAAAGTAGTGGCCCTTTCAATCAAGGCCACTCCAGTTACTTTTCCATATTATCTATTAATGAAAAAGATCAGGCATGAGGTCATTTCTGAAGAGGAGTTGGAGGGCTTTCAGTGCTGTGGTGCTGTTAGCGCTATGCCTTGGAGACAAGAGTGTTTTGGATCAATGGAGTGTAGGCTTGAGAACCAGCAAGAGCCTTAAGGAAAGGCGAGTATGATGCTTTCTCTCCAGATGTTAATATTTTTTTCCCTCAGACTTCCACTTAAAGGTTTCAAGTTGTTTTTTTTTTAAGTGGAAGTTGCACTATGTCTATTTTTAGTGTTCATTTTAGAGTGAAGAGTTAAATAGCTTCTAGATCTTCTTTATTTGATGAACAGCGCTAATAAAGCATGATTCCACAACTGAAGAGTGTTAGAAACCATTTCTAAAGGTCTTGTTAACTTTATGCACCTTGCATAACGCACATTATTCCATAACCTGGTCATCTTCTATGGCATGCATTTTAACATATCATTATCCATCAACGTGCTGGAAACAGCATGTTACAATAACGCTACCTGCCCAAGACAAAGGTGTGAACATACCCATTGAGTTGCATAGACTGCAGTGTGCTCAGGTACCAGACAAGTAACAACTAGTGTTAATGATTTTTCTTATGTGTTGTTCAGGTTGATGATCAAAGCGGAGTTTCACTTCTGAAATAGCGCAATTACTAGCACAGCCCAGTGAAGTCAGTGAAAGGCGTCTGAGATCATACAAGATTAGGAGAAGAGATGGCGTACAAGAGATTGAAGATGCAATTTTGTCCAGCTTGTATGCATATTGTACACAGCTTGGCATTTGTCCAATAAAATGCACTTCCTCCCAATATTGACTGGTCCAATTCTAAGTTGGTTACAATTTGAACAACATCTGCTTGCAATCCAGGGAAATAAGCACCTTATTGACCACCTCTACTGAGGACCTGCAGTCTGATTCAATTGCAGCTTTTGCTAGCATTAAAGAGTACCAGAGGCCTTGCTTTGCAAAGATTTTTTACTTACCCGGGGCTTCCCGCCTCATAAGCACGGATGCGTCCCTCGCCGTCCTCCGTTCGTTCGCAATCACTCAGTCGGGTCCAGTCTGGGTCTTCTGCGCATGTGCGGATCTCCCGCGTATGCGCAGTAGACTCGGACTGATGCGAGTGAGCCAGTTAGCGGGGATGATTGCTAAACTGAGGATGGCGAGGGATGCATCCTTGCTAATGGGGCTGGAGGAAGCCTAGGGTAAGTAAAGCGAGGTTTCTGGTTAACTTTAAGGCTGGGCTCACAGTGGGTATTGTGTTGCCTGTAACAGCAGGAACACAACGTAAACGGATCGGGAAAGCAGCGCTGCATGTTATCTTCACATTGTGTTGCATACAGAGAAGCATAGTCAATGAAAAGTATGCTTCTCAGTCACTGTTAACACAAGCTTTTGTGGCATGCACTGCATGCATGCTGTTATTTATACAAATAGGCAGCGCTCCGGGCCTCAGATCAAAAAACAGTACTGTGTAACCTGATGTAGACCGACAAATAGTCCCAAGTCCACTTCTATCAATGATGCAAAGCTCCAGGTTTCTTCGTCAGTTTTTCACAGGGCCAACGCAATATAAGTCTCCTTTTGTGAGTGAACTGATGAATTTTAAATCTTTTTATTAAATGGTTTTATGCTATGAGGTGTTGTTTTAGTTATAGATTGGCGTTGCTGATTTGACTGAGATTGGATTTATCCCCTCACACGATCAATCCTGCCTCCGGAGAGTATTGGAGGATTGCGGGGTGAGTGCGGACATTGAGGGGGAGTGTCGGGGTGCTCACCAGAGGTGCAATCATAAAATTAATCCCACGGTCGACTGACCATAAATTTATATCCGGGTGGTGGATTCCATGAATTGACGGAGTTACACTATTGGTCTTTTATTTTCTCTCTTTACATGTATTGCGTTGGCCCTATGTGAAAAACTGACAAAGAAACCTGGAACTTTGCATCATTCTTTGTTCTTGATTGATATGATGTTTTTGAGACCTGGGAGATTTTTTTTTCATCAAATTAAAAAAAAAAATTAGAATAGATGGAAAAAATGTTTTACCTCCTATGCCTAGGTGAAAAGACATTTCAGGCATTTCACTTATCTCAGGATGGAGACTTTTGTTAATCAATTATGTTCAACTTTTACAGTCATATGTCCCCCACTTTCTAACCTCTCTTAGGCCCCATTCACACTTGAGCGTTTTGCCGGTGATTTTGAGCGGCTAGGTGTGTACCTCTTAGTAAGATTGGAAATGTAGGTTGGGCAGGTTTTGTGGACAGATTTTTAGGCCAGACACAGTATGTGATCTGGTTGTGAGATTTGGAGGAGTTGTATCACTGCTTATTCGAGAAACCAGCTTGTACAGTGTAAAGTGGGATGGAGCAACCATAGAACATTATTTTAAGATGTCCAAAAGTTGATAAAAGTTGTGTATAATGAACTGTAGGGGTTAAATCTTTTTAGCAAATAGCCACTCATTTTTATGGTGAAATAGCTGTCACATTGATTTTTTTGTGTTTCGCAATTTTTTTTAATTCGTTACATTTTGTATTGCAATGACCTTTAAGTGAGAATAATATCTCCATAAAGCAGGTAGTTTTGGTATGGTTGATTTGGGTATTAGTGCTAGTCTAAACCACCTACTTAGGCTACCTGGGTGCCTTTTGCTGAAGCCATTCATTGGCCAAAGCATTGGCTTCGCAGTCATGCACATGAGATGAATTTGGCTGATGGGCAGTGGACTGGGTACTGAAACTGTAACCAAAACTACAGATGAAGATGATGAAATCTGAGTTTAGTGTTATGCCACCACTAGGAAGGTAATAGGGTAGTGAGAAAGTTAGCTTTAGGGTTAAAAGCGAATGGTGGCATTGGGAAAAGATTTGCCCTGGGAGGGGTTAAGGTTAGTCAGCAGAGCTAGCATTGTATTGGTGAAGGTTAATGTTATGTGATAGGAAAAGGCATTTGATTAGAGGGTAGGTTAAAGTTAAACACTAAAGTTAAAAGATATGTTAAAGTCAGGCAAACAATTGGGGAGAGGGGGGGAAGGGGCCATACTGTAAAGCTGCAGATGAAAACTGCATCACAATCCTTGCGGCAGTTAGGTCGTGCCAGTATCCACTCCATAGGCATCCTTAAATTTCAGTGCCCAATATGTCAATGACACAGGTACTAACCCCGCCCTGCTGCATAAAAATCCAGAAAGCATTTGTAACAAAATTTGGATTCAGTGTTCTTATGCCTAAAGAGGATGGACCACAACCAATTAAATACATATTTAAAATATTTAAATTATTTTAAAAAAATGGTAAAGAAACCATGCTGAAAACAGAACATGAACTCAAGGAAAAAAAAATGTAGTCCCCAACTTACGAACGACCCGCCGATACGAACGGCATGGATTCTGTGTTTCCATGGGAACAAGTAAAAAAAAAATCAAATTGGACTTGAAGTTTTTGAGAAAATCGATTTAAAAAAATTCAAAGAAAAAATGGCTTTTAAACTTGTATAAGCAGAAACAGAGCAGATGTGACACAGAGGGGGACACTGGAGGCACAGAGGATAGAGATGGCACAGTGTTCCGACTTAAGAACAGATTCAGGCTAAGAACGAACCTACAGTCCCTATCTCGTTTTTAACCGGGGACTACCTAATATATATATATATATATATATATATATATATATATATATATATATATATATATATATATATATATACACACATATACACACACATATACACAGTGGCTTGCAAAAGTATTCAGCCCCCTTGAAGTTTTCCACATTTTGTCACATTACTGCCACAAACATGAATCAATTTGATTGAAATTCCACATGAAAGACCAATACAAAGTGGTGTACACATGAGAAGTGGAACGAAAATCATACATGATTCCAAACATTTTTTACAAATAAATAACTGCAAAGTGGGGTGTGCGTAATTATTCGGCCCCCTTTGATCTGAGTGCAGTCATTTGCTTATAGACATTGCCTGATGACTGCTAATGACTAAATAGAGTGCACCTGTGTGTAATCTAATTTCAGTACAAATACAGCTGCTCTGTGACTGCCTCAAAGGTTGTCTAAGAGAATATTGGGAGCAACAACACCATGAAGTCCAAAGAACACACCAGACAGGTCAGGGATAAACTTATTGTGAAATCTAAAGCAGAATTAGGCTACAAAAAGATTTCCAAAGCCTTGAACATCCCACAGAGCACTGTTCAAGCGATCATTCAGAAATGGAAGGAGTATGGCACAACTGTAAACCTACCAAGACAAGGCCGTCCACCTAAACTCACAGGCCGAACAAGGAAAGCGATGATCAGAAATGCAGTCAAAAGGCCCATGGTGACTCTGGACGAACTGCAGAAGTCTACAGCTCAGGTGGGGGAATCTGTCCATAGGACAACTATTAGTCGTGCACTGTACAAAGTTGGCCTTTATGGAAGAGTGGCAAGAAGAAAGCCATTGTTAACAGAAAAGCATAAGAAGTCCCATTTGCAGTTTGCCACAAGCCATGTGGGAGACACAGCAAACATGTCGAAAAAGGTGCTCTGGTCAGATGAGACCAAAATGGAACTTTTTGGCTAAAATGCAAAACGCTATGTGTGGTGGAAAACTAACACTGCACATCACTCTGAACACACCATCCCACAGTCAAATATGGTGGTGGCAGCATCATGCTCTGGGGGTGCATCTCTTCAGCAGGGACAGGGAAGTTGGTCAGAGTTGATGGGAAGATGGATGGAGCCAAATACAGGGCGACTTGGAAGAAAACCTCTTGGAGACTGCAAAAGACTTGAGACTGGGGCAGAGGTTCACCTTCCAGCAGGAGAATGACCCTAAACATAAAGCCAGGGCAACAATGGAATGGCTTAAAACAAAACCTATTTATGTGTTAGAATGGCCCAGTCACAGTCCAGATCTAAATCCAATCGAGAATCTGTGGCAAGATCTGAAAACTGTTGTTCACAAACGCTGCCCATCTAATCTGACTGAGCTGGATCTGTTATGCAAAGAAGAATGGGCAAGGATTTCAGTCTCTAGATGTGCAAAGCTGGTAGAGACATACCCTAAAAGACTGGCAGCTGTAATTGCAGCAAAAGGTGATTCTACAAAGTATTGACTCAGGGGGCTGAATAATTACACACACCCCACTTTGCAGTAATTGATCTGTAAAAAATGTTTGGAATCATGTAAGATTTTCTATCCACTTCTCACATGTACACCACTTTGTATTGGTCTTTCACGTGGAATTCCAATACAATTGATTCATGTTTGTGGCAGTAATGTGACAAAATGTGGAAAACTTCAAGGGGGCCGAAAACTTTTGCAAGCCGCTGTATCCATGACATTGTTTAACTGTGAAATATTGCTGGTAAGGTGACAAATATTTTCTTTACATTTTGTAAGAAACCATAAAAAATACTTTATATCGGGGGAAAGATCATAAAAACATTGCTGAAGTAGCGAAAATGAAAACATAGATGAAACTGAAAAAAATCTTGGATTTATTGATATAACTGAATTCTAAGCTGTCACAGACAACTAAAGGAAATTCTCTTCACTAGCCATATTGAAATATACAGTCAATGGACCAGCCACTGTAATGAATAAAAAAGTAAACCCACAATGAACAGTAACATATATAAACAAATCTTCTAAACAGAATGTCCTACCAGTAGCATTATTTTATCTATATACATCGATTTTCATATATGTATACATTCTGGTGAACATGGAGTGCAATATTTTTACTTCTCTTTTTCAGTATCTCAGACTCATGCTCTTCTTCAGTATCTCAGACTCATGCTCATCTTCTAAGATGTACTTAGATTTTAGGAGTCATGGAGATGTGAACATACCGTAAAATTGCAGGAAAGCCAACAACATTGTCAGGGGTACCTGAGTGTGAATAGAAAACTCAGCACACTTTATAACAAGTGCTGATCAGCAAGTCAAACATATAGCACCAGTGTAATATGAACGTTTACAGGATGGTAAAGCGGAAATGGCACTTCACCACATGCAGATGTCTAAGGTTAAGATTTTAGATAGTTTGTCCAGGATAATAATAAGATTCAAATGGTGGAGTATTCTGGTCATCGGAAAACATTGGCTATGCCACACTGCCAGTCTCCAGATGATTCCTGAACAACTTCTTCCAAATCAAGAGTTTGGGTGAGGTCTTCCCCTCCTTCCTCCTCTGGGTGCATGGAAACCTCTTCAATAAGATCTACAACACAGTAACCATCAATAATGACACCAAAGCCAGAAACAATAGGAATGTGTGCTATTGAGTACCAACTCTCTAGAGACCAACATTTTTCACATTAAAGCACATCTGAAATAAGGGAATATGGAAGCTTTAATTTCCGTTTGCAAATGGAAACTACCTGGCTGTATGGCTAATCCTCTACCTCTAATTAGCCATAGACCCTGAACAATCCTGCAGATCAGATGCTCTAACTGAACTTTGACTGGATTAGCTGCATGCTTGTTTCAGGCCGGCTTCAGACTGCAAATTGGCGGGAACACAGTTCCCATTCATTGATCCCTGTGTGAATGAACGCCGCCGTCTGTGAGATGGCAGCGTCATTCACAAAACCACATAGTTACATGTCCACGCATTGCTTCCTCTTTGCGTAGTAATACTACTCATTAGTAGTAATACTACGCATAGGGAAGTTTTGTGTGAGGATATCTTGTGGCCAAAAAGTGAAATTACATCTAAAAACATTTTTTTTTAAATAAAAAGACCTATTTTTACATTTTAAATTAACCCCTTACCTCTCACACTCTTCAATAGTAACCCCCCACAAATGTTTGTTAAAAAAAAAAAAATTATATATATATATATATATATATAAAATGTACAATTAAAAAAAAAATACATAAAAAGTTATCTTAGGGACTGAACTTTTTTTTAATATGTATGTCAAGGGGGTATATTACTGTTACTTTATAAATTATGAGTTTGTGATAAGGGATGGACGCAAAACTGAAAACATGCACCTTTATTTCCAAATAAAATATTGGCACCATAAGTTGTACTAGGGAAAACTGCTAAATATTGTAATACCTGGGACAAATGGGCAAATAAAATGGGTGGGTTTTAATTACGGTAGCATGTATAGTTTTAAAACTATAATGGCCGAAAACTGAGAAATAATGATTTTTTTTCTATTTCTTTTCTTATTTTTCCTGTTAAAAGACATTTAGAATAAAATAATTATTAGCAAAAAGTAACCCTCAAAGAAAGCCTAATTGGTGGCAAAAAAAAAACAAGGTAGAGATCATTTTGTTGTGATAAGTAGTAATAAAGTTATAGGCGAATGAATGGAAGGAACACTGACAGGTGAAAATTGCTATGTTTTTTTAAGGGGAAAAAAACGTTGGAGGTGATGTGGTTAAAGAACCCTCCATTGATTAAAAGGTAAACAAAGCCTTATGTAGGGCATGGATTGGTCTAATGGACTCCTATGTAAGCTCTGCTCAAATTTGATCAGCAGCCTGGTTGCAGACAGAATAATCTTGCTCCAGTGGCTAGCTCTGTCCCTTTTCACCTCTAACGTGACATCACACACAATCCATTCATGTTGGCTAGGGGTAAGATGGGTGGTGCTTGATAGAATGTTGGCAGAGAGGGGTGGAGCCAACCGCTGCACTCAGACTGTTGCACGAAACTTGCAACAGGCGATATTCCGATATAATAACACGGATAAGGCAACTGATGGCACCAGGACCGGATTTACATCAAAGGAGCCTATAGGCACAGATGTCCTGGCACCCTAAACTTCGCCCTCCATGAATGTACAAGTGTACTGGCTGGCCCAGCTGTCACTTCTCCCTTAGTTCACTTGCCCATAGCTACAGGTGCCCCAAAACATTAGGTATCTAGAGGTGTCCCGGACTGAAAGGAGATCTGGTCAGTGGAATGCCGAGACCCGGGTGAGTAACCTATGATTTACACTCAACTCGAGACTCTACATAGGAAAGGAGGGCGAGAGGCACTTGGGGAGGGGTGTGAGGTGCCTTTCCATCACCAGGCGCCTGTAGGCACGTGCCTACAATGCCTTATGGTAAATCCGGTCCTGGATAGCACTGATTGTAATTACAATATCATTGCTTAATATGTGAATAGGTTTATTTTCAATACTCTTTCTTCACTTCAATAAAGTGAAAAGGCAGCATATAATTTTACAGGAATAGCACTGCCATACAGTTACAAACAAAAGGATAGAGGTTTCATTTCATCTAACGACAGCTCACAGTGTAGAACACTAATATCAGTGTCTCTAGGTCCTTTATTCTTTCATTAGCTGTACAACTATGCAAGCTAAAGACGATTTTACTTATTCAGAGAGTAACAATAGAACACCTATAATTATGTGCAAAAGAAATAATCAGAACAAAAGACTGAACATACCAGGATAAGAATGAGTCCGCTTCATATGCAGCTTCATATTGCATTTCTGTGAGAAGGTCATTGAGCAGTAATCACACTTGTATGGTTTTTCTCCTGTATGTTTTTTCATATGCACTTGCAGTGCACTCTTCTGGTTGAAAGCTTTTTCACATAACGTGCACTGAAATGGCCGTTCACCTGCAGACAGAGACAGTCAGTCAGTCAGTCAGTCAGTCAGTGTACTGTGGCAGTGTTTTTTTGTAAATGGGATAACCCTCTCAGCTGAATCTGTTCTTTTTTTTAGCTCTCTCCTGCATATATTCTATAAATATGTGTATCCCATTCAATGTCTTGAACTGTAGAATATTCAACAAGTGAGTACATTTAGAGCAGAGATTTTGGACAAGACTTAAAGAAAGACTTATGCTTCTCGAAAACTTTATTCTAATGAATAATACATACATGCAGATCCTATATGGGCAGACAAATTGTACTCTGGTAAATAAAGTGAATGCAGCTGAGTTTAGATATGTTTCACTGAGGTGCTATACCATCTGGGTTTTTGATTGTTAAAATATCGTTCCTTTTATTTAGGAATAGAACTAATTATGGGCTGTTAACCCTTTAGCAGCCAAATAAAGTAGAACTTTATTTGGCTGCAGTGCCAAATTTTTCCTGCCTCTCGGGAAGTATGACTTTCCCCAACCTGGCAGGCTAGGCAGGGTATGCAGGAGTGGGCGGCAGGGAGGCTTTTTAGTTACCTGCCTGGATCGCCTTCTCCTTTCCTCCACTGCGGCGGCGATATAACACCGACATGTCTTCTTAATTCTGATCACATGATATGACATGTGATCAGGATCCAGGAGACCGTGTCAGCCTCTTCCATCACTTCTTTACCACCACTGGTGATGTAACGCTAACACGGCGTCCTGGATCCCGATCATGTAATCAGGACCCAGATGACCCATTGGCAGTTCAGAGCTGTGGGTAGAGGAAGAGATGAAGCCGCCCGGAATGGGTAACTATAACTGCTCCCTGCCGCCCGCTAATTTGGCTGCACTAGGTAGCTTCAAACTAAAAATTTCCCTTGAAGCAGCTAATGGGTTAAAGGTATAGGCTTGCAAAGTTCAAGGGGTTGAGGTTAAAGCTACATACAAGTGCTAGACTAATGATGCCTAAAATGATAATTTATGGTAATTTTGGGTGACAGTTTAGCAATGAGCTTTGTAATCACGTGTTGCTTGCCTATCAGTCTGTTCTGTTCTATAATATATTACATTGGAACAGTACTGGCAAAATATATCAATATCACACTTTGCCCATAGGGCTCAGGCCACATAGGTACAAAAAAGGGTGATTACAAAGGTAATCTTAAAAAATAACATGTGCTGGGTGTCTGATTTCTAATACCCCCACTTGTGAAAACACATATCTTAAAAAGCGAACAATGAAGGCTCATATAGAATGACACTTTTGTGCGCTACCACATGAGATTCAACGGACGGCAGTGTAGAGTTCTGGGGGCTGAGGGTCTTTGCTGATCCCCCCACCTATATGATCAAGTGGGGTGTAGTTATCTCCTCCCACCGCACTCCACTCCGTTTGTGGCTGCACGAGTCAAAGGATGACCTGTATTGAATGATAGATCCAATTCCCACAGCCTGTCTTAGAATTACTGTGGCAAGAGTGGTGCTATCTATCACTCACATACTATTGACCCCATAGGGGTCACTGAAACAGGTGTAAAGCTGGCCATACACTGGTCCGATTTGCTGCCGTTTCGACAGCAGATTCGATCACTGTGATCGAATCTGCTGCCAATCGTTTGCGCTACATGCCGAATTTCGATCCATTTCGTCCGATCCAGTCGATCGCTCCGTCCGGAAAATTACCGTCGATCGCCCGCGGGTAAGGAGCGCGTCGCTAGCGGCGTTCGAGTGCCCGACGACCAACGCAATAGAGCCGCATACATTACTTGCTCTGCCGGCACGACTACCCCGGTCACCACTGCTCCGTGTCCGCGCTGGTCTCCGGCATGCTTCAGTTCCTCCTGCCCGGCAGGAAGTTTAAACAGTAGAGGGCGCTCTACTGTTTAACCCTTTCACCTCCAAGGGTTTTTAAATATAATTAACATGTATTTCATATTTCTATGGGAAGGTGTATAATAAGGTATTTGGATGTGGTTTTACTTTTTGGCCACAAGATGGAGATACAGAGTCAGTGTGTTCTAAAAATAGAAACAGAACCATCTGTTTATATTTGTTTGTATTTGTGTACATACAGGGACGTAGATACTCGTGCTGGAGGAGGTGAAAAGGTTAAACTTCCTGCCGGGCAGGAAGAAGTAAAGCATGCTGGACCTGGAGACCAGAGCGGAGAAGACAGCGGAGACCTGGGGACTGGAGTCGCGCTGGCGGAGCAGGTAATGTATGCGGGCATGCGGGCGGGGGGAGCGGCGGCAGCACCACCACCACAACAACAGATTGTGAATGGTTTTAGGCTGAAATCGGTTCACAATCTGTTTGCAGTAAAGGTAGCCATACGATCCCTCTCTGATTAGATTCGATCAGAGCGGGATCTATCTGTTGGTCGAATTTGATGGCAAATCGACCAGTGTATGGCTACCTTAAGCCTTCACAGAAGGTGTAGCTGGGGTATATGAGGAAAGAAATATAAGGGTGCATGCCAATATATACAGTGGGTGCTACTTAACAATTGTTTCACCCATTAATTAGGGCGACGTCAGGGGAACAGAAGTGCACAAATCAAAATACAGTATACATAATCCCCCCACCAACCAACAAAAATCCCACCAGTATCAGCCTAAGTCAGAGCTGGTCGGCTAGTGTGCTAGCCAGGTTTAAATATGAAACTATGTGTGAGAAGATCCTGAATGACAGAAATCAATATACCGTTTTGCGTTCTAATCCTATCAATACTCATAAAGAGGAATTGAAGAAAATTTTAAACGAGGCCCTCTTGAAGGGGGCATTAGATAAAGATAACTATGAATCACTCAAACACTCCATCCAACACCCTATTGTGTCTGCATTTTATGCACTTCCCAAAATACACAAAAACCAAACCGATCCACCGGGTAGACCTATTGTATCAGGGAGATGGAACCTCACTGATAGTTTAAGCCAATATGTTGACTCCTTTTTTAAACCATTTGTTGAATCATTACCCTCTTACCTATGTGACACTAAAGACGTCCTTTGCAGGTTACAAGACATACTGATTTCGGAAACCACATATTTGGCAAGCTTGGATGTCGAGGCACTTTATAGCAATATTTTTTGAGGTCTCAGGGTACCCATCTAACCACACACTCTGAATTTCTGATCAAGAGCTTGGAGTTTATCCTAACTCATACCTTTATTTTTGGAGATAAGTGCTACCACCAGCTCAGGGGCAGTGCGATGGGGACGTTGTATGCCCCATCCTATGCAAATCTGTTCCTGGGCTGGTGGGAGGACACAAGGGTGTTTAACGAGGACCTATCTTTCTTTACCTCACATGTGATATTTTGGGGTAGATTTATTGACGACATCTTGGTCCTATGGGAGGGCCCCAAGGAACTTTTTGTCAATTTTGTGGAGATAATCATAACGATGTAGGCATGCACTTTACTTTCAATATAAGATCAATGTTTTGGACCTGGAAATCAGTAAAAATGCTATGGGCAATTTGGATACAAAAATGTACCGTAAAAGCACAGCTACCAATGCCCTTTTACACTGGACAAGCGCACACCCTCGATCCTTAAAGTCAGGCATCCCCGTCTGTCAGTTCCTAAGAGCTAGAAGGAACTATCCCACGGATGAACTTTTTGAGGAAGAGTGCACCCTTCTGAGGGACAGATTCCTACAGAGAGGCTTTCCACAAAACACTATAGAGAAGGCATATGTGAGGGCCAAAAATCAAAAACGGTACTGAAACGTTGTCAACATCAAAAATCCCCAAAACTACCACCACATTCAAAAAAAGAGATTCCATTAGACTAGTGGGCACTTTTTCAAAACAATCACTCCAGATCTTTCGTATTCTTGAGAGATAATGGCCTATTCTTCATCAAGATAAAGATCTTACAAGATTTCTCTCCCCGGGGCCATCTATTACATACCGTAGAAGTGAGAATCTCACGGACATTTTAGTGCATCGTACATATACTAAACGAGAACAAAGACAATCACACCTCACATGGCTACCACCCAAACCATGTGGCCATTGTAAGGCCTGCCCATTTATGCGCACAGTGTAAAATTTGGTAGCTAAGGCAACTGAAAGGAAATTCACTATCAGGTCTGGTATATGTTGCTAGATGCCCCTGTGATTTATTATATGTGGGCAAAACTGCCAGGGCCCTGAAGGACAGGGTCCTGAAACATGCAGGTGATGTCAAGCATAAACACGATACCCCACTTGCCGTCATATGAACAGCAATCACAGTTCAAACCCGTTGGCCCTGCAATTTTGGGGACTCCAACAATGGAAATGTGGGGTCCGCCGGGGGGATTTGGACAGGAAACTATTACAATTAGAAGTCTCGTGGATATTTAGAATCGACACCCTAGCACTGAAAGGGTTAAATGAAGACTTTTCTGTCAAGTGTTTTGTATAATTCTTCACAATATCTCCAATTATGTAATGCCCCTTCTAAATCTACCTACACACGCCTAGATTAATTGTCCAGACATCCACTAGGATAGTGGGATCCATCCACTCACTATGCATTGATTCATATAATGACACCTGTTTGCGTGATTCACCCATGATAGTGGACCCTCTCCTCTCCTGCCCTCTTTTCCCTCCCCGCTCCTCCCCCATTCTATGGCACCTTATAAACAATATTGTGTTCATCTCATCCTTATTAATTTCCTCCCATCTCGCAGTTCACAATGTGATGCCAAGTATATTAAGTATGCTAGTTGTGGGGATCTAGATGCGGTGTTCATGCATCACCCCGCACTCATTAGAAATACTGTACAGTGCATCACCTACTCCATTAGGTTTTCCTTGTTCTTGCACAGACACATTGGAGGAGGATTCATTATACATGCCCAAAGAACCACATTCCATTTGTCCTATGCTCCTACCATCTATGCCAAATCAACTAGACGTTATACCTCCTCAACTATGCATTGGTCATACATCCAGCAATAGCACTCGATCAGTGCTATAACACTTTATTAATTACACACAGGCATTGCCAGCGCCGATTTCAGCATAAAAGATTATCTCGGCTGTACAGCAGCGCTATAAACAATAGATTAGTGCCACAGCATTTTACTATTTACACACAGGCACTGCCAGCATCTGCTTCAGCATAAAAATACTTGATCTCTGCTGTGCAGAAGCACTGTAAACAATAGATAAATAGGTAGCAGCTTGCACCATCTAGTAACAAGCTCTTTTATTGATAAAAAAGACAAATGATAAGACAAAATAGCAGTAGCGACGTTTCGGAGGAATACGTCCTCCTTTCTCAAGCTTCCCGTCCGCAGGTGAGACGGGAGGGGATTGGTCGCCATATTTTGGCATGCACATGTGATTGGTCAATTCTTTAGTGTTGAGGATATATAAAGAGTATGTGATTGAGTATTCTGTGTAGACACTGATAGAAGCTTGAGAAAGGAGGACGTATTCCTCCGAAACGTCGCTACTGTTATGTTGTCTTATCATGTGTCTTTTTATCAATAAAAGCGCTTGTTACTAGATGATGCCGGCTGCTACCTATTTTTGGATGTTTTTGGCACTGAAGTGTTGACGTTCCAAAAGCCTGGCACATCACCTATGGAAACTCTTGGTGTGCAGTCTAATAAACTCACTGTAAACAATAGCTATGCAGGATTGAGTGGTCGCTATGGACGCATAGCAACCAGAGGGGAAGTGATGTCACAGGATGTGACATCACGGATCCAAGAGTGAGGCTTGGACAGCGGCAGCTGATCTATGAGGAAGTATTCCTCACACAGGAGATGGGGCTGGACAATTCCTTGTGGATGTGCAATGGGGAATCGTTTTTAACACTGAACATGGATTTCCATTTGGAGGGAGGCACTGCTTAGATTGAATGCAGGTGAGGGGAGGTCCCATATCAAGTATTTAAACCTGGCTAGCACACTAGCTGACCAGCTCTGACTTGGGCTGATGCTGGTGGAATTTTTGTTGGTTGGTGGGGGGGATAATGTATACTGTATTTTGATTTGTGCACTTCTGTTCTCCTGACGTCGCCCTAATTAAGGGGTGAAACAATTGTTGAGTAGCACCCACTATATATATTTGCATGCACCCTTATATTTCTTTCCTCATATACCCCAGCTACACCTTCTGAAGGCTTGCACCTGTTTCAGTGACCCCTATTGGGTCACTAATATGTGAGTGATAGATGGCACCACTCTTACCACAGTAATTCTAAGACAGGCTGTGGGAGTCGGATCTATCACATCAATACAGGTCATCCTTTGACTCGTGCAGCCACAAACGGAGTGGAGTGCGGTGGGAGGAGATAACTACACCCCACTTGATCATATAGGTGGGGGGATCAGCAAAGACCCTCAGCCCCCAGAACTCTACACTGCCGTCCGTTGAATCCCATGTGGTAGCGCACAAAAGTGTCATTCTATATGAGCCTTCATTGTTCGCTTTTTAAGATATGTGTTTTCACAAGTCGGGGTATTACGAATCAGACACCCACCACGTGTGAATTTTTAAGATTACCTTTGTAGTCAACTTTTTTTGTACCTATGTGGCCTGAGCCCTATGGGCAAAGTGTGATATTGTTCTGTTCTATCCACAGATATTTAAGAAGGAAAACTTCACTAAGCATTACTTTTTAGTAGGAGGGCTTTTCATTCTCTTTTAGTCCCCTATACTTTCCTTGTGGTTTTGGGTCACCCGAGTTGCTTGGTTACTGTGTTCTGTTCTATGGAGTCCCACAATTTTAATATATCACCAACAATAAGCTCTTATCACCTATCCTGTCAGATTAAAGAAATGGACAACTAGAAAGAAGCTGCACAAATAAGGTCAACATAGAAGCTGTGCCAGCAGCAAACCTTTGCTGTCCACAGCAGACACCAGGCCAAGACTAGAGTTTGCTCATAAACTCCTAAGCAAAGACCTGGGCAAACAAAGTAAACACAGTGTCTGTTACCGTAAGAGAAGAAACAACATCAACTGTGAAATGTGTTGTGGAAATGTCCTGGTTTGGGGCATGCCAGGGGCCCAGCAGCAAGCTGCCATTTAGCTTTTTCTCATGGGGTCAATAAAGAAGTGTGGAGGGGACCAGGGCCGGTTCTAGACAGGCACATATAAGGGGGCAGACAGAAATTTGCAGGGGGCAAAAAAAAAATCCCTGCGCCGCGCACAGCGCGGCGCGCCAAAAAATGGGCGTGGTCGTGCAGCAGACTGTGGGCGTGGTCATGGGTGGGGCCAAATATACATGACTTTAGCAGTGGTGTTAAAGGTCTGCTGGGATAGTTTGAGCTGTGCTGTAGTGTATCCCCCAAAAATATATGTGATCTGACAGCATTTCACCAAAAATACACTGCCAAGTTGCTGATGTATGGCACCCTTAAAGGAAACCAGAGATGATTGATACTGTTTTATACATACCCAGGTTTTCCTCCAGCCCCATGCACACAGATCGCTCCCACGCCGCCGTCCTCCGCTGCCTGCAGCTCCGTTATTGGGTCACGTTAGTTCAGCCAGTCTGCGCAAGAGGAACTGCGCTCTTTACGTATCTCTCCAGCGACCACCGGAGAGATACATAGAGGGCACACTTCTCTTGCGTAGACTGGCAGAACTAACGGGACCCAATACCGCAGCAGCAGGCAGAGCAGGACGGCGGCGCGAGAGCAATCTGTGCGCACGGGGCTGGAGGAAGCCCCAGGTATGTATACAACACTGTCAATCATCTCTGGTACACTTTAAGACATTATTAATAGGAGACCAGCAGCAGCTACAAATGATTAAATTAGGATACACAAAGCTTAAGAAGCTAGGACAGGCAGTGAAAGAGTTAATAAAAGAAAACGCAGGCTGAAGTGAGCAGAGCAGATAAAAGAGCAGAGGGCAGGTCAGTCAGTGAGACTGAATAGTGAAAGGAAGTGGGGTGAGCCATTACACAGAGTATACCGGACCTCTGTGCGGATTGTTCCTGCTCCCTCAGCTGCAGATAGGAATCAGTTATTAATAAAAGAGTATCCCCTGTCCACCAATCATCACAGTAATGTGGGCACTGGATTGTCAGGTCAGTGTGGGAGGTCAGGGGACTCATACATTATACACAACATAGCGTCCATCAGCAGCACACAGGCAGTCTGACAGGCTGTGTCCTGTATGCAGAGAGCTGGGCGGCTGGGACTGGAGACGTAAATCACTTGCCTTTTCCTCTCATGTCTCCCCAGCGCGCCCATCACTCTCATTCAGATACAGATACTTGTGGCTGGCTGGCCGGGATCACATGGGGCCGGGCAGCCAGTGAGAGAGCAGAGTGTCTCACTCCTCTCTCACTGGCTGCCTGGAGTGAGAGAGCAGAGTGTCTCACTCCTCTCTCACTGGCTGCCTGGCCCCATGTGATACCCGACCAGGCTACTGAGTGTCTCTATCTCCGCCCTCTACACACAGCACAGCGGAGATAGAGGAAATGTGTCTGCGTTCCACGGACCAGGAAGCAGCAGCATATTTGAGGGGGCAAGAAGTCTATTTGAGGGGGCTCTGCCCCCTCTTGCCCCCCCCTAAAGCCGGCCCAGTGGTGGGTGGACATTGACACGAGCAGTGGCAGTCATGTGCCTCAGTTTTCAAGCCAAATCTATGGTGTTTAATGGCTTTTTTAAAATTACTTTATGAATGCTGGTCTATTAGCAGCATTTCTCTCAGATTAAGGTCCGGTTCAGAAGGATGGTTGCCTGTATCTGTTATATGAACCGGACAAAACATGGCCCATACATTTATTATGTACCGTATATGTTAAATATAGCTGAAGAAGCAAAGACATCTAAAATTATGCAATACTTATGTTTGTTTATGCATACCTTAAAAAATAATAGTGTCAATTTCAATAGGAAAAGGTCTATGACTGGCTGCTTCCATGCAAATATTTAATGAATTAGAAACTATTTTCTTAGGAGACAAAATCCTTCACTTTAAAGTTCTGTCTATTATTGAAATCAAGGTCGGCTTTTAATTAATCTACAGGCTTGAATATAGAAAAGGTTGCAATGTCATGTCATAGAAGTCAAAGACTGGACAGCCGATTGATCTTTCTAAATATCAGTAGTTTAATCTGAGACTGTAAGCTTATTTGCAAAGCACTGATAAGAGGATCTATTTAGTTTTCACATTTTCAAATGTATGCGTCAAAGCTTGGAGCTAAATGTAAAAGCAAGTATTTCTACACAGACTCCTGCAAAAGTCAATAAATTAATCACTAAGTGTCAGGGAAAGAGCATTGGATATTATGGTAAACAGAAGTGTGACCAGGGCTGTGAAGTTGGAAGCGATTTTTTGGGGACCCGGACTCGCCAAAATGCACTGACTCTAAATCCTGACATATTTAACTAATGATAAAAAAATTCAACATGAATATATATGAATAAAGTGCTATTTCACAGATAATACCAAAGAAAGAGAAGACTGGCACCATCCAATTGTACAGTATATATTATTGCTCTTTAATTCACACGCAGCATAGCTTGAAAAAGGAGCGATTGCTCCAAAATATTGCTGTTTTCTGCTGTGATGTCTTATTGAATTAAAGAGCAATGATATACATTTGGATGGTGCCGGTCTTCTACTTCTTTAAACCTGTCAATCAGGAGTGCTACCTGATTCACCTGGCACATCGTCACTGTTTACCTGGGGAGTGCTACACCTATCTGAGCAAAATTTCACAGATAATAGGCATAATACAATACTTCCCTGCTGTAAAAATACACTAGTTTCACTAGTGATGTCCCCCTTACCCATTTCGCAACTTAACATTTAAAGTGAACCTGAGGTGAAAATAAACTTATGAGCTAAGCAATTATATTTATCCTCCTACGCCTAAAAATGACTTTTTAAAGAATCCCATGGTTTTCTTTTATATTTAAACTATTATAAAGTAAGTTACATGTTTTAATGTCTCTAATCAGTGACAGTCTATTAAATGTCCCAGACATAAAATACATTAACTATTGACCTTTTTATTCCTTTCCTCTTAGCTCAGAAGTTGTATTCTGCCAGAAAAACGTATGACTGTAATTAGCATATCAGTAATGTTTACTGTATTGCTGATAAGCTACTGACAAGACAGAAGCGGTCACTTTCATATCTAAAAATTAACTCTTTCAGGCAGAAAACAAACAAACAAGTAAAACAGGCTTATTAATCTGCTTTGTACTGTACATACACATGTTTATCTTATGTCATATGTCACATCGGGTACACTTTAAACATCATTTTAATCTGAATTATAGTACATTACAGATAGGGTCTCATCCTATTCAGTTTTCCTCCTAAGTTTTCTCCTATGAGATAATTTTTCATCCTGTTCAGCACTGTGCAATTAAAAAAGTACCAAAAAGTAGGTGAAAAGGTACTTTTCTTACTTGCTGGTGCTTAAAAGGGCTTTTATTGATAAGATGTGAAAATATCACCTAGGAGAAAACTTAGGAGGAAAAGTGAATTGGATCGGGCCCAAAGTCTTTTCATAATATTTGAGATGCAGTATGTTCGTTTGAGTGAAAACGTGTAACTATTTTCAACGCTAGGACTAATTTCACAGGAGTTTAAAATTTCCTAGGCTCAGGAAATAAATTCATTAGAAAGATACAGTTAGACCCCTTTCACACAGGAGCATTTTCACTGCAATGTATTACCCTGTGGTAACGCTAAGGCAATAAAAAAGTCTATGGAGCCTTTCACACAAGTATGAACTGCGACGCACCGGAAGTGAACTTTATCGCCACACTGCTGATGCGAGGGAAACAGCACAATGGCGGGCTGGCTTGCAGGGCGAAGTGCGGCATACTGGAAGTCATGTAAGTCTATGGCGATGCATATATTTTTAAAGTACATCTGAGGTGAAAATAAACTGAATTGTATCTGTCATCCTGCTCCTAAAAATGACTTTTTTTTAGATATCCCACAGTTTTATTTTATATTTAAATCTAGTTTTTAAGTATTTAGGGTTTCATTGTCTCTGCTCAATGACACCTTCACTGACGTATGCCAGAGCTCAAATCTATAAATTATTGACCCTTTTTTATCACTTTCCTGTTCTCAGAAGCCATTTATAGCAGGTGGCAGGTGCCTGCCTAGTAGTGGTGGTCGAGCTTGCTTTGGAAATGTTCTAATTTAGTTTGGCTTTCTTTGTTCCAATGCTTCGGTTGATTTGGGAGCTGAATCTGAATACCGCTTAAGTCTCCTGATTCTAGATTTCCAGGATTGTATAGCTCATATTGGAAACACCAGTGCTATTTTTCTTTTTCGTTCCTTAGAGCTGATAATGCTAGAAAGCTTTTGCAGTAACTGAGGCAGAGGGCAATACTTTTTAAAACTCTTGTACCGATTGTCAGTAGTGTAGTGTTGTCTGGCAGTCCTGCTGATCTCTTTGGCTGCAATAGTGTCTGAATCATACACTTCAAACAAGCACGCAGCTATTCTTGTCAGATATTTGTCAGAAACATCTGTTATGCATGCTTGTTCAGGTTCTATGGTTAAAAGTATTAGAGCTAGAGGAACAGCAGGACAGCCAAGCAACTGGTATTGTTTAAAAGGAAATAAATATGCCAGCCTCTAAATCGCACTCACTTCAGATTCCCTTTAATAATAATCTCATTGCTCTTCATAGGAAGATAAAGTGAAACCAACTAGGAAATTGTAGTTCATTATCTCACACGGTGGAAAAAAAAAACCTCCACATGACAATAGAATTCCCTAAATCACAGCTCTATGACTATCCATAGTAGTAATTATCACTGTGAATATCACTGCTTGTAAGAAACTTGTTCAGTCCCTTAATAATTTTCGTTTGTGATCTTGCCATTGTCGCCTCCTGTGGTAGTGCAATCTACGGCTTAATCACTCACTCTTAATCACGCTTTCCTTCCATTATGTTAAAATATATTTTCTCCATTCACAACTCATGCTCCCTTGTCAACACTCATATTAAATTAACACTCTTTAATCTTTTAAGAAAATACTTTTCTCCTTTGTTTTGCTTCTTTCTCCCCCCCCCCCCCCCCCCCCACACACACACACACACATTTCAAGGTTATTTACAGAGGCTATAAGTTTGAATCAATGCATTTACAAGGTAAAATTGGCATAAAGACTAGGAAAATTGGAGCAATTATGAAGCAATATGCTGCATCTTCAAAAATGCATGATAAATAAACTAAAATTCTCAGAATGCGGCAAACATTTTTGTTCTACCTAATGACATTTATTAATAAGATGAAAGCTCTGGAAAATTGATAGGAGACAAAGCCTGCACATTTATCCAGACGATGAAATTAAAGGCAGTTCCTAAGGAACTGAAAAATCCAACTCCATAACAAAATGATTTTGTACTTTTTCTCTGTGATGCAGAAGAGGAACAAATTTATCATAAGTGCTCAAAAAATCCAAGGATTGCCTATCCATCAGAATACTGTCTATGTTACAATGTAAGAGCTAGATATACTATGATGCAAAGATGCATGTTCTTCTAAATGGTAAAAGGTCACTTAGATATCACTTGAAAATAATTGTAAGTATTACGGTAATTATTTCTGAAAATGTTAATAGTGTATGGAAAGAAAGCAAGGGTAAAGCTACATGATTCAATTATGGGCCACTATGGCAAGCACGATTAGGCATTAGTGACTGTCACCTTGTCTGCTCAACTGGAAATCAATTAAAATATTGAATACCACTCATTATAATACAATACTACATGGATTCCATTCCCCTATTGGTCAACATATCACAGAGAGTAGCAAGGCCTGAAAACCAAAGACTGCTCCAAGGGAGAATAGAAAGACCTGCAAAACCAAAGATAGGTCCAAGGCAGAGTAGTAAAGTTTAACTACACATGGCTTCCTACTTACAGATTTAAAGAGTCTGACTACTGGTAAATCACTGGAAAAAAAAAACTAACAGGGCTGTAAGGGTTAACACCTGCAACTTAAGGATTTCAAGTGCCAGGTCCTTTTGCACTGCATCCAGAGAAACTCTAGTACCTTATGAACTAAGACAGAACATGGGCGTCTGTCCAACCATGAAAAGAAAATGTACCATCCATTGGTGCAAAAATTCTTGCGACTGCTTGACTACTTTCGTGGCTACCAAGGAGAGGAGAGTGTAAATAATTTTTAGTGGAGGTGACACTCTGATTTAAGAGCTTGGTTTCAGGATCTTTTTCTCTCAACCACAGCTTCTGCTCTCACTTGTACTTCCCCACATAGGTCACGCACACACAATGTGAGTACAGCTCTGTACTCACATCTCCCTTAATACATCTCCCAGTATGCATCTCAGCGAATGCACAGATGACCCCCAACCGAAAGTACAAATCCGGCAGAAGCTATGGTCGCAAGGAGAAGATGGAGGATCCCAAAAGAGATGGGGGCAAAAGGATCGCCTCAGCGTAGGTAAGTAATGGTGTTCCCCTGCCGCCCAGCAGCAAACACCATTATGTTTTTTTAATGTCATTTCTAAAAGGTGATTTTTGGACAGGTTTGCATAAAAGTTTATTTGTAAGAATGATTTCTGATATTTCAAAACAATAGGCAAAAAGCTGTAATTTCTCTTAAACCAGTAAACCTGCAATTCTCAAAAAATAAATAAATAAATA
Organism: Hyperolius riggenbachi; assembly: GCF_040937935.1. Taxonomy (NCBI): domain Eukaryota; kingdom Metazoa; phylum Chordata; class Amphibia; order Anura; family Hyperoliidae; genus Hyperolius; species Hyperolius riggenbachi. The sequence goes on from NC_090650.1 coordinate 289,548,434, forward strand.
AATAAATAAAAAATCGCACAACACAAACGCTGCAGAGCCCCTGCCTGCAATTCTTAAAAGAATACCACACCACATCTATCTGCATAGTCTTTACCTTCCAAAGCCTGCGCATGCGCACACCAAAGCTTGCCAGCCGCGTGGGCACAGTAGGCGGCAGCTGTGTTGTACGCACGCAGCTGCACCCATGTTGTGCATAATTATGAATGCCGTTGAGCATTATAAATGAGACAGTACTGCTTCCAATGCAGCCAGGCGTAATTCCTATACACTATTATTTCTAGAATAGCTTTAAATCTTGCAGCCATTGTCCACAAACTGCTATTCAAATAACCTTTGTTCTCACAATTATTCCTGAATGAATATCTTCTGGCATGAAAACATCAGAGGTTTGTCTCCTAGCTTTACCGTTATATTTATCATCTGTAAGTGTAATATCTCTGATAACTCTTTACACATAATTACATTGTAATATGGGCTGAGTGAAGAAACTGCAGAAAATAAGGAGGGGGAAAGAGAGCACTGGAGAGGACTGAGAACCTACACACACTGAGATTTTTCTGTGCACAGCTAGGATCCCAGAACAATTTTTAATCTTGGAGAAAAAAAAAAGTGTTCTTTTTACGCTAGTTATAAACCAGTTATATTTCCCCAATATAGGGGGAATGAAGTAGAGGTGGCAAAAAGCAACGATAAAAGAACACTTTAAATATATAAAATATCCACCTTACCGGTGTGAATGCGACTGTGCCTTTCAAGCTGGCTTGGTTTGGCAAAAGCCTTTTCACATGTGTCACACTTGAAAAATTTTGGCAACTGAGAGTTTCTTGAAGGTCCAGGCTGGTGTGTTACCATGTGCTCCTGTTACAGAATGAAGAAAAATGACTGAAAACAATACAGGCTTTAGCTGCAACAAGTATAACATTATTGGCAAAGTATGTAGCTACAGTAAGTCACCTAACAGACGACCAACAGATGCATGAATAGAAAGCAGTGGGAAAACTATAAAGTCTCTTTAATTGTCCCTAACTTATCTGGAGCCTGGGTTCTCAACGTGTGGTACGCGGACCCCAGGGGGTACTTCTGATGGTTCCAGGGGGTACTCAAGCTTGATATACTTAACCAAGCATAACAAATGTAGAGTTTTAGAAAATGATAAATCTTATTTAAACACCACCAAAGTCATATTTTATCTAATTAAAAGCAATAGTGCATGCTTGGAAATTGTTTACAACCAATTCTCATGTACTACGATTAAATATATATTTGTCAAGGGGTACTTGGGATAATGTTTACTATGCCAGGGGGTACTTGGTGAGTACAGGGTTTTAAAAGGGGTACATACCAATAAAATGTTGAGAAACACTGATCTGGAGCACAGGTCACTATGTTCTAACCACGTCTACCAACCAAAGCCCGCTATGAGCAGTATGCCTTGACATATTTTGCAGCACCAGTTATCTGGGGCCGGTTCTATACTTTTTGCCGCCTGAAGCAACCTTAAAATGGGGCAGCATCCTCACATCTGCCATTTATGTGCCCACGAACGAGATACTTTCATTTACGGCCAACAGGCTTATTGCGCCTGTTGATGCACATTTTCTTTGTTGAAGTCATTACTGCGCCTGTGCAGGCCTGGCCACGCATCTCCTTCTACATGTTCCTGTCCACAGGCGCAGGATGCTATTGTGGATGGGAACGCATAGAAGGCTACGCAGTAGCTGGTGGTGGGGGACAGGAGGATCTGATCGTGACTGTGAGGGCACCGGACAGCTGCAGGCGGCTGGTAGAACCCCGAGGTGAGTAAAACTGATTGTTTTCATTAGGCTTAAGTGTCTCTTTAAGCAATCCGGGCACTTTGTGCAGGAGTTGTCGGGGATCATAAAGATCTGATCCGCAATGATGGTCATTATCGGCGAGCGATGCTAAACGACGTTCGTGTGATCATGCGCCTGTACCCACGTCGCAAGATTGCAGAGACAACCGCTTGTCGCTCAAAAAAATATCTGGTCGGTGGGAAAATGGAAAAGTCGCAGGTGGGTACGTGCCTTTAGGCTGCCTAGTATAAATGGAATAGAAGAATGCATAAGTGAACTCTGTAGACAAACCTACAAAGCATCAGGTATCAGCTGTAGGGTCTTTCAGGCAAACTGATAGCTCAGTAACAATTTGCTGGGGGGGAGGGGGGGTAAGATCCCCTTGTTTCTTTAACAGAAAGAGAATCAAGCTCTAACAGTGGCACTCCATAGTGCTGGCTGTACAATAGAGCCAAGAAGGAGAAGAATGTGAAAGTCCCTTCTGTGAGACATAGCACCACAAAAATTATTCCTTACGTGAATAAAATACCAACAAATTATGGAAAAATATTTTTCATTTATGTAATCTGTTTTAAACTTAAAAACGTATTCAACAATGAGAAAAAGACTGCCAAACAACAAAAGCTCCAAAAAACAGCTTTTAGTTACTCGTAGCAGGAAAAAAAGCTGACAAGCTCCGCGCCCTGTCTGCGCCTCAAAATGGCCATGGGTGGGCCCTGGTCTCTCCCCCCGCGGATGCATGCCTTGCAGCCCCTACTGTGTTACGCTACTGCACCTACCTTTAGATGGGAAGCTCTCTTAAAGGCTTTATTGCACAGGTGGCAAACATGAATTCTTTCCTTGCCATGAGCTTCTTTATTATGCTCGGCCAACATGGAGGCTGAGGGAAATAAGTGGTTGCATTCAAAGCACTGGTGTATTCGGTCTTGCTTATCTGCATCACTGTTTTTATCACTGCATGTTTCAGTCGATACCTACGGAGGGAAAAAAAAAATTATAAAACTGTATGTATTGTCACTAAACTTGTACAACCATATCAGCCATAGAAAATGCATACACCAAACACATGACCATAAGAAGCCCACATATGGAAACCCAGCAAAATCAATTAATTGCCTCATGGAAAATAATGGAAAAAGTGTATTACTACTTCAACTCCATTTGCAAATTATGTAAACCATACAGGTTACTGAACACTGGTCTGGAGTCAGTAGCAGAGAGTGCAGCCAAACTCCTTGAGACATGACGTTTAACTGATCACAACTGGCCGAAGTATGGGATGATTTGTCTCTGTTTTTGACCTTCCTCTAATGCAAATAAAGTATGTTGCTGGAGATCCAATAAGATCATTATAGTATATCTATAAATCTAGAAAAAGTATGTTTGCATCGGGACGCTGTGAAAATAAAAGCTATGAAAATGGGGAAGAATACAGAGCATGTTCTTTAGCGCCTAAAGTTGATGTTTAGTGGTAAAAGTGATTCCACGCTCCCTAACAGGAGCGTAATAATAAACCTTGCAAGGGATGCTGCCGCAGGGTGACCCAGAAGCCGAAGGGGGACCAGTGGGGGGGAGAAGTTTCTTTTCCCTGACCTGAGAGACTGACAAGTATGGGTACGGAGATAAAAACTTTGTACTCTTTGCACAGTTGTTCTAATGACTGCATCTGCTCAGCCACTGATAACGAATCCTACAAAGTTTTGCAGACAAAGATTTGTATTCAGTCTCTATTCAGTGTGCAGCAGGCTCTTGTGTTCAGTGCCCAGCCCCAACCTCTCTATCTACTCATCCTCAAGAATCTGTACTGTAGTGATGCTGGCGAAGTCTGCAGAGCCAGTTCTGCTCCATCAGAGATGGACAGAGTGAGTGTAATAAGCTGAGGCTGGGAGTACACTAGTCTGTTGGTTTTCTGTATGCGGTTTCTGCACACCATGTGTGTCTGTATGTGTGAAAACAAGCACGTTTTTCACAGAAGCTAATGTAATTAATAGAGAAAATGCATGCAGTGCTTCACTGCTGTCTGTTTTTATCTGCTCGGGGAAAAACACATTCAAGTGTGCACAAGCCAATTGAATAACATTGGTTCTCAGTTTACCTGTGCAGAAAGCGAGGGGGGGGGGGAGGACTAGGTGGGCCCCATCCAAAGTTTCTCAGGGGGGTCCAGAGATTTCTAATTAAGCCCCTGCTCCCTAACCTGCCTTGATAATTGCTGGTGTATTGCACCTAAAGTTCCTAAATACAACTGCTTTTCTGTAATATTCTCCATATAACAGAACTGTATATTCATTTTTTATTGTACAGTTTAAATAATTCATACCCAAATGCGGAGAAAAAGGAGAAAGCATTTATTTTCCATGTGTCTTATTGTAAGAGGCATTAGGAAAGTACCTGGTAACTGAGCTCACTGTGGTTACTGGAAGCTTGTGCCGCATGACTGACCAATATGACCTGCTGAGAGCCAGATCCACTTTGTCCAGATAAGCTGTTGTCAGACAGGATGCCAGAAAACTGCTGAGTCTGTGAACAAACACAACAGATCATTTTCTTCTCACATATGATTAAGTGAAATAAAAACCCATAACAATTGGCATTTAAGTACAGTTTCACCTTGCAACCTAAAAGCTCAAGAAGCAGAAATTATTTTTTTTCAATTAAGGTGACATTAACAAACATTGCATCTGCTGCCAAGGTGATATTCGACATTTGTTATTGATGGGAAAAATGTGGCATTTAGTGCTACACAAATCATTTTGTAATTTATTATTACAAAATGTATATAGAGACATGTAGCACCTCTACTACCATGCCAGGGCCATCTGGACCATAATATGGACGTGCTAGGTCAATAAAATACATAGGTAAAAAAGGAGAAATCCACTCTACTGAAGAATACAAGTCAATGTCCAATCTTTATTTGTAACCCAGACACAGAAAAGGCACAGCTGACGTGTATTGGAGGTAAATCACTACTTAGTCAGCCCAAAGGCTGCATTTCCACTTGTGCGGTGCGGAATCGCCGGGAAATCACCGCAGACGAAATCGCATGCGGGTGTGATTTTGCATGCGTTTTTTCCCGCGATTTCGCATAGGGTAGTAGGTGGGCGATTTTAACCATGTCACTGCCTGTTTAAATTAACATCACCTCCTATGCGAAATCGCGGGGAAAAACGCATGCCAAAATCGCATGCGATTTCCCTATTAGATACATTGAATGCGATTCGCTTAGCGGTGTGCGGGGAGCGAATTCTGACGGCTCTGCCGTGAAGATTTTCCCCGCACACAGAAACGCTCCGCACAACGCACAAGTGGAAACAGGCCCATCCACTTGTATTGGCTGTGCGAATCCGCATGCGGACAACGCATGCGGATTCGCTATAGTGGAAATGAGCCCAAAAACTAAGGAGTATTTTAAAGTCACACTGAAGCAAAAAGAAACTTATGAGATAATGGATTGTACGTGTAGTATGGATAATTATTAGAATATAAGTAACAAAAAAAAAAAGTCTCATTTTTATTTTCTGTTATATAGCTTTATTTATAACACTGCATCATTCTGTCATATTTGCAGTTTAGAAAGACAAGACAAGACAAATAACATTTATATTGCGCTTTTCTCCTTGCGGACTCAAAGCGCCAGAGCAGAGCAGCAGCCACTAAGGTGCGCTCTATTGGCAGTAGCAGTGTAAGGGAGACTTGCCAAAGGTCTCCTACTGAATTAGTGCTGGCTTACTGAACAGGCAGAGCCGAGATTCGAACCCTGGTCTCCTATGTCAGAGGCAGAGCCCTTAACCATTACACCATCAGCCAACTGCACCACACTCTGTATTTGTAGATGTAAAACAGAGCAAAGCTAATGATCTTTCTTGCATTAAAAGCTCATCTCAAACTGACTCTCACTGTTTCTTGGCTGTTTAAGCTAGTTAGCAAATAAGACTAAGTTCAAGTTGGTCAAATAGCTGCGTATGTTTTATTTGTCATCTGTACTACACATACATTTCATTATCTCATAAGTTCATTTTTGCTTCAGAGAGAACCTGAAATCAGCAATTACGGCATATTTATGCTTACCTGGGGACTCCTCTAGCCCCATGATGTATGATCGCTCCTTCACTGTCCTCGCTAGCCGCTCCACTGTCCTAGAACCAGCACTGGTAATTGGGCCGGTCACGCACTTCTGCTCATGCACAGCCTGGCCATGTGTGCATGCCTCACCGTGCTCCCGTCCCAGGGAGCGTTCTGCATCTGCGCAGGTGCAAAACGCTCCTGGGGGCGGGTGCACAGCAGGTACCATGCATGTGCTGAAGCCTGAAACTGGCCGCAACTGGCCAGATTACTGGGGCTGAGTACAGGACAGTGGAGCGATCACCTCATGGGGCTAGAGGAAGGCAACTACGACTTGTCTGTACCTGGAATAGGAATAAAGATCAGATTTTTATTTGTATCCATCAGTATAATAGATTTCTCCTTTTTCCTACAAACTTTTTGTTTCAGTTTGCAGCTAACTATGAATGTGGTCTCAAACAATAGTATCTACCAATCATGAAATCAGTGCTTTTTCTCTCTTAACCTTCCTGGCGGTAATGCAGGAGGCTTTCTCAGGCCCTGCTGGGACGATTTGCATAATTTTTCTTTGCAACACGCAGCTAGCACTTTGCTAGCTGCGTGTGCACTCTGATCGCCGCCGCTCCGCGCCAATTACCCGCCGCTCCGCCTTCCCACCCAGACCCCGTGCGCTGCCTGGCCAATCAGTGCCAGGCAGTGCTGAGGGGTGGATCGGGACTCCCAATGACATCACGTTGGTGACGTCATCCCGCCCGTCGCCATGGGATGAACGGCCATGGGATGAACGGGATTTCCTGATCGAAGCGGGTGGGGGGATGCCGCTGCACAGCGGGCTCGCTACATAATTTAAAAAAAACAACAATAAAAAAAAACTGCTGCACTGTTTTTAATAGACCGCCAGAAGGGTTAAAGGGGACAAGAGGTGTGAGAGAGAGATATGGACGCAGCCATATTTATTTCAGTTTAAACCATACCAGTTGCCTGGCAGTCTTGCTGAATTTTCTGTGAAACAAGCATGTAGCTTATCCAGTCAGAGCATCTGATCTACAGGCTTGTTCAGGGTCTACGCTAAGAATATTATAGACAGAGGATCAGCAGGATAGTCAGGCAACTTGCATTGTTTAAAAGGAAATAAATAGGTCAGCCTCCATATCCCTTTTACCTCAGGTTTCCTTTAAAGCGGTATTGTCACCATAAAAATCAAATTTCAACAGCAACTGGTCTGAGTGTATTAAGTGATAAAGATGCTAATCCTGCATTCAAAACTTTTTCTGCTGTTATGGTTTGGAGTTATCACATACTTTAGGAGCACTGGCCCTAGTGCCAAAAAGTTGAATGCTGGGAGTTCTTTTGAATGCTGGAAGTTCTTTTTATCTATAATATATTCCTCCTCTTCCATTTATTTCCCTGCCTAGCTGATCACTTGTGTTTACAAGCAAGGCTGAGGTGACTCCGTGATTGAATGTGTAAATAAAAAAAAAAAAAGACTCTGGGAGGAGGGCAGCTAATGAATACACAATGAGCAAGAGAAGGGAGGGGGGAAAACAAGAGTCAGGAAGGATATGATGTCAGCACTAGCTTGGCAAAATGGCCACTGCCTGCAATAGGATTTTCTGCTTTTCATTTATAAAATTCACAGGAATCATTACGTGGATAGCACAATACATCTGTTATGTAAGTAGAAGTAGTATTTATCTACTTATATATGTGTTTTTTTTATTACTAGGTTAGCATGGGTGTCGCTTGTTCTTTAAGTACTTCCTACACAGTAACAGCCTAGCTTCCTATATGAGCAATTAGCTGCACAGAACAGGAAGCATTACATCTCTGGAGTAGTCACCTGCAGTAATCAGAGCACGTACATATCTGGTACCCATTGTGCTGTTAATAATCCTCTGGCAAGGCTGAAGTGGTCTTTTCAAATACAACCAGAGTAAGAAGTGTGAGATATTATAATAATAATAATAATTCTTGTAACATAGATATAAAGTGAGGGTATTACTTTTTTAATCAACAAAACTGGAACATCTCTGTAATTCGTATTGATATAGAGATACGGCACTATAAAGTCCCTGTAGATGTGTTTGTTTTACTTCTGCCCTGTCTGTCCAAAGAGGTCCACAACCATACACTGACCAGGAGTAGGGACCCCAACTTCTCTGCTTTGTAGACCAGACCCATCTATTTCTACTATCCATAAACCAATGAGAGTACCTTAGCTGACAGATTAGGAACTCTCACTTGATTGTGGAAGACAGCAATTAATGGACTGACACTCACCCTTTTGAATGGACAAAATAAGCCAAAAACTTAAAATCTAGAAGTACCATTTGTAACAGCTGTTCCAATGAGTTTATAAGATCTTGGACACCAGCGGGTTTCCCCCCGCATATTTACTATTTTAATTGCAAGTTTGAATAGCAAAAGCTTTAACAAGTTTAGTAGCAGAGGTCAAAGCAGACACTTTTACAGACAGGTACCTAACATAGTGACAGAACTGTAGTTCCTAAAGTGATACAATAAAAAAAGAATCTGTCAATACTGACAGGTGAAGGCAAGACATAGGTGCTCCTATTATGCCCTAGCAGTAATAAGTATAATGACCTAATCCCACATAGATAATGTTAGTGTAGGCTGAGGCCCCTTCCCCACTTGTGCGCGTCATGAAATACAAGAGCTGTTGCAATACACGGCACTTGCATTTCTATGTGATTCATCTCAATGTGGTTGTGATTTCCATTCATCACTATGAATGGAAATCGCAATGTGTTTGTGTATTTTTGTTGACAGCCATGTGTTAGACACTTCTGATATCCTGCAGATCCCTTCGCATTATGTTGCCGAAACCATGTCTGAAAATGCAAATGTGGTGAAGGGGCTTAAAGGAGTCACTCTCTCTCCCAAGTGTTCCTTTCCTTACATCTTGGAGGCATTACTTTCAGCCGCTATAGTATATATAGCTTCCATCTCATCAGCAAAATTACTTAATTACTTTTTTTTTTTAATTCAAAAATCATTTCTTATTTAACAATATAATTTCGTTTTAAATAGCATTTTTGTTTGACTTTATTGTAATACATGCATTTATAAACAACATGAAATAGGACTATAACTGTATTTTTTCAAGTTTTGCTAAAATATTTTGTGTATGTGGCAGATTCCATATTATCATTTTATTTATAAAATAAGTCTTTGAAAGTTTCACCAGAAGATTTAAAAGAAAAAAAAAAGAAAAGAAAACTCTAAGTATGCAAATGTGTTAAATTGCAGGAAATTGCTGCACAATGTTGCCAATGCACAATTCAAAGCAATTGTAACATAATTTAGGTAAAGTACCATAACTACTCAAACTTGAACACAAGATTATTATATATGAAAATGTGCCTTGAAGTCACGCATACTGTATAATACCTATGAGCAATTACCCTTAGCAAGACAGATTTATTTTACTGTTCCTATAAAAACAACAAAGAAATAAGAGAGGAAATAAACAAAGGAAACAAGCAACTCATCTGAGCCCCAAAACAACAGACATGCATTGACTCTGTTTCTAACCTTCCACAGAACGAAAAAAGCTGAGTGGTATTTGAAAATAAATTTTATGTCAAACGTGACAAAGTCAAATCCAATCAAAGCTGGAACCGGGACTTACCTGTTGACGCACTGCTGTGTAATGACACAATAAAAATAACATTTTACTTGATTAAGGTTGAGCCCCAGTTTCCTGCTTTCATTGGATTTGACTTGTTTGGGCATGGACGGTGTCTTGACACCTTTGTAACAAATTGTATGAATTGCCAGTGGCCTGAGGGATCGGTTTGTACTGTGAAACCTGACAGTCCACAATGTGAGATATCAGAAGTTCAGAACAAAATCTGGATTATTTAAGAAGACCGACTGCATTCTGTCTAAAAAGTTTTTATGTACATCTATTATATTTAGCCCATGGCAATGTAGTATGATTCAGTGAGGAAGGTAGTGTGACTGGGGTGATTAATCTATAATATATGTTTAGCTGTATCTCCACAAAATTACATGATTTTGAGTTGAACCCACCTATTGACATTATGCTTGTTGTTTAGGGGTAAGATTTGATTTGTGACTTTTTCAAACCTCACATCAGCAAGTTAATCATCTCTTGCGGTGTACACATTTCACTGATCTGTCCCTTTCTGATTAAAAAGCAAATAACATGCTAGTGCACACTCTATTCATAGCTAAATTGGACTGTCGCAACAGCCTCCTCTATGGTCCACTGATGAATAGCCTGGCTCCTCTCCAGTCCATCCCAAACTGCTGCTTAACTCATCCATCACTCTTCTCAATTCTCAGATTCCACTCCTCTATGTCAATATCCCAATGGTTGCCCATCTAACAAAGATTGAAGCATCTTACTCTTGCGTAAAAAGCCCTCTCCAATCTGGTTCTCCGAGATATCATAATGTTCATTTACAGATACCATACAATTCGTAATCTGTGCTGTAATAAATACAGTATTTCTGTTTATATATAATTTATCTTTTCAACCCAACTCATTCAACTCCTGTATAAGTCTGATGTGGGGTGAACCAAGGAAACTGAGGACCAGAAAGACACAAAGGAAGAACCACCAGGAGCCAATGGTGCAATATGTCTATACACCAAGATAAATAAATGTAAAAAATATGCTTACAAATTTCAAGTTGCAGGAAATGCAACAACCAATACGGCTTTATAGAGGAAAACCCGCCTCCGCTTAGGTCTGCCAAATTCCACAGATGTCACACTGCTGGTATATTGGGTAGTTTCTAGGGGTAAGGGCTACTCAAAACATACAACCAGTAAGTAGGTGAACAGAGGCGCCAGAAGGATAAAAGTACATAAAATTTTCAAAAAATTGCTGGGAGGAAGTGGTGGACTCGCCTCCGTTAAAGCAGACACCAAGTACTGTAAATATATAGATATACACATTTATTGAAAATACCCCAAAGATGCAATGCGTTTCGCGGGCACAGCCCACTTCTTCAGGCAATAAGCAGGGGATAAACAACAGCAATTCAGTTATAGCAAGCAGAGCACCTCTGTTGCTCTGCTTGCTATAACTGAATTGCTGTTGTTTATCCCCTGCTTATTGCCTGAAGAAGTGGGCTGTGCCCGCAAAACGCGTTGCATCTTTGGGGTATTTTCAATAAATGTGTATATCTATATATTTGCAGTCCTTGGTGTCTGCTTTAACGGAGGCGAGTCCACCACTTCCTCCCAGCAATTTTTAAAAAATTTTATGTACTTTTATCCTTCTGGCGCCTCTGTTCACCTACCAATATATTTGAGTCCACCCCAGGTGGAGGGGTGATCTACCCCCTTTCTTCCTATCTACAGAGAGCGACTTCTTAATCCTGAGTGAGGACAGGTCTAATCTCCTCACCTGCCTAATGAGTGGTTACCTAGGTGGTAACTCGTGTTTGTGAGTATTACCATCTCACTGTTTCATTTATCCAATCAATTTTCACATACTACACCATAGTGGGCTCTCGATTTCTCTTTAACTTTAACCAGTAAGTAGAGATGTGAGAAGTATAAATATAAAATAGTGGAGGTGTCCAAAAAGTATAAAACCCCTAAACAATATAAATAGGAAAGGTATGGTAAACCTACCTCTCCTTTGGTGAAGGAGCACATGTAGCAATCAAAAAACTCAATTCAGATTTTCATGAGTTTATAGCACAAAATGGTCAGACAATGTGTTTCTCAGGTATCTTCTACTTCATCAAGTCATTAAAAACACCAAAAAGTGCCTCTTAGCTGAAATGTAGTAGTCTTGAGCGCCTCAATGTCTTCTACATTTTGGCTAAGAGGCACTTTTTGCTTTCTTTTTTTTTTAACCTGATGAAGTGAGGGCGTTTACACCCTTAATTTAATTTAAACTCCTGTATAAGAAATTTCTAATTTGCTTTTCCCTCCCTGCTTAGGAACTAAATCAATCTCCAACTTTATTAGCAATCAATTGCGACCTAAAAAGATCACTTTTTCAAAGAAGGATATAATATGTTCTAGGCCATTTTACCGGGTTACTGACCCCACTTCTGCAAACAAAGGTTTGCATAAAGCATAGTTTAAACTCATTTACAGCTTTAGGTGTAAAATAGAAAATCAACTTGCACTCAACAATACAGATCTGGCCCTTTAAATGTGCACTGTAATATCGATGCAGCTCTCATACACTTGGTGGTGCAAGTAACCATTAAAAACAAGAAGGAGGGGGAAAGAGAGTGCTCCAATAGTGAATTAAAAGAGGATTATTAATCATATGCTTTAAAGTGTCACTTACAATTGATTAGTGTGTGCTGTGCATTGCTCAAACACCCTCAGCGGGTCTCGTCGGTCTCTCACAGCCTGGCCAGGGCTGGTAGTGTAGATGGAACATGTGGGAGAGCGTCCGTCTGGCGGGGAGCCTTGCGCAGAATGCCGTCTAACGTCCGTCACTACCGGTTTCGGCATATAGCCACGCCTTCCTCCGGTCTATATGCCGAAACTGGTAGTGATGTCAGACGGCATTCTGTGCACCGCTCCCCGCCAGACAGACCCTCTCACACATGTTCCACCTACACTACAAGCCCTGGCCAGGCTGTGAGAGATTGAGGAGTTGAGGAGACCCCATCCTCCTTGTTTTAACAGCTTTAAGTGTACCCGAGGTGACATGATGAGATGAACATGTGTATGTACGGTGCCAGGCTAATAATTAGGCTGTGTTCCTTTTTTTCTTTTACTGTCTGGAAAAGTTAATATTCAGGCATGCAAGTGACAACTTCTCTCTTGTCAGACGCTTGTAGCATTATAGTGTAGCCCTCACTGATAAGAAATTACAGCCATAAAACTTTTCCTGGCAGATAACTTCTGTGAGTAGGGGATAGATAAAAAAAAGGGCAATAGTTCATAATTTTAGCTCTGGGATGCTCAAGAGACTGCCATTGAGCAGAGACAAAAAAACAAAGCAAAAAAAAAACATTAAATCTACTTTGTTTAAAGAGAACCCGAGGTGTGTTTAAAGAATGTTATCTGCATACAGAGGCTGGATCTGCCTATACAGCCCAGCCTCTGTTGCTATCCCAAACCCCACTAAGGTCCCGCTGCACTCTGCAATCCCTCATAAATCACAGCCATGCTGTAAAGCTGTGTTTACATCTGTAGTGTCAGTCTCAGCTGCTCCCCCGCCTCCTGCATAGCTCCGGTCCCTGCCCCCATCCCTTCCCTCCAATCAGCAGGGAGGGAAGGGATGCAGGCGGGGACTGGAGTTCTGCAGGAGGCGGGGAGAGCAGCAGACTGACACTATTGAGATAAACACAGCCAGCTCTGACAAGCTGTTTGTCAGCAGCGTGGCTGTGATTTATGAGGGATTGCAGAGTGCAGGGGGACCTTAGGGGGGTTTGGGATAGCAACAGAGGCTGGGCTGTATAGGCAGATCCAGCCTCTGTATGCAGATAAAATTCTTCAAACCCACCTCGGGTTCTCTTTAAACATAATTCACTATTTCACCTGTTTTTTTCTCCTAGGAGATAATTTTCATATTCTCTTTAAAATATTTTTTTAAGCATTTTACAATAGAAACAGTTGGTGAAAAAGTACTATAAAATCATTTTGAGTATTTTCTTGCTTGCTGGTGGCATAAAAGGCATTTTATGACAAGGTGTTAAACTATCACCTACGAGAAAACTCAGGTGAAAACGTTAATTGCATATGGGCCCCGATGTCATTTTTAGGAGTAAGAAGATAGATGCAATGGTTTATCTCATCAGTTTATTTTCACCTTGGGTTCACTTTAACAATCCCTCCCATATTACTCCCACAGACCTTTAAAATGATATCCATCTTTCCATAGTTACTTGTATTACACAGGACTACACTTTTCCCAGTGTCAGCAGCTCCATTCAGCAGAATGGAGCTTCTGACTTTAGGTAAAAGTCGACCTGTGTAACAATGTAACTATGGAAAGATGGATATCATTTTAAAGCTCTCTTTCTCCTCTTTCTGGCAACACCTAAATCGTCGCCCTACGCCTTCTAGTTTTCTCTATTTTCGAGATCGAAATCGCGGCCATGCCAAATTCGATCACGAAAATAGCGAAAGCTAAAAGGCGTAGGGCGGCGGTTTATACATCATTGGAAAGAGGAGAAAGAGAGCTTTAAAATGATATGCATCTTTCCATAGTTTCTGCACTGCTCAGAGTCCCTTTAAATAAAATAATTTTTTGTACCCCATCAATAATTACAAGCCCTCATTAGCTAAAATAACAGTAATATATCCTCATGACTTACTGTAAATCCCGCTGTGAATGTGCAGTGGGAGTGTGTGTGCACCAGTCACTGATTGACAGGATGCACCAGTATGTTCTTATAGAAATACGGTAACAGGGTTCAAAGTGGAGGCATATAAACATCCAGTTTGTGTTAAGGTGTTAAAGTGAACCAGAGGTGAAAATAAACTGATGAGATAAACAACTGTATTTATCCTCCTATTCCTAAAAAAAATATGACCTTTTTTTTAGATATCCTATGGTTTTATTTTATATTTAAACAGTGGAAGCCTATTAAATGTCCCAGAGTTCAGATCCATGAACTATTGGCCTTTTTCCATCTTTCCCCTGCCCTCAGAAGTTGTTTTCTGCCAGGAAAACTTTTATGTCTGTAATTTGCTCATCAATGAGGTTTACTTTATTCTTGACAAGGTACTGACAAAGCAGAAGCTGTCACGTGCATGCCTGAAAATTAAAGCTTTCAGGCAGAAAAGTAAAACAGCCTGGTTATTAATATGTTTTGCACTGTACAGATATGTCTATCTAATCATGTCACGTGTCACCTCCGGTACACTTTAATAAACAGCTGAATTTATTATTATTGAGCTTATCACACCTGCTCTACTTGACTCCTCTTGCTTATGTTTTGCTCTGTCAAATTATTTGAGAGACAAAGACTCTGAAATACTCCCACATTCTAATAATAACCTGCCAGCCTATTGCGAATTCAGCAAGGACTTTAGTTAGTTGGGTTTACCACCCCTGGCTTATAACCAAGCATTCACTGTTTGATCGATTGAAGATTGTAAAAGATGAGGCTTTTTATTGACCAATGTTTTTCTCAGTTCAAGAACCTTTATTAAGAGTAAATGTATTATTATTTACCTCATTACCCTTATATTTCATGCAATGTGTGCTTACATTAAGGATCTTTAAAAAGCAAAACATTGCATAATTCAATGCGTTTATTTCATAGCTAAATCATGCAAAACATTACTTTTAGGAAATCATGGTTGATGAGCTTAGTTGTTTACTAAATCTGCGAGCAGCAGGTGCTATTTGTCACGGAGTGCCACCCAATAGCATTTCCAAAACCTTAAATTGTATTTCCAGGATACGATGCAAATTGACAACTTGATTAGGTGTTCTTACCCAGAAGCCTCGCTGAATTAGCGCTAATGTCTTCAGCTGTTCAGAGACTAGGCTCTCACTTAAAAAGGCTAAGAGTAGAAATGAAACCTTGCCACTAAGCTGCACCAATTAACACAGGCTCTGAATGGTTATTTTCAGGAACACATTGAGAAATTATTTTTTGTTTAGCCAGTGTTGTACTATAATCTATCTAATTATTTTATTGTACTCTAATAATATCCAGATGCAAAACAGATCACATAGCGCAAGGCAGTAAGCAACACACAGCCTGGATAGATCTATTACAATTTTTTTTAATGTGCATTACTAATTTAATAGGCATGTCTGTATATCACAAGCTTTTCAGAATAAAGGGTGAAAATAGTTTCATACTTAAAGAGGAACTGTAACCAAGGTTTTAACTTCATCCCTATCAGTAGCTGATACCCTCTTACACATAAGAAATCTTTACCTTTTCTCGAATAGTTCATCAATGGGGTTTTGTATGGCTAATATTGTAGTGAAACTCCTCCCACAGTGTGATGTCAGGACCTAGGCCCTGACAGTTTCCGGTTTGTGAGCCTTGTTGCTTTGTGGGAAATAAAGGCAGTTTCCAATTGCCAAGCAACCAGTATCTCCATCTGTGCATATGTTTATAAAAAATGCTCTGCTTGTATAATGTGTGTTATGCTATTTGCATAATTAGCACATTATACTAGTAATGTGCATGTTGTGTTCACAGTGCAAGTTTCTGTTTCTGTTACATTGTTGTGTAAATGCCACAATATACCACAAAGATAGACATTTTCGAAAGGATAACAATAGCAACAACTTTGCAACAAATGACTGCTGCAACTCCGCAACCCCACTGCCACTGATGTGAGAGGTATATGGAAGCAACAATATTTATTTCCTTTTAAGCAATACTAGTTGCCTGGCTATCCTGCTGGTCCTCTGCCTCTAATACTTTTAGCTATAGACCCTGAACAAGCATGCAGCAGATCAAGGGTTTCTGACATTTTGACATTTTTGTCAAATCTGCCAAGAATAGCTGCATGCTTGCTTCTGGTGTCATTCACACACTAATGCAGCCAAATAGACAAGCAGGGCTGCCAGGCAACTGGTATTGCTTAAAAGGAAATAAATAGGACAGTCTCAGTATACTTCTCACTTCAGTTGTCCTTTAATCTGGAGAGATCACCTCACACTTGCTAGGCTTCTCCCACCTCCTGTGATCTTTCCATCCAACAAATAACTTCTGTTGTTGCCAGCTTCTCCATACACTGACCCCCCCTTCCCTTCCCAGCCATAGTTCAGGAGAATGAAGAGTAACATGCAGCGGCTAAAAGTGGTGTTATAGGCAAGTTAACCCCCTGTGGGCCAGATTTATCAAATCATTGCTGACAGCAGGGGCATAGCAATAGGGGTTGCAGAGGTTGCACCGCATCGGGGCCCTTGGGCCACAGGGGCCCCGAAAAGGAACCTCCCTCAACTGCAGTATTAGCTCTCTATTGGTCCTGTGCTCATAATAATCACTTCTATAGATGGGATCCTGGGGGGGGCCTCCATGTGGCGATCCTGGATAGGTGCTAAATGCTGCGTGAACTAATCCCCCGCAGGGCAATCATTTTGCGGTGAGTTATTTGGCAAAACCCTGCATATCCTAGCATGTGAAAGCGAATGCAGATTTGCTTGAGCAGTGTTTCATGAATAAGCTAATTAGGCCTTATGTGCAAAGCCAGGTATAGAAGGGTTCACTTGGTGTTTGATGCACACGCCCTTTTTGCAATACGTTTTCAGTTCCTTTCTTCTGGAAGCAGGTCACCCCTTGAGCTTTACTAGGCTTGGGGTGACCTATGCTTCACTCCTCCCCTGTTGTAGTGCTCCCAAGTCGCACACATTTGGCCTGGCATAATAATGCACTTGGACGCAGTACAAAATAAGGTAGGTCCTATCCTTTGGGAGGTGGGTGCAGGCGGCCCTCCCTGGCGGTGGCAGAGCTTGGGGGGGGGGGGGGGGGGGGGGGGGGGGCGCCCCGCACTTCTCAACCTCCCCCCCCAGGGGGGCGGCTACAGAGTCACTGAGCAGTGAGAGTGCTTGGAGTGCCCTGTTGGCCCCCCTTTTCCTGGGATCCTGGGGGGGCCTCCACGTGGCGATCCTGGATAGGTGCTAAATGCTGCGCGAACTAATCCACCACAGGGCAAAAATTTTGCGGTGAGTTAGTTGGCAAAACCCTGCATATCCTGGCATGCGAAAGCGAATGCAGATTTGCTTGAGCAGTGTTTCATGAATAAGCTAATTAGGCCTTATCTGCAAAGCTAGGTATATAACAGTGCACCTCTGACACTGTAGTTGCCATTGGCAGGTTTTGGTGCACCGTATCAATTGTTATGTATAGAGTGCTTGGGGGGCCCCATTGTAATACTTGCATTTGAGGACCACAGCTCCTTAGCTACGCCACTGGCTGACAGCTTTTTCTTCTTAAACTGTTCTAACCAGCAGGGGAACTGTTCTGCAGGATAATAAGAAACTTCTTAAATCCTATGGAATAGCAGCAATTAAGCGCAGATTTCTAGAGCTGCACTACAGTTAAGAAAAGTGCTAATCCGCCCCTAAACTGCCGCAGATTAAGAAGTGCTTAATAGCAGTTCTACATAGCTTGTGCAGTGTGCAGACTAGGCTTGATTTGTGAAGGGCTCCTTCTCCCTGCTGAATTCCTCTTCAGAGCCTACCAGTATCAATACAGCTGATGTATTGATTATCTCAGCAACAGCAATTCCCCTCACACACACTTAGGTCTTAGAGACTTTCCTAACTTCTCCTATTTTACAACAGTTTTAGAAGGAATCTGCACTATCTAGTTATTTCTTAAGATGTCTGAGACAGTTCTGCACGGATTTCTAAAAACCTACCAATATTTTGTCTCAGACACGCTTGATAAATGCCCTGTGTCACTGCTTCGGGTCCCCTAACAAACAAGGACAGTTGTGCTTAATGTGAAACTAATCTCCCTCATCCCTAATGTTGCAGGGAACAAGTAGTTTTATATTTATGGGTCAACTACACACTGCAGCACTCCTCTCCTCCCTGCTACTTCTTTTTACATACATTCCCCAATGCACAAGAAAAATTGGCCATTGAGAGAAGATAGGAGGAAAGGACTGCTGCAGCACAAGGTGACAGGCAACTATAACTATTCTCTGTGCTTCCGGCTGTTGGGAGAGAGGAACACTATGGGCAGAAGGAGGGGGGTGACTACACTGAGGGAGAAACCGGGGAGTAGGGCAATTCTGGTGGTCACTGGGCACTAGTGAGTCAGGGCAATACTTGGGGGACCTTGAGGGGACAGTAGGGAATATGGCTACACTGGGAACACTAAAAATGCTCATGGGGGGGGGGGGGGGGGGGGGGGGAGAGTGTCAGAGTTGCCACATTTGCTATATGGGGGGAGAGGGTCATGGAGGTTACATCCTAGAAACAGGCTTATGCTAAAATCCTGCAATTTGCATACTTAGACAAAGACACCATTCTACAGTTGCTGTTATTTGCTGCTCCGGAGACCATTGCAGATTACAGTTTCATGACATTTCTAGCACAAGGTATTGGCGGTCATTATTTTGACTGTTATTTATACTATCAGTGATAGCAATAGAATTTAATGAACAGTTTTTGCTTTTTTGGGATATAGTTCTATTTTATCAGCGTTTTCCATAGCGTGTGTACTTGTCTGTATGGAAATGAAAAGATACACAATACAGCAAATTACTCCCTTCAGTCATTTAAACAGTAAGATTAGTCAAGATAAATGTGCACATTTCATATCATTCCTATAATCACCTTAATTTTATCCCAGTCTGCCAAATTTTCTATTCCCACCTGTTTATTTCCCTAGCCAGTTCGTTCTCCTCATCTCTTCATTACATTTTAACAGCTTCATTCTGTTCAGCAAAATGTCATCTTCAGTTCACTATTTCATCAATGTGCAAGCCTCCAAACTTTTTATTGCTTATTCACTCCTCAATAAATTCTAGGCAGTCGACCAGCCTGAGATTGCTGATTTCACCGTACAATGCCGCATAATGCTGTTTGATTACTGGAGAGACCAGACTACCTGCAAACTAAGCTGTCAAACTTGTTACAGAAGAATGGTGCTGTGATTGGAAAGTGTTCCGTACCTGGGGAGTGATGTTCAAGGTCACAGTGTCAAGTCCTCCGGCCAGCATGCTCTCAGTGTCGGCTAAAGTTAGCGTTACACTGCCATCTCCTCCGACTCCAGACGACATGACCAAATTTTGAGTAGAAACAGGGGTTTGCGTGATTGTGGTTGTACAAGGAAGACTTCCAGTTGACGTGGTTAAATCTAGGGGAAAAACGATTTGATTAAAATTATGTTAATAACACTCTTAAAAACCAAAATTAGCTTACCTGGTAATGCTGTTTTTAATAACCCTCCAGGACAGGTGCTACATATGAGATATGGGCCCGCCCCCAACAGGAAACACATCAAACTAGCCCTCTATAACTTCCACCTCTAGCCTCTACCTGCCAGTATGTTCCAATTAACTGTTCCGATAGAATGCCTCACATATTACATAAATACATGCTTATACTTAACTCCACATCGTACATGTTTACAACATATAGTTTTTCGTATGCACGTAAGTTCTTCTAGGGTGGGTCACCTGTCCTGGAGGGTTATTAAAAACAGCATTACCAGGTAAGCTAATTTTGGTTTTTTCAAATAACCCTCCAGGACAGGTGCTACATATGAGATGATATGCAATAAGCAACACTAACCTTAGGGAGGGATCACAGCTTGAAGAACTTTCCTTCCAAAAGTCTGTTCTTCCGCTGATAGTAGATCCAGCCTGTAGTGTCTAATGAAGGTGTTCGCCGTCTTCCAGGTTGCCGCCTTGCAGATGTCAGTCGCTGTAGCTCCAGCTCTGTAAGCCCAGGAAGTTGCAACTGACCTAGTTGAGTGTGCTGTTATTTCTTTTGGACAGGGCACTCCTTTAAGTCTATATGCTTCATAAATGCAGGCTTTAATCCATCTTGCTATAGAGGCTTTAGACATGCTCTTCCCTTTTGTTGCACCCGAAAAATTAACAAATAATGTTGTAGATTTTCTAAACTCTTTTACTCTATCTAAATAAAATAATAAACATCTTCTGACGTCTAACTTATGCCATCTAATTTCTCTAGGATCAGTGGCATTTTTACAAAAGGATGGCAAAACAATCTCCTGCATCCTATTGGATAAGGTAGCAACCTTCGGCAAGAATTCACTTGCTGTCTTCAGGACTACTCTATCATGAAAAATGGAACAAAACGGTTCAACAGAACTTAGAGCTTCCAGCTCACTTATCCTCCTTGCTGAGGTAATAGCCACTAAAAAAATGGTCTTCATTGTTAACAATCGTAATGGAATTTCGTTCAATGGTTCAAAATCCTCACTCATCAAACTGTTTAAAACTAAAGTCAAATCCCAACTTGGATATGAACGTTTGATTACCGGCCGAGACCGTTCTACTGATTTCAAAAATCGGATAACTAAGGGTTCCAAGGCTAACCTCCTATTCAGAAAAACTGACAGGGCTGCAACCTGCACTTTCAATGTACTCAATGCCAGCTTCTTGTCAATTCCATCTTGCAAGAATTCTAGTACTGTAGCCAGTCTATTTGATTTCAGACCTGACTCCCTTTTCCATTTAGAAAAGGTCTTCCAATATTTTAGGTAGATTGCCCTTGTAACACTCTTCCTACTGTTTAATATCGTCTTTGTCACTCTGTCAGATAGTCCCCTTCTTTTCAGGATTTGCCCTTCAGAAACCACGCTGTCAGCTGAAGATTGGGAATCTGAATCCATTCGCCTTCTTTTCTGAGGAGGTTGTGCCTGTCTCTCAACTGGATCGGTTTGTCCACTAACATTGATTTTAACATTGGGAACCAGAGTCGTTTTGGCCAATTGGGTGCAATCAGTATCAGATACATTGCAGTTGATCTCAGCTTCTGCATAACTATTGATAATAGAGGGATTGGAGGGAACGCATAGGCGATCTGAAAGTCCCATGTTTGTGCCAACGCATCTACCCCTAAAGCTCCTCTTGGGTCTAATGAGAAGAAATGGTTGCAGTGGGTGTTCTCCCAATTGGCGAACAGATCTATCTGCGGATGGCCCCATCTTTGTGTCAATTCCCTGAATATGTCTGGATTTAAACTTAGTTCCGAATTGGACAATTTTCCTCTGCTTAACAGATCCGCCATGGTATTTAGGGATCCCTTGAGGTGTACTGCTGAAATTGACTGAAGATTTTGCTCCCCCCAATCTAATATCTCCAGTACTAGTCTCAACAGCCGTTCTGACCTTGTTCCACCTTGCTTGTTCAGATACATAACCACTGTAATGTTGTCCGATCGGATCTGAATATGGTGGCCTCTTATCCTGTCTGCTGCTTGAGTCAATGCTCTTTTTACCGCCAGTAATTCTCGATAGTTTGAAGACTGAACTATCACTTCTCTTGGCCAAGTGCCCTGTAAATAAATGCCTTCTATGTGAGCCCCCCATCCTGTGAGGCTGGCATCTGTCGTTAGGACCTTCGTTACTGGACATCTCCATAAGCGACCCTGTATTAGATTGGGCTCTTGAATCCACCAATCCAAGGATTGCTTTATCTTTTCTGGTATGTATAGGGTCTGATCTAGGGCTGACTGATCTCCCTTCCAATTCTGCAGAAGCCACTGCTGTAGAGGTCTTATATGTTTTAGCGCCCAATATACCGCTGGGGCTGTGGAGGTTAAAAACCCCAACAGCCTCATGACTTGCCTGGTTGTCGTAGTTGCTTCCTTCTGACACTGCAGCACCATTGTCTGGAGCTTTAATGTCTTGTCCCCAGGGAGGAACAATCTCTGGACCACCGAGTCTACCCTGAATCCCAGAAACTGAATCTCTTGTGTTGGAAATAGGAATGATTTTTGAAAATTTACTAACCACCCCGTCTGTTCCAAAAGTTGTATCACAATATTCTTGTGCCGCTCCAGATCTTGTATACTGTCGGCTACAACTAATAAATCGTCTAGATAAGGGATTATAAGAATACCCTCCAGATGTAGAGCTCCCACAATTTCTGCCATCACCTTTGTAAAAATTCTGGGAGCTGAAGAGATTCCGAATGGAAGACAGCAAAATTGAAAATGTTCTGGGCCTGAAACTGTCATTACGCTGAAACGAAGAAAAGCTTGAGATTCTTTCCTTATTGGGATATGCCAGTAAGCATCTGTTAGATCTATATTGATCATAAAACAATCTGGGGATAGAAGGTTCCGCATCGTAAACACTGTTTCCATTCGAAATCTTTCGTACTTTATATAAGGATTCAGAGGTTTGAGGTTCAATATCAGCCGATATTTCCCCGTGGGTTTCTTTACTAGAAATATTTTTGAATAAAACCCTTGTTTCTCCTGAGCAGGTGGAACTCTGCATACTACATCTCGTGAGAGCATGTCCTGTACTATTTCCTGCATGGCCCCCCTTTCCTCTGGTAATTTTGGGGCTAAAGTCATTATAAATCGTTTGGGAGGATTTCTTGAAAACTGAATCTTGTATCCATTCTCTATTAGGTCTAAAATGAATTTGTTTTTTGTAATTTCTTTCCAACCTAATAGGAACTTCTTTAACCTTCCCCCCACCTTGTTGGCGTCATGGTTTACTTTTATTTTCCGTTGATGTAAACAACGGATTTCTCTTGGTAAATCCCCTATTGCCTGTCCAGGGTTTACGCCTCTGTTGTTCTCTACTCTGTGTCTGCCTCTTCCGAAAAAACGGTTTCTTTTTTGCTTCAAACTTCCTTTTTTTCGGAAAAGTTGCCTTTTTACTAGCTGTACGCTCCAATACTTCCTGGAGCTGTGGGCCGAACAGTAAATCACCTGAAAAAGGAAGAGTACAAGCTCTAGATTTGGATGCTTGACTACCATCCCATGTTTTTATCCATAAATTTCTACGAGCACTATTTATCAGTGCGGTGGATTTAGCCGTGATTCTTAAAGATTCTGAGGCTGCATCAATGACGTAGTCATTACCCCCCTCTACTACCTCAACAGCTTCTAAAATGTCTTTTTTAGGGGCATCCTCATTAATCAATTTCTTTATTCTTTCCAACCATACTGACATTGTGCGAGATACACAGGAAGTTGCAGCGGCTGGTTTAAAGTTGGTCGCCGTAGCCGACCATGCTTTCTTGAGAGAGAACTCAATCTTTTTATCCCCCGGATCCTTAAGTCGACCCAAATCCTCAAAAGCCAACTCATTATCTTTATCTACTTGGCTAAAGGCTGCATCAAGTTTGGGGCATGACTCCCATAATTTAGCGTCCTCCTCTGAGAAAGGAAATCGCCTTTTAAAACCTCTTGAGATAAACAATCTCTTATCCGGGTCTTTCCATTGTAACATAATCAGATTCTTCATTGAACTATGAAATGGAAAACAGAGTTGCTCTGAGGGTTCCCTACCCGTGTATAACTTATCGTGTAAAGACTTTTCAGATGTTTTCTTTTGTGGAATGTCAAGAGTTGAATAAATTGCCTTAAGTAACTCTTCAGTTTCCTCCGAGGCAAACTTAAATTTAGATGATTTAAAAGCGTCTTCCGCTTCCTCTTGTTCTGATAGTCCCTCTGAAGATCTGGATTCCAGATCCCCAGTTTCCTGGTGACTATCCTCTTCTTCAGAAGAATAAATTATTCTAGGTGTTTTTCCTAAAGCCTTCTTAGGCTTAACTGACTGAGCCGACTGCTGCCCCTGTGCTGAGGTAGTCGGCAAGCTTTCTCTGAAGGCCTTAAAGGTCTCCACCATCTCTTGACGCATAGTGAACATAAAGTCTTTACATGAAGCAGTATTATCTTCATTGATAATGCTTGATATACACTTCTGACAGGAAGCTTTTGGCCAGTGCAGTTGTAAGGGTTTATTACACAGAATGCAACTCCTGGGCCTATCAGAGCTATCAGACTCCATAGCCTCCTAGAAACATACAAAATAACATAATCAATATGTCATACTGATATTCCTTTCATACCAATTAATATGCAAGCAGATGTTGGTAATCCAAAGAAAAACTAGGCATAGTATGTTTCCACCTATTAGTGAAATACCTCTTTTTACAACAGGTATCAATGTAAAATTATATAGACCCTGTGTAAAGTCAATGTTGCTTAAAGCAACGCTAATCCAATTACTGTTAATAATAGTGACAAGCTTTTATCTTTATCATGAAAATAAGCATTGCCATATACCATAAATTATAGCACAAACCAACAATAATATGCTATATAATAGTCAGCCTTGTTGATACCATGTGGCCTAAGTTAATAATCATCATAAAATATTAAACTGTAGCCACCACTATGTACTCAGACCTTACTGATCAGACTGCGGCTTCACCATTACGCAGACCTCATGGATCAGAATACGGCAAAAACAGATTTCAGACCTCCGCAGATCAGACGGGCGACTGTCCTCCGACACTGCCCCACTTACCTGACCTGCCGTCTTCTGCTTTGCGTCCATCTCCTTCACCATCCCAACGCGTGTGAAGGATCTGAACGCCGCGGCATCTAAACAGGCGCCCGAACCGGAACTGGAAATGACGTCACCGGACGTGACGTCATACTCAGGGCGGAAGTACCCTACGGAGAACGCCAATGCCCCTGCCTCCGCATGGACCTGCTGCTCCGCACTCTGCTTCCTCCAAGAGACCACCATTACGCCTCCGCTTGGTGCTGTCCCCTCCGTCGCGCGTATGGCCTCCGCCTTAGCTGCCTCCAATGCCGCTCCTCTGGATACCGCTGCACCTGCCGGATTTAGCCAAAGGAATCCACCAGCCTGTGGATAAAAGGTAACCTCCAGACCCCACCAGGATAAGGCTACCCAAACTAGTTCTCCATGGCCTCAGCACTGCCTGGCTGCTGACCATTCCACTAGCTAGAGAGCTAGGTGTTCCCCGGAACAGGAAACACAAAGAACTGGCAGGTAGAGGCTAGAGGTGGAAGTTATAGAGGGCTAGTTTGATGTGTTTCCTGTTGGGGGCGGGCCCATATCTCATATGTAGCACCTGTCCTGGAGGGTTATTTGAAAAACAGAGATTTAAAGGACCACTATCGCGAAAAAAGTAGGCAGTTAAAATGTGACAGATGACAGGTTTTGGGCCAGTCCATCTTTTTAAGGGGGATTCTCAGGGCTTTCTTTGTTTTCAACAGCATTTCCTGAACAACAGTTGCAAAATCTAACTGACATAATAGTGTGCAAGTGATTAGGGAGGCTGGCTGGTATCTTGCTATTTTGGCAGTTAAACTGTTGTTCAGGAAATGCTGTTTAAAACAAAGCAAACCCTTGAAATACCCTATGAGGAGATGGATTGTTCCAAAACCTGTCGGTTCTGTCAGATTTTAAATGCCTACTTTTTTTGCGATAGTGGTCCTTTAACAAGCTATATTCCAGCCAAAACAATCCTACCTAAAAGGAAGCAAAATTGCTGAGCATTTGTACTCACATAAACACTATTAAAATGGTTTATGAGAAAACTAGTTTTAGAATTAAATAGCAATGAGCTAAACACGGACACTTAAACTATGTCAGAGCCCAAATACAGACGAGAAACGGGGGGAGGGGGGGAGTAGGCATGTATGGTGAGCTGTCCTGATGCTTACCGCTCCCCCCCGTTCTCCTTTCAGCCTCCTCCTGTAGCTGCAATTGCCACATACCACGGCCGGGGTTCCGTACTGATGTACGCATGCTGGCAGAGGTTGCGTGCTATAGCATGCGTGCAGCCCGGCCGAGAAGCCGCAATACTCCCGACCCTGCCTTCCAGAAGACGGGGCCACGGGGCAATTGCAGCTACAGGCTAGGGCAGAAAGGAGAACGGGGAGCGGTGAGCATCAGGACAGCTCACCATACATGCCTGCTCCCCTCGTTTTAAGAAGTAGTCCGCCGCACCACGTCTTGCATTAAAGCTCTTTTATTGGTATCAAAGTTAAAAGATAACCATGAGCAGCTATTTTAATCCCTGGTCTTTCTGACAATGGCAACTTGGTACTGCATATTTTCCGCACTAAGCTGTTAGTCTTTTTTAGCCACTGCAAACATGGTTTCACATGTAAAGCTTCAGACACTATGACCATTTATTTGATAAGCAGCACAAGGATTATTATGTTTTTATCGTTAGATTAGTGTTAGGTCTTCCCCGAGGGGGTACATCACCGCCGTGGGGAAGTCTATTAGGTAATCATTTGTGCACACATTATCACTGAAGCTAACACCCCCCTTCGCTTGTAGTGAGTGCTAGTTGTGTAATATAGTCCAGTTATTGGAGCTCTGCACATCAATGCAGATAAATCATTCAGTTATAAGTTGTTTGAAAGCGCTGCCATGTCTCCCACTTTGCAAATTGAATGTAAGTATACTTTTGGCTAGCTGCATTCACTGCTTCACAGTAGATTAGAATTAGCACATAATCTACATCTGTTTTGTATTCAAGGCATGTATTTAGTTCCAGAGGGGCTCTGCATTGCCTCTGTAGGCTTGCAATTCAGATGCATCCTTGAGCACGGTCACTTTTTTGTCTGTTCAGACACTATGAGCCCGATCCAATTCACTTTTTCTCCTAGGAGATAATTATTAATCTTTTGTTTGTTTAACTCATCAGCACTCTGCAATTGAAAAAGTACTAAAAAGTAGGTAAAAAAAGTTCTGTCAAAATTACCAGTATTCTGAGTATTTTCTGGTTTGCTTGTGACTTAAGACATTTTTTGATAAGATGTGAAATATCAAGGAGATATGTAGGCCAAAAAATGAATTAGATTGGGCCTTATGGTCCATATGCAATTAACTTTTTTCTCCTGAGTTTTACCAAGGTGATATTTTATTGTCAAAAATTCAATACAAAATGGCCTCAATTCACTAAGCAGTTTAGACTAATCTACAGATGGTTTTTAGTCTACTGATTGCTTGGTCAGTTGCATCAAAGGGGAATTCACTATTACCAAATGTTTTAGACCTGGTCTAAACCATTTGGTAATTAGGTGGGTAAAGTAGGGGAATTGATCAAAAGATGCAATTCACAAACAAGTAGCTATGACTGACATCCTTCTCCTTTGATGAGCTCTCCTCTCTATACAATTCATCTCCTGCATAATTAATTCAAAAGGTTCCATACTCACATCTGAAATACCTCACAGAATTACTTTACTGGTCTAATCTCTGTCAGAAAAAGTGGGCATGGTTACTTCTTGTTTGTCTTTATGAATTGTATAATTACTGAATGTTAGACCGAGTCTAAAAACAGGTCTAAAACATTACAAACCATCACCAGACTAAAAACCATCTGTAGACTAGTCTAAACTGCTTAGTGAATTGAGGCCAATGCGTACATTTGCCACAGCAACTAATAGAGAAAATGCACACTGTGCAAAATTATGCTGCACCAAGTTTTTTTCTACAGCATGTAAAATTCACATTTAAATGTGAACTATCTCTGACTTATATTGGCTTTAACTTGAAATGCATATTTGTACGGAAAAAGGCATGCAATGAAGTGTGCAATCTGCCTTTTCACTTTAATATCTAATACTATTAAGGTGGCCATACACTGGTCGATTTGCCATCAGATCGACCAACAGATAGATCCCTCCCTGATCGAGTCTGATCAGAGAGGGATCGTATGGCTGCCTTTACTGCAAAGAGATTGTGAATCGATTTCAGCATGAATCCGATCACAATCTGTGGAGCTGCCGCCACCCCCGCCAGCTATACATTACCTGCTCCGGCCGGCGCGAGTCCCCCTCTGTCCCTGCTGTTCCTTCTCCTGCTGGGCTCCGGGTTCCGGCTGGCTTCACTTCTTTCTGTCCGGGGAAGTTTAAGCAGTAGAGGGCGCTCCAGCTGGGTGGCTGGATAATGTAATGGTTAAGGGCTCTGCCTCTGACATGGGAGACCAGGGTTCGAATCTCGGCTCTGCCTGTTCAGTAAGCCAGCACCTATTCAGTAGGAGACCTTTGGCAAGTCTTGCTAACACTGCTACTGCCTATAGAGCGCGTCCTAGTGGCTGCAGCTCTGGTGCTTTGAGTCCGCCAGGAGAAAAGCGCTATAGAAGTGTTTGTCTTTTACTGTTTAAACTTCCTGTCGGGACAGGAAGTAAGTGAAGCCAGTCAGAACCCGGAACCCAGCGGAGAAGGAGCAGCGGGAAAAGAGGGGATACGCGCCGGCGGAGCAAGTAATGTATTGCCACTAGCGTCAGTCATCGGGCATTTGAACGCTGCTATCGACGCACTCACAACCCGCCGGCGATTGAGCAAAATCTTCCGCATGGACAGGAACGATTGATTTCGAACGGAAATCGATCGTTCTGTCAGCGTTTGCGCAACGATTTCACAGCAGATTCGATCACACTGATCAAATCTGCTGTAGATCGGCGGGAAAATTGTTAGGTGTATGGGCTCCTTTATCCTACAATCCTAACATAACATTTCTCTTCTAGTGCTAGACTATTCTACCCTAAAATAACCCCCTTAGTGCCTGCTATTATTGTTCCCCCTTACTCTAGCATAACCCTCAAAGCTTAAAATTCATCTCAAACCCACAAGGCACCCCCTAACCACACATAAAACCTGAGTTATTGCAAATACATTCTGCTTTAAGACGGAAACGTTATATTTTATTGACTGTTTTTTGTATAGTTCACACCTGGTAAAGATCTGACATGTAAGGATAAAAATGTTTTTTTCCCCCTCTTTATTGTATGTCTTAAAAAAACTATAATACTCACTTGTTAAAGTGCTAGTGTACTTACGATGATCTCATTTTATAAACTGTTATGTTACCCTCAGTATGTTCATCATAAACGGTTTTATTATACAGATAATAATCTAGCTATAGTGAATAAGGATTCCTGTTTGAAAATGTTATATGCCAGTTTTTCAAACTTACCGGTACTGGTAATGGTTTCCCTTCATGATTATTTGTCTGCATTGCTTATAATCCCTATGCAGCTCTTATTAGTGCTTAAAGGGAACCTTAACTAAAAAAAAAACCATGAGTTTCACTTACCTGGGGTATCTACCACCCCCCTGCAGCCATCCTGTGCCCTCGCAGTCTCTCATGGCTCCTCCGGTCCCCCGCTGCCAGCTAGTTTCGTTTTTGCCGACTGGGAGTCGGCCGGCAGCCATGTGTACATTTTTACGCATTCCAGCTGGTGCAGGAAGCTATCGCGGACATTAACAAGTACATTTTTACGCGTTACAGGTGCAATGCGTAAATTTTTACGCATTGCATCCGTAACGCGTAAAAATGTACTTGTTAATATCCGCTAAGCTTCCTGCACCAGTGGGAATGTGTAAAAATGTATGCATGGCTGCCGGCCGACTCCCAGTCGGCAAAAACGAAACTAGCTGGCAGCGGGGGACCGGAGGAGCCATGATTGACTGCGAGGGCACAGGATGGCTGCAGGGGGGTGGTAGATACCCCAGGTAAGTGAAACTCATGTTTTTTTTTTTTTAGTTAAAGCGGAATATAACCCTGCATTTCAACTTTGCTCTAAAACATTATTTACAGTATATTATATGCAACCAGCATTTTTTTTTTAATAGACTAGCATTGGAAGGGTTACACAGGGCTTTAAAGTTCCTGGAGATTTCTGCAGACGCATCCGAAGCTGAAATAGACACATTTTGTTTACATAAATGTATCTAAGTGTTGAATGTTACACACTTTGGCTGTCCTCCAGCTCAGTCAGAGAGAGTGAGTCACATTCAACACTTAGATACATTTATGTAAACAAAATGTAACTATCTGAGCTTCGGATGCGTCTGCAGAAATCTCCAGGAACTTTAAAGCCCTGTGTAACCCTTCCAATGCTGGTCTAGTAAAAAAAAAATGCTGGTTGCATATAATATACTGTAAATAATGTTTTAGAGCAAAGTTGAAATGCAGGGTTATATTCCGCTTTAAAGGGAAGATTCGTGCTGCAAAAAAAAAAAAAAACTGCACTCACCTGGGGCTTCTTTCAGCTCCTGGCAGTCGATCGGTGCCCTTGGCGCAGCTCCTCTCCCTCCGGGCATCCAGCGGTGAAGAAGCAGACCTCGCCAGGTCGGCTTCCGGGTCGGCGTCATGTGCGTTCCACGGCACGGGTCACGTGGTGTACATGATGTCATCGGGTCTCTACTGCGCAGTAGAGACCCGATGACGTCTCTACACCACGTAACACCCGCCGTGGAGCGCACAGAAGCCGACCTAAAAGCTGACCTGGCGAGGTCAGCTTCTTCACCGCTGGATGCCCGGAGGGAGAGGAGCTGCGGCGAGGGCACCGATCGACTACCAGGAGCTTGAAGAAGCCCCAGGTGAGTGCAGTTTTTTTTTAGCAGTGTGAACCTTCCCTTTAAGGTTCCCTTTAAACACACATAAGTAAGTCTTTTTAGATACACTTTAAGTGAAGCCTCACTGAACGTTTTATGTAGTAGTGTGTAAAAAGCCTAAGAAACAATGGGCCTACTTAGTAAAACTGTAAAACGCCACCTGACTTTAAACCAGGGATGTTGAACTCCAGTCCTAAAGGGCTGAGGACCTCACACATGTGGTTCATCAAGTAGAACACACTTCTCCATTTCTCAGTCCATCCTAAACACTGGCATGGCTATGGGCCTCGGGGACTGGATTTCGACATCTGTGCTATTAACAGTCCAACTAAATATAATATGCTTTTTAGTTCACATTGTATCAGACCAAAAACATATTTTAGAAATCAGTGTTGAGGGGCTTTATTTTTATTCTACCCATGGATGCTGTACAAAGGGGTAACTCTAGTGGCTGAATAGTGTAGTGGTTAAGGGCACTGCCTCTGACACAGAACACCATGTTTTGAATCTTGGGCGAAACAAGTACCTATTCAGTAAGGAGTTCTGAAAGGGAAACTGAGAAGGATATGGATTTTTCCTTTGAAAATAATACCAGCTGCCCGACTCTCCTGCTGATCCTGTGTCTCTAATACTTTCAGCCACAGCCCCTCAACACGCATGCAGATCAGGTGATCTGACTGGAGTCAGACTGGATTAGCTGCATGCTTGTTTCAAGTGTGTGATTCAGCCACTACTGCAGCCAAAGAGATCAGCAGGACTGACAGTCAACTGGTATTGTTTAAAAGGAAACATCCATATCCCTCTCAGTTTAGGTTCCCTTTAAGCCTCATACACACCTACCAACAATCTGTCAATCTTCCAAACTTGTCTGTTGGAAGATAAGTTGGGTGTGTGTAGCTGACAAACAACCAGATGCCCAACTGATAACAGGTTGTTTGCCAGATACAATCAGTGGATCAATCTGACCAACTATCACGCAGGTTGGAATGTGTGTACAACTCTTTTGAATAACTTTATTGTTTTTGAATGTGGACAAGATGTGAAGTTTGTCATTTAGCTTGCACACATAGTAGTTAAGTGAGTTGGGTGGCGAGTGTGTATGTACTTGTCAGGTAAACAACTTGTTGTGTTGTTGGTCGTGTTGTGCATTAAGTTGGATGTGTGTATGAGCCTTTAGGCAAGACTCCCTGACACTACAGGATGGCCCATTGGGCACGCCCTTAGTGGCTGCAGCTCTCATGCACTATGAATCCAAGAGGAGAAAAGGACTATACAAATGTAAGCATTATTCTTGTTTATATAGTGAATGCAACTAGCATAAAAATGCTAAAGCCTTCATGTGTACCTGAATTTAAGAGTTAAAAAAAGTCATAACAGTAATGCAGGGTTAGTGCAATCCTGATCTTCCTCCAATGGACCACACAATCTGCTTGATCGGAGCCCAGTGAGTCCCTGTTATTAAGGGAGTCGACAAGTAACTTGTCTCTAGGATCTCTTCCCCTCCACCATGAGGTTGTGTTCCCGGTCTCTGCTATGGTGTGGAGGATGACCAATGTAACTGTAGGGAGCCATGCCCACATCTGAACATGGAGGTGCAGATGAGAATAGGATGTTACTGTACCTGAAGCAGTGGTCAGAGTTGTGGCCTGTGATAATATGTGATCATTACTTAAAGCTAATGAGGCTTCTGAAGTCTGGTTAGAAACTGTCGGCGTATTTAATCTCAAGCTGCCATTTAGTTCAGTTGCTCCTGAGGGGCCCAGTTGCATGATATCTTGACCTAAATCAACAGAAACAAAGATTTGGGTCTGTAGAAGTTCCACTCATAATTGGAGTGTGAGGAAAGCGAACACTCAATAAGTAGGAATTACTGTTCTATTGCAAGACAGGGAGGAACACCATTTAACAGCTAATAGTCACTAGCATACATGCAGAATCTTCACAGCAAGAATGGAATGGGACCTCACAGCATGAATATATTCTACTAGTACTCATGAGGCGGGGTGAAACATTTGCCTCAGGCGGCAAACTTCTAAGGGGGGGGGGGGGGGGGGGCGCGGCTGCCGAGCCGGAGGGGTAGCGGGCAGGTCGGGGGTATTGGGCCTAGCGGTGGGGAGGGGGGTCGGACCCCCCCCCCCCTCCCTCGCCTGGGTCCCCCGATCTGCGCTCCCCTCCAGCCTGTAATTAGGAAGCTGCTGCCAGATCGTAAGAGGCACGGGCGGGGAGGACTCACCTTTTCCGCGTTCCAGCGAGCGCTCCACTGACGTCACTTCCTGCATCGCCGCCCACTGTATTGTAAGTCCGACCCCCCCTCCCCACCGCTAGGCCCAATACCCCCGACCTGCCTGCTACCCTTCCGGCTCGGCGGCCGGCCCCCCCGCACTCGCGGGCGAGGGGGGGGCTGTCCGGCGGCAGCAGCAGCTCTCTCCTAAATTTGCCTCAGGCGGCAAAAAGTCTAGGGCCGGCCCTGCTAGTACTTCTTTAATATACAGAACAATATGCCTCACATGCTGAACAACCAAGCTGTCCACAAACTATAGAAATCATATTAATTCAACCAATGTTGCACCACTATCCATTAAGAAAAGCAACAATGTCTCTAATACAAACTTCTGATTTAAAAGCACGTGTGAATTACTGGTCTAGGTATGACTACAGATAAAATGCATCACTTCTAAGTCGAAATGTCAACATGAATCACCATAAAACACAAATACCACCTACAGATCATTAAAACACCCATTGTGGAGCTCTGCTTGCATGTACCTGTGCCACCCCCAACCCTGCCTGTAAAGATTGAATACCTATCCTGCCTCTAGCTTCCTCTTACCAAACTCAGGACTTAAACTTGCTCACCACATCCTTCCTGGAACTACAAGTGGCTACCATAAGGTTAGGACCTCTAAGCAATTTGATCCTATGGAAAAATTGATGAAGAATCTCCTGACGTTATAACAAATTCCTATGTGCTCATCAGCAGTCATAAGTACTTGTACAATGGGGTTACTTTATGCAAATTTACTCTTTAATCACATAAACTTTTGAATTATCATTGTCATATGCAGAAAACTAAAATTACTTAATGGCACAGATGGGAAGAAAAATGTTAACATTTGGGCTAGTAGTAGACTTCAATAAGCACGAAGTAGAAAGTTAACTAACCAGATATAGTGAGCGTGATCTCCTGAGGGGATACATTGGATGCAGAAGTGTTGCCAGCAGCATGGGCCAAAACCTGGCTTAAACTAGAGTTATTAATGGTGAGTGTGATCTCATGTGGCCCACTTGAAGAGGATACCAAACCCTGAGAAGTCATAACCTGGGAAAGTTCATGCCCAGCTGAAAAGAGAAGAAAATGTTTAGAAGGAAAAGCTTAATCACATAAAAATACATCACGTTTTATCAGTATCATAAATTGGAAGTCAACTATGGTAATGTCAATATCACATCAGCATGTAGAAACATTGTCAATATCAACGTGCCAAATAAATGACTCTGTGGGGGAGCACATAGATTTTCTGGACAATTATACTCTTTGATTAATTTTTCAAGGCTTCTTGACTGCAAACAATAAAAAAAGTAATTTTATAATGTATCATGCTACAGTGCAACATAGCGAGCCCGAATATTAAAACAGAGACGCACAGCTGGGTTTTATGAGGAATAGTTCTATTCTAAATATTAAACAAGAAAGGAAATGCTTACTAGAATTGATAATGTTTAGGAAATTGAAAGTATAGCACAGTGAGACACAAAGCTCAGGGGGTTCATATGTAACAGCAGTTTCCTTTATTTCTAAGGCAAAGGAAGAAAGTGGGGGTTCAAAGTAAAAAGCTTAAAGCAAACCTGAAGCAAAAATAAACTTATGAGATAATACATGGTATGTGTAGTACAGCTAAGAAATAGAACATTAGTAGCAAAGAAAAGAGTCTCATATTGTTTCCAGTACAGGAAGAGTTAAAAAAAACTTCAGTTCTCTATGCAAAAAAGCTTTTCCGAGTTCTTTGATCCACTGGGTCAAATAAAACCCTGTTTTCTGAAGCGCTTAAACAGCCAAGAAACAGTGAGAGACAACTTGAGATAAGGTTTTATGGCAGGAAAGTTTAAAGGGTCATCATTTCTGCTCTGTTTTATAACTTAAAAGACAGAGAAGCTATAACACTAAAAATAATAATATGAGACTATTTTCTATTTGTTATCCATACTACACATACAATTCATCATATGTTTGACTATGAGTCCCAAAAGGTTTTTACACATACATACTGATAAACACTTTTGAAAGCTTAATGCAGATTTATAGGCATATATAAAAAAAAAAGACAGAATGGGGAAGAGGCCACACCCACACCCCATGTGTGGGCCAGGGGAATGTCTAACGAGCTCCCATGCACATCAGCACTGGGCATGGTACTTTTAGAAGGTGGAATGATTGGGCACCTTTCTAAAACTGACAGCTGTACAGTGTTTATGAAAAAGCAGGAATGTGGCTGTATACTCGTTAACTCTCTTTGCTCTAAAGCCCCATTCACACTGGGGATCGCAAAACGCCAGCAAAATTGCTAGCGTTTTGCGAGGGGGATTTTTTTTTCCTTTTGGCGTATTTTTACTGGACAATTTCACTGGACAATTTGAGCGATTGCGATTTGCTTTTTTAACACTTCAATCGCGATCGTTCTAAAATCACAAAAAAAAGCACTGCATGCACCGTGTTTTGATTTTCTGCAAGTTGACATCAATCATTGCAGTGAGAGGTATTAATTATTTTTTTAAATTAACGTATAAAATTTAATGTGAGTGTATACAGTATTTTTATTTTTTGCATGTATTTTTTTTTTTTTGGACCACTAGAAAACCTCAAACTCAGCACTGTCTCTGAACACGACAGTGCCGTTACAGCAAAGTTCATTGGCTTCTGTTGAAGCCACGATCTTTGCCTTACGGGCACTCTCATTGGTTCAGGGAAGGATACTTCCCTTTCACTAATCACGGCACTGCAGGACCCCGATGGTCGGAGCGGTGGGGGAGCTCGTAATCGCGAACGGTGCGGCTGCAGGAGAGGACGTTTTAAAGCATCTGTTGGTCCGTTAACTGGGACCAACAGGATGTTTTAAAACAATGCGTGGTCCTGTAGTGGTTAAACATAGCCAGCCAAGGGAAGTTTACAGGTCGCTGAACTGAGATGAATATTGCGTGCAGGCTATATCGTCTTGTTTGCCTGGAACGTTTAGGATACATATCTACGCTGATATTTTATTACTGCACAAATTTATTGCTGCAGATGTATCTTTGTATGTAACAAAGATGTTTGGATGTTACTGTCGAAGATTGCTATTTTTGTATATGTTCTAATTATTGCTATCCTTTTTGTTGATGAAAATATAAATTAAGATTCTAAAAAAAATATATTGTAAAACACAAAAAACAAACGTACCTGCCGTGCTGGAGGTTAGCACAGATTCCTGCTCAGAGATAGGTGCAATGGTCAGGTTTGAGGAGGATGTTGTCGCTGGCTGGAGAGACAAGCTTGCTATAGGCTGAAGTACAACATTGGCTGGCACACTATTATCACTTGTCTGTAGTGTGCTGGTAGACTGTACTGCTCCAGGTTCTCCAGTGAGAGCTTGAGGTATAATACTGCCATGCTGTAGAGTTTGCTGTAAAAGGCTGGGATCAATCTAGCAGCACAAAACAAGAAAAAATACATAAGAAATGTTTATTTGGGAATAGAGAAAATGTTGCAATATCTCTATGTGCTTAGGAATCGCTACCTGTAAAGTTATATTGTTGATGGCTGTGGCATCGATTCCAGAGATTTGTACATTCTGTCCAACAAGATTGGCAGCCAGCTGTAGCTGAATTCCCTCTAGAGTGGTGAGGCTACAGTCTGATAGTGACACTGTTAAATCCCCACCAGCTGTGAGAATATAACAAAGACACAAAACACATGAACATATTGCATGGCATATATGTCTTGTTACCTTCTTAATACATTTTGTTTAAATTAAAAGGGCATTACTAGTTTGGTAAACTATTTTAAACAAGTCACCTGAATATGAGGGACTGGGCATCCTGAACTGATCTACCAATGATTTCAAACTGCACTAGTGATTATATCATTTTGCTACAAGGGAATCCGTCTGAACTTTGCTGAAATTAGTATCTGTTAATGTATATCGCTTTGAGGTAATGATGAGGCATATGCCCAGAACCTCTAACGCATTGAAAAAATTGCACCAGCAATCACTTTCATTCCCATATGGTAAACCCCAAGAATACTGCTGAAACTCCCGGGATTATTTCTATATTGAATGTATACCACCTTGGACACACTGCAAACTTTAGCATTGTAATATTTTTATTTTTCTATGTATTATACGTGAATTGTTTGGGTGAGGAGGTTTGATTTTTGATTTTATTTGTTTATTTTGTTACATGTAATTTATTATCTTATGTGCATGCATAATTACTTTAAAGGGATACTGTAGGGGGGTCGGGGGAAAATGAGTTGAACTTACCCGGGGCTTCTAATGGTCCCCCGCAGACATCCTGTGCCCGCGCACCCACTCACTGATGCTCTGGCCCTGCCTCCGGTTCACTTCTGGAATTTCAGACTTTAAAGTCTGAAAACCACTGCGCCTGCGTTGCCGTGTCCTCGCTCCCACCTGATGTCACCAGGAGCGTACTGCGCAGGCATAGACCATACTGGGCTTGTGCTATACACTCCTAGTGACATTAGTGGGAGCAAGGACACGGCAACGCAGACGCAGTGGATTTCAGACTTTAAAGTCAGAAATTCCAGAAGTGAACCAGAGACGGGGCCGGAGCATCAGTGAGTGGCTGCACGGGCACAGGGTGTCTGCGGGGGACCATTAGAAGCCCCGGGTAAGTTCAACTCATTTTCCCCCGACCCCCCTACAGTATCCCTTTAACACTATTGTTACCTAAATAACAACTCTGCCTGCAATAAAAATGAACCTTTGATCTTCATTAAGTGTACATAGCGCATATTGGGGTAATTCTGTATTACGGATCTACTAATGAACAAGTGCTTGATCATGACTAGCACTTCACAATACAATCTTATTCAGGTGATACAATCTTATTCAGGTGGTGTCTTTATATTAGTTTACCTACCCATGAACTGACAGAAAGTGCTTCTTGTCCTTCACAATAAGCGCTAAGACCCAGCAACAAAATAATTTCTAAGGCACTGCTGTGCCCAAATTACACTATACCACTCTTGTTGAAAGCCAATAATTGGTTCCTACTTCATATCCAGAGCAGAAAGAACAGAGGAGAGCTTACACATATCATATGACCAAGAACATTCAGGCTTTAAAAAATGGAAGCATCCTTTTTTTTGTTATCAAAATGTGGTACTTCTAGTGGGTCTTTCCTCTTGTAGGACCACTCTATCCTGAAGGTGATTTTTAATCAAATTATGACATCGTACATAATAAAAGCACAGGAATCTGCGTCAATGGGATGCATTCGTGTCAGGCCATGAGTAGGCTGGCGCGGAGCCACATCTATTGCCACACATGCGGGCAGCTGTGGGCACACGGACATGGGAGCCGGCAGTCAATCTAACGCTCATTTTTGAAATGGGCCTAATCGACTACCGGTAGTTAAAAATAAATTGAAATCCTGCTAGTATATAATGACCTGAAATACATACTTCTATTATTTTGCTACAATATCTGCACAACAGAAACCAGATAATGTTTGTGCATAATCTAATTAGAAAGGAGGCTGCAGGTAACATAGGAATCTTCAGAGCTGAGCCAGCATACCGCAAAAGCATCATCCTGTGCAAAGTAGGAGTGTGTGAATCAGAAAAGTAATTTACTAGAAAATATTTTGGTAGGTAAAACATTTTAGAAATCGAATGATATGCCCTTACTAACAGCTGTTAATATTTTTAAAGCATAAACCTTACCTGAAACAGATGCGGGGAGAATGGCTTGACCAACAAGTCCTTGCTGAAGCAAACTTTGATCAAACTGGCTGGAAAGAACTGAGCCGTTTGTGATGAAAACTCCTGGATCTGTCCCAGACGAGTTCAGGAGGTTTATTGGTTGAAGTGACTCCACTGTGCTGGAGGTATTAGTGGATGCTGGTACTACAGTCTGAGAATGGGGCCTGCGCACAACTGGCTTTCTGACTTTTTTTGCATCTGATTTATAGTGGCATTGTATGTGTGTTTTCCTACGACCAGAGGTTCGGAAGCGCATGTCACAGTGAGGGCACTTAAAAGGCCTTGCTCCGGTATGAAGACGCATGTGTACCTTAAGACTGCCTTTAGTAGAAAAGGAATTGGCACAGACATGGCAGTTGAAAAGTTTCTGGCCTGTAAAGACATGAACAGAAATTAACCTGAACATACACACATAATAGGGCAAGCACCATCAACCACATAAATGATTATCAGATGTAATGGTATATGAGTGTGCAGAAAGGAACTGTAGAAACTATTTTGTTGAATAAAGATTGATCATGTTGATACGCATTTTTGAGTGGTGCGGTTTTCTTAGGGAACTTCCGTCTCTTGTTTGCTCATGAACAGAAATTAGTCTAATAACAGGATCAACGTTAACCACTTCACCACTAAGGGGTTTTTCCCCCTTATGGACCTCAGCAATTTTCACCTTACAGCACTCCTCACTTTCTCATTCACCAATGACTTTATCACTACTTATCGCACCTAAATTATCTACACGTTTTTTTTTCACCAACAAATAGGCTTTCTTTGTGTGGTACATTTGGCAAACAATGATTTTATTTTATATGCATTTTAACGGGAAGAAGAAGGAAAAAAAAAAGAAAAAATATTATTATAATAATTATTTATTAGTATTATAATTATGTCTCAGTTTTCAGCCCTTATAGTTTAAAATAAACCATTTGACACATTTTATTTGTCATTTCCCCTATTATATTTTTCCATTAGATGGCGCCTTAACGAAAGTAAAAGTTGTGTTTTTTATTTTTTCAATGAATAATATCTTCTGTTCGTTACAGCAGAGATTATTCATCAAACTGACACTTAGATTGGCTTTGGGAACATATGTCCTATTCACCAATCTGCCCTGTAAGTGCTGCAGACGGGAGCGCGTGGGGCACGCATCTGTGGCAGAAGACGAATATATACGCCCCTGGGATGCTAAGTGAAGTCCTGCAGGGCATTGATATACTGCTGCAGGAACGACAACTGGTTAAAAAAAGAAAGTTTTCACAAGATAAGGATAGAGCATCAGGGCCTAATGGCCCCATTCAGGTAAATTAACCCTTACTGCTGCGGCCCTCTACTCGGACGTGAGTGGTTACAGTTTCACTTCTTGAGAAACTCTGCTCGCTTATCCCTTGTCTTTATAGAGGAACTCCAGTGAAAATAATGTAATAAAAAAAGTGCTTCATTTTTACAATAATTATGTATAAATGATTTAGTCAGTGTTTGCCCGTTGTAAAATCTTTCCTCTCCCTGATTTACATTCTGACATTTACCACATGGTGACATTTTTACTGCTGCCAGGTGATGTCCGTGGAAGGAGATGATGCTTGTTTTTTTGGCAGTTGGACCCAGCTGTAAACAGCTGTCATTTCTCCCAATGCAATAAGGTTCACAGGCAGGAAACTGTCAGGACCATGGTCCTGACATCCCACTGTGGGAGGGGTTTGACCACAATATCAGTATCAGCCATACAGAGCCCCCTGATGATCCGTTTGTGAAAAGGAAAATATTTCTCATGGGAAAGGGGGTATCAGCTACTGATTGGGATGAAGTTCAATTCTTGATCACGGTTTTTCTTTAGGACACCCGAAGTCAAAATAAACTAATGAAATAAACAATTGTATCTATTCTCCTTCTCCTAAAAATGACTTTTTAAGATATTCCACAATTTTATTTTATATTTAACCACTTGACGACCAGGGGATTTTCCCCTTATCTGTGCTGTGTGGGCTCTGCAGCCCACAGCACAGATCGTGTTTCAGCCAGGGCGATCAGACTTCCCCCCTTTTTTCCCCACTAGGGGGATGTCCTGCTGGGGGGGGGGATCTGATCGCCACTGGCTGTTTGGGTTTTGTGGGAGGGCTCCTCAAAGCCCCCCTCCGCAGCACTATTCTGCCCTCTCCGCCCTTCCCTCCCTCCCTTCCTTGCTGTGGGCGGGACAGGATGGTGATCCGTCTTGCGCCGCCTCTAATAGGCTTTAGCCCATCAGATGCCGACGATCCCCGGCCAATCAGAGGCCGGGGATCTCCGATCTCATTTACGGCACTGCTGCGCAGCAGTGGCGTATTGATGTAAACAGCGGGGATTTCTTCCCTGCGTGTTTACAATTAGCCTGCGAGCTGCGATCGGAGGCTCGCAGGCTGTTCACAGAGACACCCTCCGTGAACCAACATGGAACGGCCGTTCAAGCGGCATGGAAACACCACTTCGACCTGCCGACGCCTATCGGCGTTAGGCGGTCGTTAAGTGGTTAAATCTGCTTTTTAAGTTTTTACTGTTTTTTTGTTTTTGCTCAAACACATTAATTGAAGTATGCCAGAGCTAACTATTGAACCTTTTTATCTCTTTACTGCTCTCAGGCACCATTTTCTGCTAGGAAAGTGTTTTATAGTTGTAATTTCTTATCAGTGAGGGTCACACTGTAGTCTGATCCAGTCCAGACTCAGACAGGAACTGCCACTTAGATACCTGATGTTTAACTCTTTCAGGCAGAGAAAGAAAAAAAGAAACACAGCCTAGTTATTTGTGTGCTATGTACATACACATGTCTATCTCATGTCACAATGTCACCTCGGTTGTCCTTTAATGCAGGAATTCATGACCCCTGAAAAGCTGTCATGAATCATTTAGTAATACTAAATAAGAACATTTATGAGCAAAAAAGCAAAACCTTTTCTATGACAGGTCTCATTTAGGTGTTTGCCTAAAGGATGGTTTAGTAGATGGCACCAATACTTCTGTATGTAGCAGTTTGGCTGTGGGATGTGTAGATAGCTTTCTAAATAGCTTTTTTAAAATGATAGCTTTCTCGATACAACACAAAAACTGCACTTTAAATATTGCAGGACTTTTTGATATATGTTTCTTCAATGCAATAGTAGGAACGGTACTTAGAAATAAGAAATCACTTTCCTAAAGTCAAATATTATGCTCAGTTGAAGAGAAAACTATTGCTGGTGTCTGCTGAAATAGATCTGTATACTCCCTACATAGTTCTGGCATTATACTGACATTAACTGTCCCATTACTCTTTTACAGTCATTAACTGTCTCATAAAAATCACACATTAAGGTAAGCGCATTCAGCCTTGAACCTTTTAAATGGCTAAAGCACAGATTTTAGAGAGAGGGGTTATAAAACTGATGTTTTGCCCAGTAACCTAGAAATGACTACAGCTATTCACTTGTAAAAGTAGGCTATGAAACGAGATTTAAATGACCTATAAATCATAACAGTAAAATAGATCAGCGAGAAAGTCATCTTAACTTAACTTTATTTCATCTAGAGCAGTGTTTCTCAACATTTTATTGGTATGTACCCCTTTTAAAACCATATACTCACGAAGTACCCCCTAGCATAGTAAACATTATCACAAGTACCCCTTGACAAATATATATTTAATCGTAGTACATTATAATTGGTTTTAAACCATTTCCAAGCTTTTACTATTGCTTATAATTAGCTAAAATACTAACTTGGCTTTGTTTAAATAAGATTTATCCTTTTCTAAAACTCTAAATTTGTTATTCTTGGTTAAATATATCAAGCCCGAGTACCCCCTGGAACCCTTAGAAGTACCCCCTGGGGTACGCGTACCACACGTTGAGAAACTATGATCTAGAGAACTGCACCCCCCTCTTTAATTTTAAATGAAAATTGAGTGATTGCCATTTTGTGTGGTTTTTGCTTGTGCTAGTCAAACCATGACATTAAAATAAATATTGCGTTTAATGAAAGACACACCTATAGGGTCTTCAGTTGTCAGTTTCTGTCCCCCTTTGCTTATATTAATGTAAGCCACAATTTGTTTTATTTAAACACAAAGGACCTAAACGGAAACATTTTTACAGCAAGTTAGAAAACTGAGAGGAAAATAAGTAAAATTGGAATGGCTACTTATGGAAAATTACCAGGCTTCATTTGTCATATGAAAGAACATGAAAAAAATGGCTGCTGTAAAAAGCTCCACTTCCACTCTTCTTTTACTTGTAGTTTGAAGAAAAATCCCTACCAATGACAGCCAGCGCAGTAAGTGCAAAATTAAAGGGATGGAAAGTAGTAAGGACATCTGTCAAGTTCAACACTCATTTAGGGATGGTTTCCATTGAACATCATTAGATGCAATTTCAGAAGAACTCTTGGTATAATTTACATTGTGTTAACCATTCCCACCAATGCATTATTATCCCGAAATTGCAAACAAATTGCATGTGGTGCACTTTTGTCAAAGTAAATGGTAGTTATTACACTTCATTTGGGCTTTAATCCTAAACAAAAGCACATTTATTACATTATGACCTTTCCAGAGACTTTTGAAAAAAAACTTGCAAAAGATCTAACCCAACATAAACCTGGTACGCATCATCAATCTTGAATGGGCAATGTTTCACCAATATTTCCAACTCCGTGTAGTATGAGGGTCAAAAGATTTTGAATACTTGGAGCAGATGGTATTCTGCATCTTGGGCGATTTTAACAAAGCCAACCTCCGCCAAGAGCTCCCACGCTTCCA
The DNA here is from genome assembly GCF_040937935.1 of Hyperolius riggenbachi. Classification (NCBI taxonomy): domain Eukaryota; kingdom Metazoa; phylum Chordata; class Amphibia; order Anura; family Hyperoliidae; genus Hyperolius; species Hyperolius riggenbachi. The sequence continues at coordinate 289,591,849 of NC_090650.1, forward strand.
CCAACACATCACCTGCCCCACTAGGAACGCCAACACTATAGACCACTGCTACACGGTCATGAGGGACGCATACAAGGCCGTCCCATGGGCAGCACTAGGCTCATCTGATCACTGCCATATCCACCTAATACCCACCTACAGGAGGCGCCTGGAAACTGCAAAACTGGTCCTAAAATCCAGCAAAGTATGGTCAGATGATGCTAAACTACAACTCCAAGCTTGCTTTGACTGTACAGACTGGAAGGCCCTGGAAGTGCCTGATTTAGACGAGTGGGCGGACAACATATCCTCGTACATCAGCTTCTGCAAGGACCACTGTATACCAACGAAGACTCGCAAGCACTTCTCGAACGACAAACCGTGGTTTTCTAACAAATTATGGCACCTTCGGAGGAGCAAGGAAATGGCGTACAAGTCGGGCAACCGGGACGACTATAGGAGGGCAAAAAACATCCTAAACAGAGAACTGAGAGCCGCGAAAAAGAACTATGCAGCAAAACTAGAACAGGACCTCTCCTTGAGAGACTCACGAGCTGTCTGGAAGGGGCTTAAAGAGAAACTCCAACCAAGAATTGAACTTTATCCCAATCAGTAGCTGATACCCCCTTTTACATGATAAATAGAATGATTTTCACAAACAGACCATCAGGGGGCGCTGTGTGACTGATTTTGTGCTGAAACCACTCCCACTAGAGGCTCTGAATACCGCGGTACTCCTGGCAAACTGCCACAATGTAACAATGTTCACAGACAGGAAATGGCTGTTTAGAGCTGTCTAACAGCCAGAACAGCTAGAAACAGCTACATAACATGCCCACAGTAACAATGTCACCATGTAATACATGTCAGAATGTGAATCTGGGAGAGGAAAGATTTTACAATGAGCAAACACTGACTAAATCATTTATACATAATTATGGTAAAAAATGAAGCACTTTTTTTATTACATTATTTTCACTGGAGTTCCTCTTTAAAGCCGCTACGAACTATAAGCCCCCCCATCAACACACAACTCCCAGCACCGAGCTTTCTGAGAGCCTCAGTGAATTCTATTGCAGATTTGAGAACCAGGCGGCACCCACTGGGCCTCCTACCACCTCCTCCGAATTAGACGTCCTGCTCCCAAACCTACCTCCCCTGGCTGTGAATGAGGTCGACATCCTCAAGCACCTGTCAAAAATGAATGCGAGGAAAGCCTCAGGCCCAGATAGAGTGTCACCAGCCTGTGTGAAAACTTGTGCACGGCAGCTAGCCCCTATTCTCTCCTCCATCTTCAACAAATCCATCCAGAAAGGCAAAGTTCCAGCGTGCTTCAAGAGGTCCACCATCATCCCTGTCCCCAAAAAGCAGGGTGTCTCTGACTTCAACAACTTCAGGCCGGTGGCTCTCACATCCGTCATCATGAAAACCTTTGAAAGCATAGTTCTGCCCTTCCTAAAACGTTCCACTGAGGCACAGCTGGACCCATTCCAGTTTGCATACAGAGCGAACAGGTCCACCGATGACGCCATAAACATATGCCTGGAGCTCGTTAACGAACACCTTGACAAACCAAACTCCTACGCCAGGATCCTCCTACTCGACTTTAGCTCGGCGTTTAATACCATCAGCCCCCAAATACTCCAAGAGAACTTGGTTGGCCTCGGTGTCCACCCCACCCTACGCCATTGGATCACAGACTTCTTGAGCAACAGATCCCAGGCCGTCAAGCTGGACACTATCATCTCGCAGCCACGGACCACCAATACAGGTGCCCCTCAAGGATGTGTTCTGTCCCCATTCTTATTCTCCCTATACACCAACAATTGCAGGTCCACGGGGAACTCTGTCAAAGTCATCAACTTTGCTAATGATACAACAATAGTGGGCCTCATCTCCGGAAATGACGAGCAAGAATACCGCAAGCAGGTTGACAGAATCTGCCTCTGGTGCAGGGAAAATGGCCTAGTCCTCAATACTGCAAAAACAGTAGAGATGATTGTGGACTTTAGAAAACGTGCTGCCACCCCTCCTCCAATCTACATCGATGGTACGGAAGTGGAAAGGGTTCCCTGCACACGCCTTCTAGGCACTACAATCTCCAAGGACCTAACTTGGAAAGCCAACACGTCCTCCACTCAGAGGAAAGCCCAGCAGAGGCTATTCTTCCTACGCCAACTGAAGAAGTTCGGGATGGCCCGGGAGCTTCTGACGAACTTCTACATAGCCAAAATTGAATCTGTCCTCTGCTCCTCCATCCTTGTCTGGTACGCTGGCGCCTCCGCCAGCGACAGGCACAAACTACAGAGGGTCATAAGAGCAGCTGAAAAAAATCATCGGGAAATCACTCCCCTCACTAGACCAACTCTACAACTCCAGACTTTGCTCCAGAGCTCTGAGGATCGTCAATGACCCATCTCACCCAGGCTTCCGCTTCTTCCAGCGGCTCCCCCTGGGCCGGAGATTCCGGTCCATCTACACCAAGACTGAAAGACACAGGAATAGCTTCTTTCCCTCAGCTGTAAACTCTTTGAACTCTATGAACTTCTTACCTGACCTATTCAAGTAGCATTCGGTAGCACATGACTGCACTGCCGCACATCTTACACCTTACATACTTGAGCTCTAACTTGTGTTAACATGTATGGTTAATCGCTGTATCTGTATTGTTTACTGTATTGTTTTTTGTACTGTACTATATAGTATGTTTTATTCCACACATAGCCCTGTACATGCCAAAACCAATTCCGGGTTCGATCTAGTCGTGCTTGGCGAAATAAATGATTCTGATTCTGAGGTAAACTCTCATACTACATGAAGGTGGTACAATAGGTCAATGGTTGGCCAATCAACATTAAAGGTGTACACCAGGTTTTTAAGCCTGGTACACTTTTTCAATTATGATTGGCTAATCAGTGACTAATTTTACCATTTCCATGTAGTATGAGGATCAACAGATCTATAAGCACAGATTGTGTAGGTAAACCCTCATACCCCATGGAGGTGGTAAACTCTCATACCACATGGAGGTGGTAAACTCTCATACCACATGGAGGTGGTAAACCCTCATACTACATGGAGGTGGTAAACCCTCATGCTACATGGAGGTGGTAAGCCCTCATGCTACATGGAGGTGGTAAGCCCTCATGCTACATGGAGGTGGTAAACCCTCATACTACATGGAGGTGGTAAACCCTCATACTACATGGAGGTGGTAAACCCTCATACTACATGGAGGTGGTAAACCCTCATACCACATGGAGGTGGTAAACCCTCATACTACATGGAGGTGGTAAACCCTCATGCCACATGGAGGTTGTAAGCCCTCATGCTACATGGAGGTGGTAAGCCCTCATACCCCATGGATGTGGTAAACCCTCTCATACTACATGGAGGTGGTAAACCCTCTCATACTACATGGAGGTGGTAAACCCTCATGCTACATGGAGGTGGTAAACCCTCATACCCCATGGAGGTGGTAAACCCTCATACTACATGGAGGTGGTAAACCCTCATACTACATGGAGGTGGTAAACCCTCATACTACACGGAGGTGGTAAACCCTCATACCCCATGGATGTGGTAAACCCTCATACCCCATGGAGGTGGTAAACTCTCCTACTACATGGAGGTGGCAAACCCTCATACTACATGGAGGTGGTAAACCCTCATGCTACATGGAGGTGGTCATTCAGTGATTGGCCAACAACATTTAAAAGTGTGTAGCAGGCTTTCGGCTGTGTACACTCATCCAGTTTTGCTCGGCCTATTTTACCACTTCCATGTAGTATGAGAGCTTACCTACACAATCTGTTCATAGTATCCACAATCTATTGGCCCTCATACTACATTAGAGTGATAAAATTGGTCACTCATTGGCCAATCAAAATGGATGGGATGTGTGTATACACCTTAAAGCCTGGTACAAACTTTCAATGATGATTGGCCAATCATTGACCAACTTTACCACCTTCATGTAGTATGAGGGTCAACAGATATTGAACACTATTAGCAGATTATATAGGTAAAATCTTATACTACATAGAGATGGTAAAATTGGTCAGTGAGTGGCCAATCATAATTGAAAGTGTGTACCAGGCTTTACACCTATTGGTTTTTCTGTACCTATTTTTCTGCATGCCATGCATAATTGTATGCGAAAAAATGCACATCTTTTTCCACAGCAGAACAATGTAATTAGCCAGAAAAACATGCATGGTGTCCCAAAACAACAAACAAAAACAAAATAAAACAAAAACAGCAAGCTGTCAGTTTTCAAGAAGGAAAAAGAAAAGTGTAAACATTGAACAAAACTGTGAATAACCATGACCCTAAAGGCAAAGAAAAACCCCAGTGATTATTATCAGAAGCCCATAGGATAACATAGCTGCATGGGTAAATGAATGTTCACATTACGTAAAAATGTATGCAATCGTGACGCCTGCCTTAATATTCACACAGAAATGAAAGTTTAGGATAGGCTTCATATTGGAGAGCCTTACCTATTTTGAAATATTAAAACAGAGTTCTACTAAGTCCATCTGGGACCCAGGTACAAATGAAATCCAGTTGGAACCCATCTATATGCTCCTGCACTGTGCTCACTGTCTGACTTCAGCATTAGCCAGTGGTGACACAGGAGGAGGGAATGCTGAATTATGGCTACCTGTTGCCAATCAACAGAACCTGCTTTCAACAAATAGTAGTACTCTTATTCCAGTATTGCTGCCAGCAAGCTGTATAGCTTGGCCACCACTTCCACTATTGGCGAGCACAGGACAGGTATGCATTAACCTCTTGAGGACTGCAGGGCTAAACCCCCCTAGTGACCAGGCCATTTTAGTAAAATTGGCCACTGCAGCTTTAAGGCCAAGCTGCAGGGCCGCACAACACCGCACAAAAGTGATCCCCCCCCCTTTTCTCCCCACCAACAGAGCTCTCTGTTGGTGGGGTCTGATCGCTCCCCCATGTTTATTTTTTGTATAATAAAGATTATTGTTCGTGTTTTTAAAAAACAACAAAAAAACTTTCTTTAAACCCCTTCCCTCCCTCCCTCCCCACAGCCAGCCAATTACGGCGATCGGCTGTCATAGGCTTCTGCCTATGAGAGCCGATCGCTCTCTTGTCCCCCAGGGGGACAGCCGTGTTACACGGCTGTCCCCAGTGCAGCGCTGCTGCTGATCGCAGCACTGCACAGTGTAAATAGGCGGCGACCAGGCCGTCTAACAGTCTCCCGAGCGGCAACAGCCGCTCGGAGACTGAAGGCGGGGCGGAGCTCCGCCCCCCAAGCAGGAGATGCGGACGCAGCGTGCGCGCAATCTCCTGCAAAACAGAGCCCCAGGACTTTACGCCAATCGGCGTTAGGCGGTCCTGCTGCCGCAAACACGCCCATCAGCATGACGCGGTCAGCAAGAGGTTAGGGTCAGCACTCCCCATATATATCTATCCTACTTTAGGCTGCTTTCACAGTGGGACGTAACAGGTGCACGTTAGAGTAGCCTGTAACGCAGCCCAACTCACAGCAATGAAAAATCAATGGGCTGTTCACAGTGCCCACGTTGCGTTACATTGTAACGCTGCATGTTATATGAAGGTGCAGCATGCTGTGCGTTATACGCGTTTTTCACATGCTCAGTAACGTTTTTTTTTCCCCGTTTTATTAATGTAGGAGAGAAGGAGGGGAGAGTCCGCTGTTGTGTTTAGCCACATGGCTATTTAATATTCACTGCACTGCAGTGTTTACTTCCTGGAGCGGCCGCTTATTGGCTGGTGGGACCACGTGATGCGGAGTGTTCCGATCACATGGTCTCCGCAGACTATAGAACAAAAAAGGCGCACCAAGAGCCGCATAACGCGGCTCAATCTGGCGTCCTCCTTCAACACCATCAGGCGTTGCGTTAGGGGCACGTTATGCGACCTTAACGTCCCCTAAAACGCATCGTCCTGATGTGAAAGAGGCCTAAAAGGACCAAAAACCTTCAAAACATGGCTTGAATCCTTCTACAAACCTCTTCCCTGACACACTTTGCCTTCTATTTTTAACAATCTCCTCACAAACACATCAGGGACCAGCGGTGATGGAATACGTTTTATCACCTATTCCCAGTACCCATTACAGGTTTAAAGAAAGAATAAAAAAAAGCAATGTAAAAATGCACACTCATACACAGGTTTATTACTATAAGACATTCTGCACTATGTAATCCATACTGAACAGACAAAGCAATCACACACATATTAACTAACCTGCATGAGTTTTAACATGGGAATCCAGTGTTGATTTAACTGTAAAGGTCTTTCCACATTCATCACATTTGAACGGTTTTTCCCCAGTGTGGATTCGGATATGCCTGAAAAGCAATAGATACTATGCTTATGTGAACAGATCATATTACTTATGTATACGGATCATACTAACGGATATATAAAACACACACACAGCACATTTCAAAAATAGAAACTAATTAACTTCAAGGTAATCATATCCTTGCCTGTTGTCAGCTACAAAATTCTGGCCTCCTGAAGCTTTGCTCTTCACCTTTTCCAGCTGTAATGCCAGTCTCCCCCTTTGCTTGCCTTTTTTAGTGAGGAGCTGCAAATTATTTGTTCTCTCCTCTGCATGGTCGTATGTCCATTGCCCATTTCTGCAGCATCCTATCACCCTTCTGACATCAGCATTACTTCCTGTCCCCACTAAAAATCTCACAGTCCAGATCCCTCATGTATGTAGACACCATCCCATATACAAACCTCCACTTCTTCACAGGATTTCCCCAAAAGTATCACTGGTGTGTGCAGTTGCTGTCCCTTGCCAGCATCTATCCCATTACAGTCCACCATACAGGACTGCCATGTTGTTCACTTCCTACATGAAGTGGCGCCTGCCATCTGCGGATATCCTGTTAAATTTATTATTATTATTTTTTATTTATATAGCGCCAACATATTCCGCAGCACTTTATCTAGAGCATAACCATCTATTAAATCAAATCAGAGGGGTTAACTCAGCATGGAGATCAGTGCAAGCAACGAGTGTGTGGATCTTAACATTTGGCACTGGTTAGCTGGCAGTAGGGATGCCTTTATTGGAGGGGGACTCAAACACTGGAGGCCTAGCCATTGCGAGAGGGGAGCCTCTCCCTGACCCAATGCCAAATCTAACTCCACTCTGCATGATGACCAACCTGGTTTTGGATAGAATTTTATACCCCCTTCCTAATGTTTAACCTTACCCGCCCCCCTCCCACCAGCTGTATAACCTTAACCTTGGTCAAACAGGATGCCTAACCCTACCACACTGCCTTCTTTATGCCTAGCCAATCCTATCCTTGCTCGGCAAAGACAATCCACCAGGCAGATAGCTTCAAAGGGAAACAGGGGCCACTGTACACATCCTAGCAGATGCAGCCTCAACATGCCACCTCGGCTGAGAACTATCTTGCATGTATACAATGCATTAGGGTAGATAAGGCCACATACACACTACCTATTGCCGTCACCTGCAGAGACTTTATCCCTTGGCAACAGTTTTGGGCCGAAATTCGCACAGACGGGGTACTAGTCGCTGGATAGTGTACTGGTTAAAGGATACCTTAGCGCTGTTAAAAAATTTAAAAATAGGGGGAGAAGGCATGTGTAGGAAGCTCTCCTCATGCACACCACTACCCCCATTCTCCTCTTTCCCGCTCCGTTATGTTCTAATGACCCCCCAAAGCTACTTCTGAGTTGGGCGGGTCGGTGAGCAGTGCGTAGATGCTGCCCAGCAACGCGCATCCTTGATCACGCGCCCATGGCTCTGCACATAATGTCATGTGCAGCACCCCTGGCCACGCAATCAAGTACGTGTGTCTCAGGGCAGCGCCTGCACACCGCTCACCGACCCTCCTGACCCCTTCGGAGGGCCTTTAGAACATAACGGAGGGAGACGGATGAGAACGGAGGGAGCAGTGGCCACGAGGAGAGCTTTCTACACATGCCTGCTCGTTCTATTTTTAAATTTGTAACAGTGCTAAGGTATCCTTTAAGGGCTCTGCTTCTGTCACAGGAGACCAGGGTTCAAATCTCAGCTTTTCCTGTTCAGTAAGCCTGCATCTATTCAGTGAGGAGACCTTGGGCAAGACTCCCTAACACTGCTACTGCCTACTGAGTGTGCCCTAGTGGTTGCCGATCTAACACTTTGAGTCCACCAGGAGAGAAGCACAATATAAATGTTCTGTGTCTTGACTAGCCTAGAGGACAGTGATGTGAGTGGGCAGAAGGGATGATACACGGCACACAACAAAAGTGGCTCCCAGCGGGCAGGGTGAGCAGGAGAACAATGCATTTGGGGGTCATTTGGGCATGGAACATCGCTAAGGTTCTGCCATGCTAGTTTTTTAGGGGTCGTTGGGGCTTCCATACACATGCTATATTCTCGCCGGAGGTAGTCTTTATCAGTTGCCATGGCTGTGTTTAATCAGAGTTTAATCCAGCATGCATGTAGCTTAATATGCAATACTTTATTAATGATGGAACCCAACTGAGCAATGGTACCAGTTTGTTTTGTAATTATATATCCTTCTTTACTGAAAATAAGGAAACTACTGTATATAAAAAAAAAGTAAAAAAAAGAAAAGACAGGAAAAGAAAGAATCTGAAGCTTGGCAAACATATCTCGTTAGGAAACTGTTCCGATAATATTCGTATTTGTTCCATTGTGATAACATCCTACTGAGATCATATCATAACACCATTTGAAATGGATGCATAAACTAATCTATTCAAATCATGCTCAAGGCAATTGTGTATTTTCAACAATGAAATTCTAGACCCATTAGTTTGATGCACATCATCATCAATAATAAGCGCTGTATATATTTTCAGATTGCTGCTGATCAGATCAGACAGCGGTGCAATCAAGAATGACTACTTGTAAAATAGCTGGAAAATAATGCAAGATAAATATCCTGCAGTATGCTATATTATAGAAATTGTTTTTTAGTACACTTCACTAAACAGAGATGAGAAATAAAGAAATAAAAAATTGGACACAAAATTATCCTTCACAAAAGTCTGATAACCTCAATTACGTTATTCTGAAGAGGTTAGTAGGTGTGAAATGGTCTAGGTACATCTTGTGACTGTGGGCTTCATCATTCATCTACACTTCATGTCCCTGTGCTGACTGATCCAGTATTCAAATATATTTTTGTTGTTGTTGTTTAATCTGATTCTCTGTTTAGTTGCTATTTATATAATGTAATGCCTATTTCTTCCATCCTTTTTCGTAATGAACTATTGCATGGGGTTATTTTGCAGACATTCATTACTAAACTGATCCAATAAGAAAGCTGTGTCAGGTGGTTATGGGTAATGTTTTGCTGTAGAAAGGTGATAATGGTTTTTAGTGATAAAGCATGCCAGAATATAAATTGGCTTAAAGGAATACTATCGATACCCAAGTGTTCTAAAATGACAGTGTGCAAATAATGTCTAAGTAGCTGTGTAAACATTTTCCTACTTTTCATGTTAAATATCAGAGGCAAAAACTGTAATTTATTGAGGGTAGGGTTTAGCTATATTGGGACAAATCACTTGCAGAAGGGGTGTCTGCTTCAATGCACAGCCAGAGTTACATATCAGACTACAGAAAGCAAATATCAAACATCAAACTCTGAAAGCAAAAACAATATGAAAAAGCTGTAAGAATTAGTTACATTTCCTCTGCTCTCTTCAGACACTTCAGTCAGAAGCACAGGACACAGGAGCTGCAGCTGTTGGGAGCTCTCTTCTCTGACACACACAGAGCTACGCATAGAGTTAACTGATCAAGTGTGAGGGGAATTTCCCCTCTCCTCATGGCTCAGTCAGCCTTCAGTTTTGGCGTCAGTAAACTTTGAAAGTATTTTGCTAACAGTAAACAAAGAAGTTTCTACTAAAATGTATACACCAGTACTTAGCAGCACTTCCCAAACAATTCCTGGGTCAATTGAAAAAAATATGTGAATCGATAGTATTCCTTTAAAGGTAATAAATCTTGTCTTAAATCAGCATAAGTTATAATCTAGACAAATAAGGTAGCCATGCTCATTCTACTCAAACAAATAGGGGAAGAGAGGTGCAACTCCAGTTTTAGTGAAACTACAGTCACCACATATACTGCCTCTACAATGAATGCAGTATTTTCCCTAAAAGAGATGTTATATAGCAATGCAACAGTAATTACTTTAATTTTTTCTTCACTCAAGGCACATGATTATGCCTACAGGGAGTTGTCAAATAGCAGAGAACATCACCATCTGTTGACACTGGGTTTCTCTTCCCACATGCTTTGGAGTCCAGCGTTTCCTATAGCATAAGCATGATAACCATCTCACTCCAGCAGAGGGACAATGAGGGTAAAATAACTTTTTAGCTTTAAAGAAGAATTACTTTTGCAGTGTGATATACTTACTGACATTACAGACAAGGGTCTAAAAGAGGCAGAGTCCACACACCACTGCACAACAGATAACAGCAGGTCTGGGTATGTATGTCAGAGTTAAACTAGTCAGCACTAGTTCTGCAGTTTGTTTTGTTTTTCTTTTAGCCTTTAGATGGACTATAGATAAGGAAAACAGGCCAAATTTGTTGCACCAGATTTCTGTATGTGTAGCATGTCGGATACCTTAAGACCTGATCAGTGAAGGGATACGTGTCAGAGACTGAATGCTCAGTCGGGGATTTTATCAGGGCTGATTAGAAGCAAGCTGTGCAGTGCAGAATGAAACAGAAAGCAAGGTAGGTGTTTTCTCTAATGTTCCCACTGATATATATGGTAAAATACATGAGGGTGCTTCGTCTCTGATTCCCTTTAAAGAGATTCAGAGATGAGTCATAAGGCAGGTTTTTTTTTTTTTTTTACTTTCCCAGGGCTTCCTGCAGCCCCATAAGCACGGATGTGTCCCTAGCCGTCCTACTGCTGTCTCCCGTTCAGCTAAGGTGAGTCCCGGGGACAGGCTCAGTCAAAGCCAGTCTGGGTCTTCTGCGCATGTGCAGACCTACTGTGCATGCGCAGTAGACCCAAACTGACGTCACTGAGCCTGTTACCGGGACTCACCGCTGCTGAACGGGAGACAGCAGGAGGACGGCGAGGGACACATCCATGCTTATGGGGCTGAAGGAAGCCTCAGTCTCTTTAAAGGACAACAGAAGTGAGAGGTATATGGAAGCTGCCATATGTCTTTCCTTTTAAACAGTACCAGTTGCGTTGCAGCCCAGCTGGTCTATTTGGCTGCAGCAGTGTCTGAATCACACCAGAAACAAGCATACAGCTAATCTTGTCAGATCTGACAATGTCAGAAACACCTGATGTATGCTTGTTCAGGGTATATGTCTACAAGTATTAGAGGCAGAGGATCAGCAGGGCAGCCAGGTAACTGGTATTCATTAAAAGGAAATAAATATTGGGGAAAATATTAGCCTTACGCTTAAATAGAGTTTTGCCAAATCTCATTCATCGTGACCAGGTAGGTTTTGTCCCGGGCCGTCAGGCAGAAGACAGCACTAGACGAGCAGTCCTTTTGTCCCATTACTTACACTCCCAAAAAATCCCAAGTGTAGCCTTATCCCTAGACATTTTTAAGGCGTTTGATACCCTCTCATGGAATTACCTCAAACACACTTTAAGCAAATGGGGGCTTGATCCCTACTTCCTGAATTGGGTCGGGGGACTGTACTCCACTCCTACAGCTTCGGTGAGATTCTCAGGCCACACCTCACAAATTTTCCCCATACAGAGAGGCACTCGCCAGGGCTGCCCGCTCTCCCCTTTACTTTTCATCCTAGCTCTAGAGCCATTCGCATGTTTTCTACGTGAAAACACTGACATTAGGGGGGTAGAGAGGGCCGGCCTAGCCCATAAGCTACTTATGTTTGCAGACGACACCCTTTTATTCCTCACACAGCCTCATATCTCCATTCCAAATGCCCTCAAAGCCCTCGAACAATTTGCTCTGGTCTCTGGTCTAAAAATCAATATGACAAAATCTAAAGCTTTAGGCATCTCTCTTACACCGCACCTCGCTACTCAGCTCCAAGAATTTTGCCCCTTTCAATGGGTCCAATCTATACCCTACCTTGGCATCACCTTAACCCCCAATTATGCCTCCCTTTTCGCGGCCAACTACCCGCCACTGCTCAAATCCCTATCTACACTAACAGATAGATGGTCTACACTCCCGCTCTCATGGCTAGGGAAAATTAACTCAATCAAGATGACGTTCTTACCTAAGCTTCTTTACTACTTTCGGACCCTCCCCGTCAAAGTGCCCCCCCATTATCTACGCACTCTCCAGCATAAAATACAATCCTTTATCTGGGGTCGCAAACATCCCAGGGTTAATAAGTCAACCCTTTTTGCTCACAAATTAGACGGTGGATTGGGAGTCCCTCAGATTAGCTCTTACTACCGAGCAGCAACTATAACTCAACTAACACGGGTTTTTCAAACCTGTGATACCCCCCTGTGGGTGTTTCTTGAGATCCCAGACAGTGCCCCTATGCTACCGAGCACCCTCCTTTGGGTACCTCAAAAGATGCGGCCCACTACCCTTAGCCCCCCCATGCTTCATAGCCTCCAAGTTTGGGACTCAGTCCGATACTCTTCTCATCTCCTATCCCCCCACCTCCCCCTGCTACCTTTGGTTAACAATCCACTCTTTCTCCCAGGGTATGAGAACCCGGAAGCCTTCAGATGGTGGGTCGATAACGGCCTCACCAAAGTTATGCACTTCATTAACCCTAGAGGAGTATACAGTTGGCCAGCCCTACAAGAAAACTTCCAGGTTCCACCGAGAGAATACTTCCGATTCCTACAAATAAGACATTGGATGCAGTCCCTCACTCAAAATAGGGAACCCCCCTTCGACCCTACTCCATACGAGAACATATGTCTCCACCGCCCTAATTCCAAAGGATTAATTTCCACAATTTATTCCTTCCTGACCCGCCCAGAACACCCACTCACCCACGCTTACATCACCAAATGGGAATCCGATCTGTCGGGCACGAGAGACCGAGAGGACTGGCTTAATATATGGAGCAGGATTTCCTGCTGCTCATCGAATCTTCACACCATAGAGGCGGCATATAAGGTTATGACCCGCTGGTATCTTGTCCCAGCAAGAATAGCAAAGGTGTTCCCCTCAGCCAGCCCCTTTTGCTTTCGTGGATGTAGATCACACGGGGACATGCTCCATATTTGGTGGACCTGTCCCAGGCTCACTAGATTTTGGTGTCAAGTTTTTAGGCTACTTTCATCCCTTTTTCACATAACCATCCCCAAAAACCCTTGGCAGGCTCTCTTACACGAAAAAATAGAAGTGCTAACTTCACCCCAGAACAAACTGGCCTCTTTTGTCCTATCAGCAGCTACAATGACCATTGCTAACAACTGGAAAAAACCCTCGGTCAGCATTAACGAGGTGAAATCCCGAATCAACTCTTTCATGACTAATGAAAAGCTAACTAGTATCCTGAAGGATACTCACAAAAAATTCGAGAAGATTTGGGACCCCTGGATCCAATTAGAACACCCCCTCATGGAGAGTTCCCTGATCAGGAGGCTATGAGTCGGGATGGCCCTCTTCTCTTCTTTCCTTCTTTCTTTTTTTCATCTTCTTCTCACCCTCTCTTTCTTGATTCTTTCCCTTCTACCTAAACCCCTCAGTTGAGCTTATCATAAGCGACCTCTCTGTTGCCCGTCTATCGCTGGACGACGGGCTCAGGGGATCACAGTTTTCCCTGGCCATTGGCTAGGAACACCCCCTTCCCACCCACATACTTGCCCCAGATAGCTGGACATGGTCCTCTGGGTCACATCTCTATAAATTCTCTAATATGCATTATTCCCTGGTTTACATTATGGTTATGTTATTATTCCTTCTACTGCATGATATCTGACCGATGTTATGTTTATCACCTGGTTATTGTATGACGTCTGACCAATGCTAAATTGACTGTTACGATACCATATGGCAATATTGTTAGCCTTATTGTATCTTTTGAAAATGAAAATTTAATAAAAATTTTTTGAAAAAAAAAAAAAAAAAAAAAAAGGAAATAAATATGGCAGCTTCCATATACCCCTCACTACAGTTGTCCTTTAAGACCTGTTCAGTGAAGGAATACGTGGGCAGGAGACAACCCCCATCCTTTCTCCCCAAACACATATATACACTTTGGGCCTAATAGCAACCACTGTGGCTATACTTTACCATTACCTGACCACCACTTGCGCCTTTACTATACATTAGTGGGGGGGATTTTTAGCAAAAAAGGACTTTTGAATATACAGTACTTGATATTTAACTTTAACATTCAGTTAATTTTGGATAAAATGTGAACATCGGCTCCACAAGAGTTGATATACTAATGGGGATGTTCAGTGCAGAGTGCGGAACATCTGCTCTTCTGTTTACTTCAAACAGCCAACTATGCACCACAAAGTTGTAAGCTTCTGCACAGCTGATTGGATGTGTAAATAGAACATAGATAAAGTTATCTTCTCTTAACTGCTCCTTAATAAATCATCCAAAGGCTCCATAACATTTTAAAACAATCTAGAGGCAAATTATATAAAATACATTGGATTCAAGTAAAAGCATTATTTATATAGCGGGTTTAAATGTACGGTATTTTACATACATTAATATGCAGCTAAAACATGAGCAGCTGAAAGCCTTTGATTCTTTTCATGCCTCCATCTCTTTCTTGCTAATGCACAATGATTGTTACAGAATTTTGATAAATCCACACAAATACACTCACTGAGCACTTTATTAGGAACCCCTATACAGTTGCTCATGCATGCAACTATGAACTATCTAATTAGCCAATCAAGTTCCATCAGTGCTATGCATAAAATCATGGCGCTACAGGTCAGCTGCTTCAGTGAATGTTAACAGCAAAATTAACTAAAAATGTGAGGTCTGTGATTTGGACCTGGGAAAATAGTGCCAAACAGGCAAAATAAACCTGGGGCCCCCCCCCAACAGATACCCCGGAACAAAAATTGACATTAAGGGACCTTTTTTGCAGCTGGTATAGTCAGGGTGTGATGCCCCAATCGGTCGGAGCTCCACATTCTGGCTATCCCAGCCTGCATGAGGCACAAGGGGTTAAAAAGTTTCGGGAGGGGAGGACCCCACATCATTTAAAAAAAAAACAATTCCCACACTCTAAACATAAAAACAAATTGGGAAAATAGGAAAAAAATGCCAGGGATCTTCATACAGCAATATTGCGGCTGTATAGCGATCCCTGGCCAAAGCGCTGCGGCTGCATATGGACCCCCTTGAAACCTCGTCAGGAAATTTATTGCTCTTTCTTTTGATACATGTAAAATTACACTACCCTTAGGTTTGCTACTAAAAATGACATTTACCGCATTTAAAAGTATACTTTTTTCCTTCAAAACTTTAAAATCGATTTTCTCAAAAACTATAAGGTCTTTTTGAAAAATTGTTTTTTCCTCTTATTCCCAATGATCTCCTTAACGTATCCTGCAAACTTAGGGGTTCTAGCATTTAAGGTGGATTTGCTATAAACCGTTAAAGTCGGCAGGTTTTTAAATGTGTATTTTTTTCCCTTTGAAACTTTCAAATCGATTTTCTCAAAAACTATAAGGTCTTTTTGAAAAAAAAATTCCTCTTGTAGCCACTGGGGGCCCTTACAGGCTCTGGGGCCCTGGGGCAATTGCCTCCTTTGCCTCTATGGCAGTGCCTGCCCTGGATACAATGAGAGCAGCCATGTTCTGTTTGTCACATTACACACAGGCAAGCTCATCTGAATCTCCAGCCCTCAGCCTGTGAAAACTTCCCTCCCCTCTCCTCCTCCCTTCTGCCTCTGAAATCTCTAGTAACCTCCTCCTCCTCCTGCCCAGACTGAGCTCCCATAAGCCCTTGCTTATTAAGTCTGAGAGTGCCAAGGCACTCTGGAGAAGCTGAGGCTTGTTTTGTTTATAGGGAATTAGAGTATTAAAACAAAACAAAAAAAGTATTTGGCTTGAGGAATGCCCTTTAACTATATGAAAGGAACATAATTATGCAATGAGTAAAAGTTTATCTCGGATCCACTTTAAGCGGTTAAGTGTACATCCTGGGAATGACATACTGCTACTTAAAAACAACTCTAAAAATTAGCCAACAACGATGAAACATTTGTAAAGCGCTTTCTCTTGTAGAACCTTAAAGCGCATACGCTTGTCTCAGATCAGTACATAGTGATGTGGATGGTGGGAAAAGTTATGTCATCATAAATGCCAGACTAAAGAAGAGGCTTTTCAGTTTTGACTTAAACATGTCCAGGGTTGGAGCTGTGTTCACTAGGTTTGACAAGATATTCCAAATAGTAAGGGCAGCTTGACAGAAAGCTCTGGCTCCAAAGGTTTTTAGTTGGACTTTGGGAGTGGTCAAGTTATTGGATCTTTTGATCTAAGTAATTGGATCCTTTTGATCTAAGTAATGCAAGTGCACTGCATTATCGATCAGTGCCTCATTGTAAAGTGTTTAAAACCACAGTTACCATAAGTATAAGCACGTGAACTGTTATTCACCCTAGAACTATGCTGTTCAAGCATCATAGTGAGTGTCTAAGTGACAATTGTGAATGGATAACAGCTATGTTGTTCTTCTGACACCGACAATGTAGGCATCATAGTAAGTGACTAAAGGTTCGTACACACGCCGGACTGGAGGCAACGACGGGTCCGTCGTCACCTCCCGCTGGGTGGGCATTCCAACGACAGTCCGGCGTGTGTACGCACTGTTGGCGGACTGATACGGCTGTTTCTGAGCGATCCGCCCGGCAGATCGCTCAGAAACAGCTGTATCAGTCCGCCGACAGTGCGTACACACGCCGGACTGTCGTTGGAACGCCCACCCAGCGGGAGGGGACGACGGACCCGTCATTGCCTCCAGTCCGGCGTGTGTACGGACCTTAAGTGACACTTGTGAATTGATAAAAACTATGCTGGCCTGCCACCTACAATAGAAAAGAAAACAGGAGCGCACCTCTGGTGCAATAAATCCTTTTACTTCAATAAGCACGCAATAAAAGTTACACTCACGGTGTGTAATAGTACAGATGCGCCTGTCAGGCCTGCCGGCAAACGTCTCCTTGAACCCGCGCTTGGCCAGAGCAGCGGGGAGTGTGATGGTTGGCGTGGGAGTCGGAAGCGGTGGGCGGAGCCAGGTCGCAGCCTCAGCACAGGACTGGCTGTGTGTTCTCTGCGTGTGTGTGAGAGAGCTGAGGAAGCATGCTACTGTAACAAGCAGCCTTCCACCCATTCACATGGATATGGATTAGGATTGCACGCCTGAAGCCGGCCAGGGCTTTCCAGCGACCTGGCTCCGCCCACCGCTTCCGACTCCCACGCCAACCATCACGCTCCCCGCTGCTCTGGCCAAGCGCGGGTTCAAGGAGACGTTTGCCGGCAGGCCTGACAGGCGCATCTGTACTATTACACACCGTGAGTGTAACTTTTATTGCGTGCTTATTGAAGTAAAAGGATTTATTGTACCAGAGGTGCGCTCCTGTTTTCTTTTCTATTCTTTGCACAGATACGCTGGCGCCACCCAGCACTTGGAGCAGCACCTTTGAAGGCAAACCAGCTATTGGTTGAAGAGTGCGCAGGGTTGTTCTTCTGTGCTGCCACCTACAATGCAGGCATCATAGTCAGTGACTAAGTGACACTTGTGAATGGATAAAAAATACGGTAAATAATGTAATACCTTATCAAGTCACTGGGCTTCTTAAAGCTTTTAGGACAATAAGAGCAACAATTTGCAAACTTGGGCTCAATTTCCATCTCAGCCTGTTTGTCTTTAATCTCACTTATCCGATCTTTCTCTGCAGCTGATTGCACCAGCACTTTCTCAGATATAGTGGCTCCTTCTCTAGGTCGGATTTTTGCCAGTTCTGCAGTCTCCTCTTCTGTGAAAGTAATAACACCGTGACGGGACTTTCTCGCTGCTATTTTTTCTGAACTGTCCTCCTCTTCCTCAAGACAAACATCTCCTAATGCAAAAATAAAACAGAACATGACCTTTCTACCCACAGAGGATGGAAACATTGGTACAAGCTTCAATAACACACAATAAAAAAGAAGTTTTCTTTTTCTCTAGAGGATCCATATATAGAAAAATTGTATCAATGGGAATAGTCTTCCATGAAGAAAAAGTGAAAAGGTTTTATATGAAAAAACAGCAAACGCTATCACCAGATCTCATTCAAACAGCTAACTAATATGTCTTATTTTCCACTGAAAAGAAATCTAACTCTGAAATAAACTACCTGCAGCCTGTGTTTAGTGAAAGTAGCTTTTGGCGGAAGAAGGAGCGGACTAGCAGAATGTTTTATTTCTGAAACGCAAAAAGCAAAATATCAATATATTCTTTGTGTGATTTACAAGGAGAGAAATCACACATAATTAATTTACTACAAAAAGGGATGGAGAAAAGAAGAGAATTTCCTACTGCTGAACATTTTCCACCCCCTGCTAAATACATTGCAGAGTTCCATACGGCAACTGTGCAGATCCATTTACATATCCATTACTACGCTGGGGATGCAACTACTAGAAGTCTTCCTTAGTTTCTCAACAACATCATTTGGCTGTTTTTTCTTTTTAAAGGGAACCTTAACTGAGAGGGATATGGATGTTTCCTTTTAAACAATACCAGTTACCTGGCAGCCCTGCTGATCTCTGTGGCTGTAGTAGTGGCTAAATCACACACCTGAAACAAGCATGCAGCTAATCCAGTCTGACTTCAGTCAGAGTACCTGATCTGCATGCTTGTTGAGGGGCTGTGGCTAAAAGTGTTAGAGACACAGCATCAGCAGGAGAGTCCGGCAACTGGTATTATTTTAAAAGGAAAAATCCATATCCTTCTCAGTTTAGGTTCCCTTTAAATGCCAAACAAAGAAACGTTATGTTATCCATGACAAGTTCTATGTGCTTTGTATGCTGCCTGTGCTACAATGCGGGCACAACGCAACACATACTCGGCAAAGTCGCAGCTCGCAGGCTAAATGTAAACACGCGGGGAAGAAATCCCCTGTGTTTACATCATATGGCGGAGATCGGCGATCCCCAGCCTCTGATTGGCCGGGGATCGCCGGCATCTGATAGGCTGAAGCCTATCAGAGGCGGTGCAGGACGGATCGCCGTCCTGTGCCGCCCATAGGATGGAGGGGAGGGAGGGAAGGACAGGGAGGCTGGGAATCACTGCGGAGGGGGGCTTTGAGGAGCTCCCCCCCGTTCGGCCACACAGAGTGGCGGCGATCAGACCCCCCCAGCAGGACATCCCCCAAGTGGGGAAAAAAGGGGGGAAGTCTGATCGCCCTGCCTCTATCCTGATCTATGCTGTGGGCTGGAGAGCCCACGCAGCACAGATCAGTGAAAAACAGCCCGGTCCTAGGACAAAGTTATACAAGGCAAACAGGCCAC
Source organism: Hyperolius riggenbachi (assembly GCF_040937935.1). NCBI lineage: Eukaryota > Metazoa > Chordata > Amphibia > Anura > Hyperoliidae > Hyperolius > Hyperolius riggenbachi. The sequence goes on from NC_090650.1 coordinate 289,611,296, forward strand.
ATTATACATGATTATGTGATTTTGGGCTGGTAAGGTAGGCTCAGTAATACAAGTACAAGGTAATCATAGGAAAAGAGCACACAATCATGTAGAATACACCAGGGAAGGGAGGACCCTCAGAAGGGCTTACAATCTAAGGGGAGGGGAGATGGACACACTAGGTAGGGCTGTAGAATAAGTATTCAGTAGAGAGTTACTGTTTAGTAGAGGGTGGGTAAGTGGGTTTTGAGGGCGTGCTTGAATGTGATGAAGGAGGGAGCAAGTATGATGGATGGTGGAAAAGAGTTCCAGAGTGTGGGGGTGGCTCTTGAGAAGTCCTGAAGGCATGCATGGGAGTGGGAAATGCACGGGGCAGTTAGGTGAAGGTCGTTGGAGGAGCGCTTGGTGTTTACCTGTGAACATTCAAAGGTGAGAAGAATGGAGGCGTATGGCAGAAGTGTTCATAACGGTTTGAAGAGGGGGCAATGCAGTTCAAGGGGACAACAAAAAAGAACAGAGTTGCAGTAATGAAGGCCGCAGATGATGAGGGCATGGATGATCAGCTTGGTAGTGTCCGGGGTGTGGAAGGAGTGGATCTTGGAGATATTATGTAGGTGGAAATTGCAGGCTCTGGTGACCTTTGGGATGTGAGGGATGAAGGAAAAGGCAGAGTCCAGGATGATGCCTAGGCAATGGGCCTGGGAGGTAGAGCGAATGGTCATGTTCGATTGTAAGGTGAAAATCTTGGAAGGGTGTAGCAGTGTGGGGTGGAAAGATCTGGCGCTCAGTTTTGTCTGGATTTAGCTTCAGGAACCTAGCGGACATCCAGGAGGAACTAGCTGAAAGACAAGAGAAGACCTTGTCCATGGTGGTGGAGGAGAATCTGAGTGTCGTCAGCATAAAGGTGGCTATGCGTTACAGCACATACATAAGAAGAGCTGAGTGATAGGCACTGCTCAGCACAGCTACATACATGAGTGCATGCTAAAGACCTGAGGCGCTCTACAGACCCTTGACAGTCCTGGCACATTCCCCATTATGTGCGATGATTATGTGCGATGTCATTGTTAATGATACACAAGGGAATGCCCTGTGACCTACCACTCCTTTGAAATTGACAATCTTGGATGTAGAAGAGAGACTACAGAAATAACAGTTTTAATAAGCATATATTTTCTCCTAGATATTAAAGCAAACATAAACCTATGAGATAATGAACTGTATGTGTAGTAAAGCTAAGAAATAGAACATTAGTAGCAAAGAAGAGTGTCTCATATTGTTTTCCAGTACAGGAAGAGTTAAAAAACTTCAGTTGTTATCTATGCAAAAGAGCCTCTCTGAGCTATTCGACCAACTGGGTTAAATACTCTTGTAACCCGATTGAAACTCTGACTGCAGGAAATCCACCAGACACCAATCAAGTTCTTTTCAAGAAATATTTGTATTAAATCATAAGTATAAAAGTTTTAATGACAAAGCACATTAATAAACTTCTTTTTTTCAGCAAAGACAAACAACACCTTTCTGAGCACTTTTCCACACTACGCAGTCTCAGTTCCTTGCTTTAGTTCATCTAAGTGCTCTATTTCTGCATGCATTTTCAAATGGTAAGAACTAAGTAGATATATTAATTTTTATTCACTTTAACTCAGTGATGTGGACCACCCAGTCTGTTTAGAGAAAGATTTACATGCTGCACTGTTTTTATTACACAGGGCTCTAGGTATCCTCTTTTCCTTGTGTTTCCTAATTTCCACTCCCTTTTCCTTGTCTCTATTCTATTGTTTATCTTTCTGTTTCTCCTCCCTTTCCTCCCTTCCCTTCTTCTCCCCACTCCTGATGTGTTTATATCATTCCAGGTATAAGAAAGAGCTTAAAGAGGAGCTGTTAGGTATAGGGTCTCAGAGAAAATAAACACATATATCAGTAGCTAAAGATTGGCTGTACTTACATTACATATGCATTTCACTGTCCACGTTTGGATTTCACAGAATTTGTATATAGTATATGCAGAGATAGATGCTCCTGACAGCTCATGGCAGGCTCCATGTTTGTGAAGCCAAATGTGTCGTCATGTCCTGCCTGCTTCTGATCACAGATAAGCTCGTTCTTGAACAACACGGTGTGCAGTGAATATTAATGAGCCATGTGGCTAGGAACAATAGCTGACTCCTGCAGTGAAACTCTGCCCCGAGATTTATCAGTGTTTCGCGCTGGACTGATTAAAAGCTCCTGTACCGTCTCATTAGCAGCCGAGGGGAGGGCCCCAGAATGCTTTGCAGTTTAGCTGCGGCTTGCGTCTTTATGGGTCTATAACAGACTTTAAGATAAGCACACATCAAAGGTAACTGAGATGTTTATCTTCACTAATGGCTTTTGAGCTTCCTTCTAAACTGTTTAACACAGGAGAATAGAGGTTTAAATTAGCTTCTGCAGCCTGACAGTTACTCTTAATTGAGTGATAGCATGTCCCTTTACTAGCGTTATCAACATCCTAGGTTCTCAACGTGTGGTACGCGTACCCCAGGGGGTACTTCTAATGGTTCCAGGGGGTACTCGGGCTTGATATACTTAGCCAAGAACAACAAATTTAGAGTTTTAGAAAATGATAAATCTCATTTTAAACAACCCCAAATTAGTATTTTAGCTAATTAAAAGCAATAGTAAATGCTTGGAAATGGTTTAGAACCAATTATCATGTACTATGATTAAATATATATTTGTCAAGGGGTACTTGTGATAATGTTTACTATGCCAGGGGGTACTTGGTGAGTACAGGGTTTTAAAAGGGGTACACACCGATAAAATGTTGAGAAACACTGATCTACATGACCCTGTGTGTTCTGACCCTCCACACAACTGTTGTCAAATATACGAGGGTAACCATGGTTACCCCACGCTTAGACGGGCAGGCAAGGAGAGAGCGTGCCTAGCCGCGCCCCCCAGCCAATTGAGAGCCTTTGTGCCTAAATGGGCTGAGTTGTTGTTTCAACCACGCCCACCCCCGTCTGTCCTCTGCACTGGTATTCTCCTGGACCCCGCAGTGACAGGGATGGCGTCATGGACACGCCTATCCTCCAATCTGATTGGGTATAGCAACCTGCTTGTCAGGTTGCTATGGGAACCACCCCGGGACTCGTTCGATCAGCCTAACGGCTGGTTTCTCATGCAGACGCCGACTGGCTTGAAATTTGGAGTTACAGACTGCAATTATGCAGTCTGTTTCCGTACAGCAGTGAAGTGTGGATCTTTGGAGCGCATAGGGGACATGTGATTACACTCATGATAGTACTAGATATACAGTGCATATAGGTCAGTAAATATGAATGTCTAACCTGGTGATGTTTATGCAATAATCTTGTATTAAGAATAATTTGCATGTGATGAGGGGGAGGTACCTTGGATACTTGGGAATTGGTCACAGGTTATTTAACTGAGTTTGTATCACAGATCACGTTTAGGTCTGCACTGTATCTGATGAAGGGGACCCTCCGTGGCCCGCAAACAATTGTCATGTTGTGCATTCTATGATGGAATAAAGGCATTTTGATTATTTGCAACGGTGTGCCCAGGGCCGGGCCGAGGCATAGGCTGGAGAGGCTCCAGCCTCAGGGCGCAGTGTATGAGGGGGCGCACAATTCATTCAGCTGTCATTCCTAATTGTGTTTGAAGCAGAAAGAAATAAGAAAAGGGAATACATAGCAGTGACTGCAAGCCAGATAACTAGATATTAAGGTGTTGGGGAGGTTGTGGGCCCTGTGGCCCTCTTAATCTAATAGCAATCAGTGTGTGACAGCTGGGGTGGGAGGGATGGAGAGGCGCACTTTGGTGTCTCAGCCTTGGGTGCTGGAGGACCTTGTCCCAGCTCTGGGTGTGCCAGCCAATTTTGGATCGTTGTACTTGATGGATGTGGCTTTTTGCATCTAGGCTGTGCACCCGGATTCACACGGCAAGGTGTGCCTCTCCAGAATCTTGACATTCCACTTTAACTCAGAAGACAACTTCCACGCTCAATCCTTCCAGGTACAAAGGCTCTGTTTTCTTGTTGGCCGATCAAGAATTGTAATCCACAAGGAAATATAACAATCCACGCATCCTGTGTAAGTATTTTTTTTTCTTTTGCAGATAAACAGCTCCAACACTCCAAGGTTCATCTGGGTAAGTGTTATTCAAACCTGCAATCTTTAGTTCCTGGTATTGAATGAGTATTTGATTGAAACTTTCAATGTTCTTATTTTTCTCCACAGGACCCCATCCAAGCTACTGCAGATTATCATACAGGTAGACTCCTACTTAAATTCATTGAACTGGTTTGAATAAAATCTCTAATAAACTTCCTTTTCTTTCAGGAACTCAGAACATCACTTCTACAGGTAAGTATACTTTTCTTTATATGAACAAATATAATTCAGAGAAATGACTGCAGGAAGGTTCTCATAATAACTTGTACACATAGGCAGTGCATATAGTCGAGAAGTTGTGAACACTTTCTTTAAATTCTCTTATAGACTCCTGAGGCCTCTTGGCAGCAGTTTGATTCACTTCACATATAGAAAGTCTTTGGGATTCTTTTACACAGCTTATAAACTCCAGAGAATACCTGAACGCTTGGCTTTTGCTAGGAGCAGTTCATACATTAATACTTATATAGATCAATAAGCCTTCTTTACATTCATTTTTCCACAATGTAGCTTCTGTGACAGTTTTATATTTTCCTCTCCTGTAGGCACTGTTATAGATTTTGTCTCACAGTATAGAGGAAATCATCTCTCCAGCTTTACTGTCTTCTCTCGTATCTTCCTGCTTTCTACTCTGAATACTTCTTAATCAGCTGATTACTCTTCCTGCCTCTCTCTCTCTGCACAGTCTTCAGGTTCACTGTACCTCTCTGTTGCTCTCTTAATCACTGCAGCCAGCTTGGCACATCATCTTAGCAGCGCCATTTCCTTTCACAGATCAGTTTCTTTACAGCCAGCAAAAAAACCTGCGACACCACAGCTCCAACCAGCTCAGATCGGTTTTCTCAACTGCCACTCTGTACAGAGCATGCTCAGAAAAAAACCACCTGAGTCAGATGCAGGCTCTCTGTGTCCACCCCCTGGAGGCGGGTACTCTTCCTCTCACAGCTCTGGTTCCGCCTCTTCTGCAGCTGGTGGCCATTTTGGATCCTGGTTTTCCTAAATTCTGCAGCCTTGTGATTCAGTAACCTGTGCTAGCAGCATCTGACAGGCGGCAGCTGCTGGCCAGGCACAAAAAAAAAGGCTCTTTGCTTTCTTCTAAACTTCTGGCACTCTCCTGTTTTCTGAAGCACTTAAGCAGCCAAGAAACAAAAGGTGTCTTAGAAGTCCAACTTTAAAACAACCAAAACTGAATAAAATTAATTCTAATAATAAAAACGATAAATTAACATAAAAGCTAGGTGAAAATATCGAATAATGGGCTAAATATGCTTGGAATACTTCTCATGCTGCAGCTGCTGGATGGGACAGCCAGGTGTGATCTCAAAGGTATTTTTTGGGAAGTTGCTTGAGATATAAAAATACTCCTCTCTTGATTAAATCATTTCATGCTTTGGGTGCGAAATTCAACCTGCACAGCTGGTTCTAACGGTCATACACTGTATATACGCACATACAGAATTTCAAGAAATCTGCAAATGGTTTCCTGAAAAGAATCTGCCTTTGACCTCATAAATAAATTTCAAGACTAAATTAAAGCAAAGAATCAAATTTTTGATATTAATAAGAGTCTAGATATAAATCTGCTGTGAAATGTAATTAACTGACTGAGCAATAATTAAAACTGCTCTGCTCGAAGCTCTAAGCTATCTTGTATGAAACTGTATGGTCTGCAGAAATCTCTCTGTAGCAATAACAATTAAATTAAATAGTATTCGGCTTTTAATTTGCCAAGTCCTGAAAGCGAGATGCTACTTCTAGAATGGAAAATAAGGCAGGGTGTATCACAGACATCAGTAAGGCCTATATGTACAGAATACCCATGTGATCTCATAAAATCAAATACTTTTTTTTGAATGTACCACTGATTGGGTATACTAAATACCTTTAAGGGCTTTAAAATAGCCCAGTATAATAAGCTATAGAAAGGGTTTACTAATGGAATAGGTTTAGTATTGCTGCAAGTCAAATTGGCGAGAGATTACGATAGTTCAAATATTGGTAATATCTACAAGCTATCCATACCCAACACTGATCGCCTCTTCTACTCCTAAGTTCTAACACTAACTTCCCTTTCCACACCTAACACTATCCTTTCTCTCCATGGCTAGCACTAGCCACCATCCCCGTTACCTTAACACCTAACACTAACCCCCAGGGTTCAGCAATATTATAGGCAAACCCCGATCCTATACCCAAAAACGAAACTCCCATCCCTGCCATGCATACTGTAGCCAAACTCATAGCTAACCTTTGCACTGTCCCAACCGCTGAGTTCTGCAACAGTATAGTCAAATTCATAACCATTCCATGCACTTGGCTGTACGGTAGATGAACACTTGTACGCAAATCATAGACACAAATTTTCATTGCCATCTATGAAGGTGCCAAGTAGCAGCTGATGCCACCACGCCAAAACTTTTGTTTTATTTATTAAGTATTTATACTTAATAAAGTATTTATATAGCGCTGACATTACGCAGCGCTGTACATTGTATATTGTCTTATAACTAAATGTCCCTCAGAGCAAGGTGCTCACAATCTAATCCCTACCACAGTCATATGTTTATGTATGTATGGTGTAGTGTATGCATTGTAGTCTAGGGCCAATTTTTTTTAGGGGGAAGCCAATTAACTTATCTGTATGTTTTGGGGATGTGGGACATACAAACATACAAACGCCTTACAGATGTTGACCTGGCTGGGATTCAAACCGGGAACCCAGCGCTGCAAGGCGACAGCGCTAACCACTACGCCACGGTGCTGCCCATTTATTTGTCAGCTACAATTAGTATACAGCAGCAGGTGTTGAAACTGAGTTGCAAGCAAAATGGATTGAATGAAGGCAGAACTTTCCTGCATGACTGCTCACCTTCTAAAGTACACGGTCACCCTTTATATTTCCTTATCTAGGGTCATTTTTACTTTATAGGTTATGCAAGATTTGTAATACGGTATATTGTGATGAATGCTTTGGCTGCAGTTTAAAGGTAAGTAAAATTCAATTGTGTTATGAAAATATTGACAATGTGCCTAAGGAAAAATGTAAGCTTTAAAGGTCGAAGTGATACATATGTTTTCTTGTTTTTTTTTTAATTACAAAGTAATACTTTTTTTAATGTCAGACATAGAAATCAATTTGGCAGGGAGAACAGAAATACAAAATACTCTGACATAAAAGAACCATCACAAAAACTTCTGTAGGTTTACATGAACAGAGGAAATACACCATTAACTACTTTATCGCACTACTTTAGTAAGTGGTTAAGCTAAACATCTTTGTCATAAAAATGCCCACTTATCGAAGCAGGTCATCTCAGCACCCATACAGCCCTTATAAAAAATACTGCATGCAGAAAAGATCTGCAGAAGCCTATGACAGCCGATCGCCATAATTGGCTGGCTGTGGGGAGGGAGGGATGATAATTAAAGAGACAGGTTTTTTTTTTAATAAAAATAACAACAACAATATTTATTTAAAAAAAATAAACATGGGGGAGCGATCAGACCCCACCAACAGAGAGCTCTGTTGGTGGGGAGAAAAGGGGGGGAAATCACTTCTGTGCTGTGTTGTGCGGATCTGCAGCTTAGTCTTAAAGCTGCAGTGCCACATATTACTGAAAATGGCCTGGTCACTAGGGGGGTTTAGAACTGCAGTCCTCAAGTGGTTAAAGTGTAGTGTTCTTTTTAATTCTTCTCAAAAGTTTCATCTATTTAACTCAAGTCAATCTAATGCAGCTTCAGAACAAAAGCAGTAGATGCAAATGTTGGGCCAGTTCCAAGCTACATGTAATTTGCAACAACTTTGAAAATGATCCTCCCACCAATCACCACTGCTCTTGAAAAGTGAATGCTGTAGGATGCATGGATGTCTATTCTGTTAGCTCTTATGCAAATTAGATACAGTACACACATACAGTACATACAGTGGGATGCAAAAGTTTGGGCAACCTTGGTAATTGTCCTGTATAATTCATTGGCTGATACCATAAAAAATGTCAGTTAAATATATAATGTAGGAGACACACACAGTGATATTTGAGAAGTGAAATTAAGTTTCTTGGATTTACAGAGTGTGTGCAATAATTGTTTAAACAAAATTAGGCAGGTGCATAAATTTGGGCTCCACAAGAAAAATAATTGAAATCAATATTTAGTAGATCCTCCTTTTGCAGAAATTACAGCCTCTAAATGCTTCCTGTAGGTTCCAATGAGAGTCTGGATTCGGGTTGAAGGCATCTCTAGTTCATTCAGGTTTAATGGCTTCCGAGAATGGACAGCTCTCTTTAACTCACACCACAGATTTTCAATTATATTCTGGTCTGGGGACTGAGATGGCCATTCCAGAACGTTGTACTTGTTCCTCTGCATGAATGCCTTAGTGGATTTTGAGCAGTGTTTAGGGTTGTTGTCTTGTTGAAAGATCCAGCTCCGGCGCGACTTCAGCTTTGTCACCATTTCCTGGACACTGGTCTCCAGAATCTCCTGATATTGAGTGTAATCCATGCGTCTCTCAACTTTAACAAGATTCGCAGTCCCTGCACTGGCCACACAGCCCCACAGCATGATGGAACCACCACCAATTTTTACTGTAGGTAGCAGGTGTTTTTCTTGGAATGCTGTTTTTCCTCCATGCATAACACCCCTTGTTATGCCCAAATAACTCAATTTTAGTTTCATCAGTCCACAGCACCATATTCCAAAATGAAGCTGGCTTGTCCAAATGTGCTTTAGCTTCCTCTGCATACAGCATCTCCTTGTGTAAAGTGTGCCGAATGGTTGAACGATGCACAGTGACTCAATCTGCAGCAAGATGATGTTGTAGGTCTTTGGTGCTGGTCTGTGGGTTTACTGTTCTTACCATTCGTCGCTTTTGTTTATCCGAGATTTTTCTTGATCTGCCACTTCAAGCCTTAACTTGAACTGAGCCTGTGGTCTCCCATTTTCCCAATATGTTCCTAACTGTGGAAACAGACAGCTGAAATCTCTGAGACAGCTTTCTGTATCCTTCCCCTAAACCATGATGGTGAACAATCTTTGTCTTCAGGTCATTTGAGAGTTGTTTTGAGACCCCCATGTTGCTACTCTTCAGAGAAAATTAAAAGAACAGGGAAACTTATAATTGACCCCCTGAAAGACTCTTTCTCATAATTGGATTCACCTGTGTATGTAGATCGGAGGTCAATGAGCTTACCAAGCCAATTTGAGTTCCAATAATTAGTTCTAAAGGTTTTGGAATCAATAAAATTACAACAGTGCCCAAATTGATGCACCTGCCTAATTTTGTTTAAACAATAAACTTCATTTCACTTCTCAAATATCACTGAGTATGTTTCCTACATGATATATTTAACTGACATTTGTTATGGTAACAACCAACGATTTATACAGAAAAATCATGACAATTAACAAGGTTGCCCAAACTTTCACATCCCACTGTATATATTTCAGATCTCCACTTTTGAGTTTTCCACTTTCAGAAATCAGATTCCCTAGTTGAGGCAGCAATCAGAGCTTTAATCACTTACAGAAAGTACAAGTACCTTATGGCTGCAACCCAGAGCTCCGTGTACTCAGTGGCGTACCTATGTGTGTGCTGTGGCAAGGAGCCCCGGGTGACAAAGAGCGAGGGGTAACAAACACAGCAACTCAGGGTAGAAAATGAACTGCTAATAGCTGCTCTTTCTCTGCCTGGCTGTCACTTATGTTATCAAGTGTACACCCAGCTTGTGCTCTTGCCAACCCCCTAGTATGCATGTGCAGACATTCATGATGAACATCATGACATCTGCCTACACTGCATTGTGTTTCTGTGGCCCCACCCCCTTTTAGCACAACCAGCTGAAGCCTGAGCTAGCCCACTCCCCTCTAGGCTGAAGCAGTCCTTTAGTCCCGTCCAGTATCCACCTCCTTTTTTCTTTGTAGGCCTTGTGCAAGTAGGATATAGCAGCAACAGCAGCCTCTGATTCAGCCCACTGACAGGACACAGCATCATGGCACTGTAAATGCAAAGAGTAAGTGTGTGTCGAATGCTGCTAGAGGTGTGAGAGAGTGTGTATGTATGTGTTTTTTGGCTGCTGGATGAGAAGTGTCACAGATTGTGTGTATGTGTACTATGTGTGTTTTGATTACTGCTGAAGCGTGTGTGTGTGTTGCGGACTTTGGGGAGCTGCTCTGCTGCCTGGGCTCAGCATGGGGCATATAATGCCAGTATCAGACCAGTAAGCCTCTCAGGTTGAGCCTTATTATAATGGGGTCAATTCATAAAAGGCTGTGCGTTAAAAAAAATCTAGTCGGGAAAATACAGCATTTGGTATTTTAGACGTTTGTGCGCTAATTCATAAAAAATTTCACAGCTGCGATGGAAATGCGGTGATTTACCAAAGTAAACTGTCGGTATCAGAAGAGTAGCTGCCTGAGTGGTTACATTGCTGTTCTCCGTGCAGAGACAGCATTGCAATATAAGAGGCATCCCCAACTTCCCTTTAGATGTGCATGTTTTGTTATACTGCCTCTGCTTGCTCTGAATCTGTCTATTAGTCTTTCTTAACATTTTATTTAATTGCCACAGCTTAGAAGAACTTCAAGAAACTTTACACATGCCATGCTTTGTGGTGTTCACTCCCAGCTTAAAAACAGGAGCCCAAGAGGTTAAACACAGCCTAAGGTATTTAGGGGAAGCCTTGTTTGTTCCTATAGTTCTGCTGCTGCCTGGGGAGAGATCTCCCCAGGTGAGGTAAATTACCGCACAAGTCGGTAATTTACCTCACTGTCACTGACTGTCCTCAGAGGAGCTCACAATCTAACCATGTTCAGAGAGCAAGCAGAGTATGAATTGTGCAGAGTATGAAGAGAGTGTGTAGAGTATGAAGTGTGCAGAGTACTAAAGAGAGTGTGCAGAGTATGAAGTGTTTAAGGTATAAAAGAGAATGTGCAGAGTATGAAGTGTGCATGGCATAACGAGAGTGTGCAGAGTAGGAAATGTGCAAGGTATAAAGATAGTGTGCAGAGTATAAAGAGAATGTGCTGAGTATGAAGTGTGCAGGGTATAAAGAGAGTCTCCAGAGTATGAAGTGTGGAGGGTATAAAGAGAGTGCTCATAGCATGAAGTTTACATAGTATAAAAGAGAGTGTGCAAAGTATGAAGTTTGCAGGGTATAAAAAGAGCGTGCAGAGCAGGAAGTGTGCAAGAAGTTTTTGAAGGTTTCTGAGAAATCCTGTGTGCCAAATACCCTAGATCAGGGTTTCTCAACACGTGGTACGCGTACCCCTGGGGGTACGTGAGACCACTGCTAGGGGTACGCACACAGAGGCTTGTTAGTTGAGTCAGTCCATCTTGCTGCACTCTCACAACGTGTCCCAAGCAGCGCAACAAGCAAACAGCCAGACCCGGTCTGTCGGTAGCCACCCTGCTTGATTGCGCAACGTACACGGAAAATTGCAGGCGGCAGCGCCGAGGGCAGAACGGCTGGGTCTGGACTGGCACACACAACACGTGGGTCTCGCTTGAAAGCGGAAGAAAAGTCTTGGTGGAGCAGCTGCAGGCTCCGTGCCCGATTCCTCTGCTCTGTCTCACCGGAAGATCTAGTTTTCGGCTCCTGGGCTGGCAGCTGCATGCTTGTGGTAGCTGTGGCTGCCTGCAGTCACCTTTGCTGAACTCTGTCAGCATAGCGGAGATCGAGACCTGGTTTGCGTCCACACAGGGTGTCTTAACAGCGCCCAGCACTGTGCGTGATGTCTCTTCAGATGTGAGGACCGTCACCCTGTGCTGCCCTCCCTATCTGCTCACATTCCTGGGCTCTGCAGACAGTAGAAGAAGCTGCAGAGGAAACCTAGACTTTGGCTCCCACAGAACTAGGTGGGCACTCAGGAGGGGGGGGGGGTGTGTGTGTGTGTGTGTGTGTCTCTTTGTCTGTCACTCAGGAGGGGTGTGTGTCTGTCTGTCTCACTCAGGGGGGTGTGTGTGGGTGTGTGTGTGTCTGTCACTCAAGGGGGGTGTGTCTGTGTTGTGTCAATCACTCAGGAGGGGTGTGTGTGTCTGTCACTCAGGAGGGTTGTGTGTGTGTCTGTCACTCACTCACTCAGGAGGGTTGTGTGTGTGTGTCACTCAGGATGTCTGTCACTCAGGAGGTGTGTGTGTGTCACTCAGGAGGGGTGTGTGTGTGTCACTCAGGAGGGGTGTGTGTGTGTCACTCAGGAGGGGTGTGTGTGTGTCTCTTTGTCTGTCACTCAGGAGGGGTGTGTGTCTGTCTTACTCAGGAGGGGTGTGTGTGTGTCACTCAGGAGGGGTGTGACTGTTTTGTGTCATTCACTCAGGAGGGGTGTGTGTGTCTGTCACTCAGGAGGGTTGTGCGTGCGTCACTCAGTGTGTGTGTCTGTCACTCAGGAGGGTTGTGTCTGTGTGTGTGTGTGTGTGTGTGTGTGTGTGTGTGTGTGTGTGTGTGTGTGTGTGTGTGTGTGTGTGTGTGTGTATACATAAATAGCGTATGTATGTGTATCTCTGTCTGTGTAAATTACCTGTGTTCTCATCCACCTCTGCCAACTCGCCGAGGGTACTTTGCAAAGATGGAGTAGAAGTAAGGGGTACTTGGATTAAAAAAGTTGAGAAACACTGCCCTAGGTAAGCCACTGCATGTACTTAAGGGAAAAAACAGCTTGTTCTTCCCTCTGCATCATTGAAGTAACATTTTTTTCCTTGCTCAAAGTGGTGATCCCTATTTGGCATTTCATAGTGGTGATCAGGCTTGCCCCTTTATAAATAAGACAATCATAAAATGGTGATCAGGATTGCCCCTTTATAAATAAGACAATCAACAGATAACAGGTGATCTTCAGCCACAAGTGACAATCCTGCTAATCCTTGTATAGGGGCAAACATTTCTGCTGATCGGCAGCTTTATAAACATGGTGATCTGCAGAACTCCAGAGAAGTGCTTTCATGTCTGCAATAACAACAGCTCATTTCTGATAATTAGCTTATCCCCACTTTAATATATAGAACCTGGGTTTTCTTTTTTTTTATATGTAGGGGAATATTTACTCCCAAATACCTGTAGATATAAGTAATTCAGATACAAAATATAAATGACAGATGGCCATACTGCCCCCTGTGTATGGAAAGTATTAGTCTGCCTATCTGCTTGCTATGGTGTCATTATCTCTGGGACTACCACAACAATTCTCTATCTCTCACCAGCTGTTTACAGCATTACAAAGTGAAATCATGTTCTTTCATTAATCTGGTGCATTATCTATAATGCATAACGAGAGACTAACCGGGGTGCTCAGCTTTTTAAGAGCGACACTTGCATCATAACTTTTTGAGATCAGGAAAAACCTCAAACTATGTGTCACTGAAGTCTGTCCACAGACATTAAAGGGCAGTGGCATTGATAGCACTAAACAATCAAGAACCGTGCCCCAAAGAGTACATATTACGGCACTGCAGCATTAGTTGGGTGATGGGTGGCAGTGCAAATAGTAAAATATCAGTACGGTAATTTAAACTAACATTATTTTACTCTACTCTCTACCTGGCACACATTCTAAACTTAATCCTCCGCTATAGGTGCCTAACTCTAATCCCCCAACCTAATCCCCAATCCTAACCCCCCCCACCCCCCATAGGGGCCTAACCCTAACAACCCCACTTACCGCCTACCACTACACCCCTGTAAGTGCCTAAAAAGAAGACCCACTCCTATGTAGAAGCTGCATCTGGTGACCAAATGACCGTCTGGGCACCCTATTAACAAAAATTAGCAAAAGTGTCTATTAGATGCCTGTTATCGCGAAATATTTTATATTTGTCATTATGCAGCTGAAAAAAGGCTGCTATTTATTATTATAATTTAGAAAATAGATTTTATTTCGGAAATCTTGTACTTTTAATTTGGGTCCACTTTAACAGTACTGCTACTGCATCTCCCGAGCATGCCAAGGAAGAAGGCAGCAGTGGTTATCTGTAAGGCAATGCTGTCTACAATGTCTTGGATGATGTGGAGTGATATCTGCTGCAGCCGTATCACCTGGCACTAACATGCAGTAAATTTGCTGGTGAAGACTAGGATGTTGCAGAACGTTTTTAACTGCACACCACTGATTTTGGGGTAAACAGGCTGCCTTATTATATCTGGAGAGAAACTGGCTGTATTATTATGTTATCATCCTGATTCAAAACTTCTTATTATGTTGAGGTGGGTGTGAGGCAGGGGTAGAACAAAATGCCTAGTTATGTATGTGGAGACCAAAATGCCTAATTATGATGTCAGGGGTGCATGCTGTCTAATTATGCTGTTTGATTGATATGCTACTAAACTGTATTGTTTGAGGTGTACATACTGCCTAATTGTGGTGTGTGTGTGTGCGCGTGCGTGCGTGCGTTTTTCATACACTACTGCAGCCAAAGAGGACAGTAGGACTGCCAGGCAACTGGTATTGTTTATAAGGAAATAAATATGGCAGCTACCATATGCTTTTAACTTCTGGTTTACTTTAAAGAAAACCTGTAACGACAAAAAGTTCCCCCCGGGGGTACTCACCTCGGTAGGAGGAAGCCTCCGGATCCTATCGAGACTTCCCCTATCCTCCTGTGTCCCACGGCGGTCTCGCTCTGACCCTCCGAACAGCGGGGATGTCAATATTTACCTTCCCGGCTCCAGCGCAGGGGCAGTATCGGCACTCCGCTCAGAGATAGGCGGAAATAGCGAATCGCTGTCGGCCTGCTCTACTGCGCAGGTGCAAGTCGCCTGCGTAGTAGAGCGGACCAGACAGAGATCGGCTATTTTCGCCTATTTCCGTGCTGAGAGCCGCAACAGTGCCCTCGCTGGAGCTACGGAAGGTAAATACAACAAGCCTTATTAGGGTTGTCGAGCGTGGATTGCAGGACACTTCAGGGGAGCCAGCGCTGTATTGACTGCAGCTACAGGGGAGGGGGAATCCTCATTGGGACCCCGAGGCTCTTTAAGGGGACATGGTGCATAATTAGGTTATATGGGGATGAGCTACCTAATCATGTTCTTTTAAGGGGACATGCTACTTAAATATGTTTTTGGGGGGACATTTTGCTTAATAACTTGGTGGATATGCCTGCTTAATTCTAATTTTAAAGTGATAACTGTGGAAAACAGAACACCCCAAAACTATTATGACTGCATCCACATTTTCCTACAATTGCTCCTCCAAAGGATCTGGGATCCCAATAAGAGCAAAATGGGCATGGGATAGAGTTGAAGTTTAATTGGTGCAATTCTGAAATACATTCTCACATTAATAATCAAAGGCATGTTACCATCTTCTCTTGTGGTCCCATCACTATCAGACACAAGGCTGGCGGTAATATTCTGGTGCTTCTTCATGTGTTTCTTGCAGTGGACTGTTGTCCTGAAGGTTTCATCACAGAAAGGGCACTTGTAGGGCTTCATACTAATGTGAGTGGACATGTGCCTTGTCAGGCTGCCATTTGTAGTAAAGGTAGCATTACATATTGTGCAGCTGTAAGCTTTAACCCCTGGAAAAGCAAAATGGAGTCATCACATATCTACCACTGGATGCCTGCAGATATATTCATGAAGGGGGTTGGTAGGGGTGGGCAAGCATTACAATGGTTTGAGGCAAGTTTCATTTTTTATTTTTTTCAATATTTTTATGTTATGTGTAACAAATAAACGTTGACAGTGGCATAAACTACAATGGTAGTTCCAAATGCATGCTTGGTGCCCAATCAATGCTGGGCACGTAGAGCAGTGGTGATCATCAATTCTGTGTGAATTTGTTTTATGTACGGTATGTTAAAATCTGATATCTGAACTTCAGCTATCAAACGGAACCTGCAGCGGCAACAAAAAAAAGTTATGACGGCAGATGCTTCCCTTGGTTACACACTACCTGCATTTACAGTCAGTGCCATCAGTTGCCTTATCCTTGTTAACATAGAGCAGTGTCTCAAAATGCAAGCTACGGGTAGTCTCCGGTTAACGACAGATAGGTACTGTAGGTTTGTTCTTAACATGAATCTGTCCACAAGTCGAAACACTATGCCAGCTCTGTCCCCTGTACCTCTCTTCTAAGCCCCCCCCCATGCCTCCAGTGTCCCCCTCTGTGTCCCTTCTGTTCCTCCATGCCTTCAGTGTCTTCCTCTGTTCTCTCAGTGTGCCACCTCTGTCCCCCTGTGCCTTCATGTGTACTGCAGCAAAATACAAATTTTACTGGTTTCAAAAACATATTTCTTTGTATTTTTTAAAACTATTTTCTCAAAAACTACAAGGTCTTTTTGAAAAAACAAATCACTTGTTCCCACAGAATCGATTGTGGTAAAAAAAAAATGAACACAGAAACGACAGGAGCCCAAATGGTGCAGTATGTCACAAGTTCAATGGCAAATGTAAAAAAAAAGGTTGAGGTTCTCACAAACGAAGGTTGCACAGGGGGCAACCAACCATTGAAGGCAGGTGAAAACTTATAAACTCCACTCAGGTGACCAGCTGGAACTGGATCTGGTCCCACTCTTGGCAAAACAACAAAGGGCCTATCCGTGGTGGAGCCACTCGGTACCAGAGTACACCCCTCCAAAGAAAGGTGAAAAGCACAAAGGGGAAAAAGAGGTGCCCAATGATCAATAAAACGGTGTTAAAAACAGCTAAAACAATATAGGGAGAAGTGGCTTGCCTCAATAATGACACATTCATACACATATGAAGTTTAATTATGCATAGGCAGCGTGTTTTGTTGGTCTAATGCCCACTTCCTCAGGCCAAATACAGTGCCAGAGATGTTTCTAGAGCCAAGATAGGTGCTCCGTTCTTGGCTCTAGATACATCTCTGGCACTGTATTTGGCCAGGCAACTGGTATTGTTTAAAAGGAAATCCATATGGCAGCCTACACATCTTCTCACTACAGTTGTACTTTAAGCTATCTAGAAGGTGTGTTAATTACACCATCCAGCGGTGGCTGGATGGTGTAATGGTTAAGGGCTCTGCCTCAGACACAGGAGACCTGGGTTCGAATCGCGGCTCTACCTGTTCAGTAAGCCAGCATCTATTCAATAGGAGACCTTAGGCAAGTCTCTCTAACACTGCTACAGCCTATAGAGCGTGTCCTAGTGGCTTCAGCTCTGGCGCTTTGAGTCCGCCAGGAGAAAAGCGCGATATAAATGTTCTGTGTTTGTTTTGTTTGTTAATGAAAGATGTAAAAATTTTGATAAGCAATTAGGGCTTAAATTCTAGGACTTTAATGGGGAACAAGTAGGTTAATGGCAACAACATTTAGGGTTCTTTCACACTGAAAGTCTATGGAGACTTTCAATCCAGCACAGCACTTTTACTGAAAATCTTCTTTACTGTATAAAAAGCAAATACACGGTTACATGAAAAATTCTGTCCAAGTGGCAACAACACGCCATTTCGAGCCACACAGGCACTTGTTCATGCTACACAGTAAAACACATAATGCAACACAGAAGCTTTATATAGTGCATCACATATCTGCATCAACCAATCAGATTACCTCTATGTAAATGAACGGACCTGATGGGGAACTACTAAAAATGGCTGAAAAACCTTCTTACCATTGTTCACAGGCCATTTGAATTCAAGTCTCCACCAATCAGGAATAAATGCTGTCAGAACTACTGATGTTTAGTGATGAGCTCACGAGTCATAGAGAGTAGTTAGCTACTTGAATTTGTGATTCTAATGAGGCGTAATTGGTTCAGGTGTGCAGCTGGGACAGAGGGGGTTAATTACCCAGCTGTCCGCTGCTTCTATGCGTATCACACAGCCTCGCACATGTCCAATGGGACACATTCCATGACTCAGTACCGCGCACTTCCTCCTTTGGCCGGAAGGAGGTAGTGTGTGGTACTGAGTCGTGGCACTTGTGAATCTTCGGGTGTGACGTAACACACAAGCGCAGAGAGCTCCCGGCAAAGAGTTCTGTACTGAAGTACGCGTGTCGGCAGAGGTTGCGACCAGAAGACGAGGCCACAGGGCAATTGCAGCTACAGGAAGGGGCAGAAAGGAGAGCGGGGTGGAGCGGTGAGCATCAGGACTGCTCACCGTACATTGCGCCCCCGGTTTCTCATCTGTGTTTGGAGTCTGGTATCTTTTAAGCAAGCCACACCCAGGTTGATAGAGGTCTGAATCAGCAAATGGTCAATTACTCTCCATTTAGAAATCAACTGGGTAGTAGTGATTGATGTACCACCTTGCCCCAACCAGGTGTGATCAGGTTTCAGCAGTAGCTCGATTGAGAATAAACTGAATCACTGCCTTGCTTACTTTGCACCACTCAATGCAATACAAACAAATATGGCCTTTGATCCCCAGCCACTTCTGCCTCCACAGGCACAATTTATATTTACCACCTTCTCTGATCGCACTCTCAACATACAAATGGTCTAAAAACTTGGCTGATCATCTATGCTGGGTCAATAAATCACTGGCATTATGACTGATTCAGCTAGAAAACTAACCTCATCCATGAACACATTCATATTTTTGGGTGTCTCCAGCTCTCCCCACCAGGTATGCCTTTCTCACCCCATTCATTGCAAAAGTCTCATTAAACAAAAAAAAATTCATAAAAAAGGTGAGATTCTGTTATAGAGCCCATAACAGATTATGAGTGGACCTGGGATCTCCCTGTATCTGATTGCCGGGAGATATAAAGTGCTAGCCAGTGACAACACCACTGGTAATTATTGAAATATTATTGGAAAACAGTCATCTAAAGCAGGGGTCCCCAACCTTTTTAAGCTAGGGGCCCACTATCCCGACCAAACTTTTCTCTGGGGCCCCCCGGGGGGAGGGGGGGGGGGGGCGTGGTTAGTGGCGGCGGCAGCCCCCCTCTTTTCCCTGATTTTGAGTGTAGTATATAGTTAAGTAGGTATCTAGGTATAGTTACCCCCAGTACAGGTAGCTAACACAGTTGCCCCTGTATAAGGACTATAGTTGCCTCAGTATAGTTAGTTAGGTAGTATAGTTACCCCAATATAGTTAGTATAGTTACCCCAGTATAGTTAGCACAGTTACCCCAGTATAGTTAGCACAGTTACCCCAGTATAGCAAGTACAGTTAGCCCAGTATAGCAAGTACAGTTACCACAGTATAGCAAGTACAGTTAGCCCAGTATAGCAAGTACAGTTACCAAAGTATAGCAAGTACAGTTAGCCCAGTATAGCAAGTACAGTTAGCCCAGTATAGCAAGTATAGTTAGCCCAGTATAGCAAGTATAGTTAGCCCAGTATAGCAAGTATAGTTAGCCCAGTATAGCAAGTATAGTTAGCCCAGTATAGCAAGTATAGTTAGCCCAGTATAGCAAGTACAGTTATCCCAGTATACCTAGTACAGTTAGCCCAGTGTAGCCAGTACAGTTAGCCCAGTACAGTTAGCCCAGTGTAGCCAGTAGTTACCCCAGTATAGCTGCCCCAGTGTAGCTAGCAGAGGTGCACTCAACACCCCCCCCCCCCCCCCACCCGCGCCTGCCGCTCCTGTTACCTTATGAGCGGGCGTCCGCTTGCTTCCTTATATTCCTCCAGCAGGTGGGGTAGCGTCTTTCTGTAGCGGCGATACGCATCACCGTTACTATGGGAACCGCTGTCCCGGCTCCCTTGGCTCCTTACAGCAGCCGTGCAGGAAGCGCTGCTGTAATACGACATGCTGCGAAGAGGAGAGCCGCGGCTGGCGGAATATAAGGAAGGAAGCGGCCGCCCGCTCATAAGGTAACAGGAGCGGTGGCCGCGGGGGGAGAGGGAGAAGCTGCGGCCCCCCAGAAATCTGCCCAAGGACCCCCAGGGGGCCGCGGCCCCCAGGTTGGGGACCCATGATCTAAAGCTTCCTGTGCACAAAACAATTTTTCATGCAAATTCAGCTTCTTGATTGCATTTGCATGAATATTTTTCATCAGCTATTCAAAAGAGTTTATGCGCAATCCCAAGCAACATTATGTGGGCAATTAGTGTCAGCAGGGTGTGAACAATAAGCTCTCTACACACTGACACACCCTGAACCATACAGCGCTACTGCTGGACAGGTGTCTGTGGCCAGTCTAATATATGCTTGCCTCCATCAGACAATGCTGTATTATCCCTTTAGTTTACAGCACCAGCAGTGTGATCAGGATTGCTTGTAGCGGGATGCATGGTTTGTACTGTATGGAGCAGCAATAAACTAGCAAAGCATCTACGCAAGTACTACCGGTATTCACCAAAATTATGAATCAGTCTTGCCCCAATCACTGATATTAAATGAAATCTAAGGTGAGAGAATTTTGGAGTCTGACAATTATTTTCTTTTAAACAATGCACATTACCTGGCTGTCCTGCTGATCCTCTGCCTCTAATTATTTTAGCCATATACCCTGAAGAAACATGCAGATCAGGTGTTATGACTGAAGTCTGACAAGATAAGCTACATGCTTGTTTCAAGTGTGAGATAAAAAGGTGCAAATGGAGGTCGACACTGCTGTCACTGGTGCTTTATTAAATGTTCATTGACCGCATACACATGACCGCAAGACAAGAATTGGTGCACACACCGCATCTAGTTGGCAGATGTGTGGCGGTGGGTGCAGGGCACTGGCAGCGGTTTTGCACAGAAAGCGCTTCTACGGAGGCTCCATAAAACAAATGCCGACCTCCATTTTCACCTTTCTATCTCACCTTTAGATCTTTTATGGTCAGAGCACACTGAGGCTTAAAGGGAACCTAAACTGAGAAGATATATTTCAAGTAACGTAGCTCAGCTTCCTTTTTTCATGGTCAACTCTCAGTCGTTTTATCCTTTTTTTCCACCCAAACACTAACATTTCTATAGCCCTTGTCTCCCACAGGACTCAAAGCGCTTAGACTCTCTCATATTTAGTAGTTGGTAGTAGGATGAAGTATTCACACAACAAAAATAATATTTCTTGAAATTCCAAACTGAACAGGTGTTTGTTAAGTCTGGATTTAAACACGTCCTGAAATGGAGCTGTTCTGACCTGCTGAGGTAAGCAGTTCCATAATGTAGGGCTGCGACCAAAAGTTTCCAGGTGGACTCTGGGTATGATTAGATTATTAGAACCTATGGATCTGAGATTTCAGGGATTGCTACGCAGCTACAACATTTCTTTCATGTATCCAGGGCCCAAATTATGTAGTGACTTAAATCTCAGTAGGCCGATCTTGAATAGGATCCTTCATTTTATAGGTAGCCAATGATAGGAGTGCAGAACTGGTGTTATGTGCCAGTGACGTGGTTGGTTAACAGTCTGGCAGCAGCATTCTGTATCAGCTATAGGCGGTACAAGTCCTTTTTTGGCAGGCCACTGTAGAGAGCATTACAATAGTCCAGTCGGGATGTAATGACTATTTTTGATTATTTCACAGTTACAGTATAAGAGCAAGTGCACACCAAAAAGGGCTTGCGCTTTGTGAAGTGATTTTTCTAGGCGATTCTAGGCATGTGCCTAGCGATTTTTTAATCATGCCTAGCGATTTTTAGAGCGTTTTGGTGTAGCATTTTTTATTTATTTTTTGTTACAGTAGAGCTGTAACTGAACAGCTTCTGTAACAAAAACGCGTTGAAAATCGCTTTGATCTAGTGCTTTTCAGAGCGATTTTCCACTTTCCTATACTGTCACGCTGGCCGCCGTGATGATGCAAGGTGGCCGGCGTGGTGACGACTGATGCCATCTTTCAGGAAGAAGGAGCCCGACACTCGGGCCCAGTGTCTCCAGGAGCCATTTCTGAGCAGGGCCTGGGAGAAGAGCCAGAAGGACGCCGAGGGACCTCCCGACCTACGGGGGGCTGAAGAAAGCCCCAGGTAAGTTCAGATTTTGATTTTAGTGCATAGGAAAAGGCCCGAGCACCAAATGTTAAGTGTATCCTGGGAATAACCAGCTTCATCTGGTTGGCAGAGCTGAGGGTGCGTGGAGGGGCATAAAGTTCCAATAGATCCGCTATGTATTTGGGTCCCATGTGGTGTAGAGCCTTGGATGTCAGCAGGCAGATCTTAAAATTGATTCTCCATTTTACTGGCAACCAGTGAAGAGTTTGCAGTACTGGGGTGATGTGTGAGCTGCGGGGGGCATTGGCTAGGAGTCTGACTGCAGCATTCTGTACTAGCTGTAAGGGGCGCAGAACCTTATCTGTAGATCCGATGAACAGGGCGTTGCAGTAGTCTAGGCGGGAGGATACAATTGCATGAACCAGGACAGGTAGGTCTTCAGCTGGGATAAGGTGTTTGATTTTCGCTATATATCTTAGATGGAAGAGGGAAGACTTGACGACAGCTGATATCTGCTGTTTGAGTTTTAGATTTCCATCCAGGATCACTCCAAGGTTTCGCACAGAGTATTTATACTGTACAGTATCTCCCCCAATTGCTAGTTTGAGGTGGTGAGCGTTTTGAACTTTATCCATCATGTGTGGACCACCTACCACCAACACCTCTGTTTTATCAGAGTTCAGCCTCAGCCAGCTGGTGTTCATCCAATTTTGTAAATCCACTAGACATTTATGGATGCTGATGGGTCTTGGGTGCCAGGCTTGAAGGACAGATACAGTTGTGTGTCATCTGCATAACAATGGTATCCTAGGCCATAGTTCTGGATTATTTTGCCCAGTGGGAGCATGTAGACTGCAAAGAGTAATGGTGATAGTACAGAACCCTGTGGAACTCCATAGGGAAGTGGCACTGGATTAGAGTAGTGTGTGCCCAGACATACTTGCTGTGTTCTGCCAGATAGGAAGGTCTGAAACCAGCTAAGAACAGTACCCCTTAGGCCACAGTAATTCTTCAGTCGCTGGTTTAGTATTTCATGATCCACAGTATCAAATGCTGCAGACAAGTCAAGAAGAATCAGAATTGAGCAATCACCCTTGTCCCTTGCAGTAAGTAGATCATTCATTACCCGGACTAATGGATTTCGGCCTGCCCACTCAACTGAAACTGCTCTCACCAAAGTGGTCAACGACCTTGCCTTAGCTAAAGCTGAAGGTAAATACTCCATTCTCCTCCTCCTTGACCTGTCAGCAGCTTTTGACACAGTAGATCATCCCCTACTCCTCCAGTCCCTCCAGTCCTTGGGCATTCACGATCTCGCCCTGTCCTGGCTTTCATCCTACCTCTCCAACCGCTCCTTCACGACCACCTTCAATGAGTCCTCGTCCACCCCCAACCACCTCTCGGTGGGAGTCCCCCAAGGTTCGGTCCTTGGCCCCCTACTGTTCACCCTATACACATCCTCCATTGGCAAGGTTATCTCCTCCATGGGTTTTAACTACCATCTGTATGCAGATGACACCCAGATCTACCTCCACACCCCTGACATATCCACCACTACCATGGACAAGGTCTCCTCCTGCCTATCCGCCATCTCCTCCTGGATGTCTGCTAGGTTCCTGAAACTAAATCTAGACAAAACGGAATTTATGATCTTCCCACCCCGGCCATCCACGAACCTCCCAGACGTGCATGTCACTGTTAACCACACTACCATTCGCCCTACCTCTCAAGCCCGCTGTCTGGGTGTCACCCTGGACTCCGCACTCTCCTTCACTTCCCACATCCAAAACCTCACTAAGTCCTGCAACTTCCACCTTCGTAACATCTGTAAGATTCGCCCTTTCCTGACCTCTGCCACCACCAAACTCCTCATCCATGCCCTCATAATTTCCCGCCTTGACTACTGCAATGCCCTGCTGTCTGGTCTCCCTATGACCCGAACAGCCCCACTGCAGTCCATCATGAATGCGGCAGCCAGAATTATCCACTGCTCCCATCGCTCCACCACGGCAGATCCCCTCCTAGAATCCCTCCACTGGCTTCCTATCCAGTCCAGAATCAGATTCAAGATACTGTGTCTGACCTACAAATCTGTCCACAAAACCTGTCCAGCCTACATTTCCGATCTTACTCAGAGGTACACACCTAGCCGCTCACTCCGCTCTTCCAATGAACTTCGCCTAACCGCCCCCCGCATCACCCAGTCCCATGCACGCCTCCAGGACTTCTCAAGAGCTGCTCCAACACTATGGAACTCCCTACCTCCACCCATTAGGGCAGCCCCCTCCTTCAACATCTTCAAGAAAGCCCTCAAAACTCACCTTTTCACTCTGGCCTACTACCCCTCACAAGTGCTCTAAACCTACAGCTGAACTCTGGTCCACTACCATTCGTGTCCTTACCTCTCCCTCTAGATTGTAAGCCTTTGGGCAGGGTCCTCCTCCTTTTGTGTCCTACCTGATCTGGCACCTCCATTACTGTGAACCCATGCCATGCATTTGAGTGAAACTAACTTGCCTAATCTCCATGCTTCATCCAGTGACTGACTAAGCATTACCTTGTACTAATACTGTGCTGTGTGATCTGGTTTTCTTGTATTCCTGTATTGTCATATTGCTGTATGTCACCCCTAAATATTGTCTGTAACCTAAATTAATGTTCAGCGCTGCGTAATATGTTGGCGCTTTATAAATACAATAAATAAATAAATAAATAATGACGTTTCAGTGCTGGGCCTTTTTCTGAATCCTGACTGAAAAGTATCAAAGATGTTGTCATCTGTAAGCCTGGCTTCTAGCTGGTTGGCGACTGCTTTCTCGATAACTTTTGATAGGAATGGTAAGTTCGCCACAGGTCTGTAGTTGGTTACAGAATCAGGATCTAGTGATGGTTTCTTCAAGAGGGGTTTTATGATTGCTTTCTTTAGTTCTTCTGGGAAAAGTCCACTTTGCAAGGAGCACAGTGATTTTGTGAAGTGCTGGCCTGATCAGCTCTGGGCACTGCATTAAGGATCCAGTTGGGCCAGGATCCAGGTCGCAGGTAGTGGGGCGGAGACTTTGAATGAGAATTCCAAAATCTTCTTCACTCAGAGTGTCAAAGACTTGCCATGGTGGTACAGTAGTAGGCAGATGCAAAGTCCAGTGGTCAATTGTTGTTGTTGGTGTAATGCTGGCAAGGATGGTAGACACCTTGTTTGTGAAGAAGGCAGAGAATTCTTCACACCTTTCCCTGGAGAATGTGGTTGGGGCTTTTAGGCAGAAAGGGTTGCAGAGTGATTCCACTGTGTGGAAGAGTTGACCAGCTCGGTTGTTGGCTGTAGATATTTTGTGCGAGATAAAGTCAGATTTTTTCTTGGTTATTGCTTGTTGGTATTGTCTGAGGTGTTGAACTAGGCTAGATTTGTGCTCCTCAGACCCTGATTTACGCCACTGTCTTTCTAGTCTGAGTCCTTTCTTTTTTAGACCCATGATGGTTTTGACAAACCAATTCGCTTTCTGCTTTTTGGTTGCTGATTTGGTGCGCCATGGGGCAATGCTGTCAAGTGTTTCATATATTGTGTTGTTGTACTGGGTTACTAGAGTGTTTGGGTCCATTTGACTGTGGAGAAGATTGGTAAAATCCAGGTTGGCAGTTATCCTCTCCGGTGTTAATTTACTCAGGGGATGGATTTTGATTGTTTCTTTAGGGAGCTGCTTGATAGGGTGATGTTCAATAGTAAACTGTATTATGTGATGGTCTGACCACACCACTGGGTGTTACTAATGTCCATTCCAAGGTGGAACAGTAGGTCTAGCGTATTCCCTCCTCTGTGGGTAGCAGATTTTACAACTTGTGTGAAGCCTAGTCCACCGATGAGATTTATTAGTTCATTTGCATTTTGTGATTGAGTGTTATCAGCCCAGTTGTTGAAGTCACCAAGGATGATCCATCTCGGATAAGAGAGTCAGCATTGAAAGAAGTTCTGAGAATTCCTGTAGGAATGGGTCAGCATCTTCGGGGGGACGATAAACCACTAAAATTTTGAAGCCTTTACCAGCTGAGATCTGGGCACCTATACATTCAAAGGACTTTGTTGAGCCAACATTCAGGGCTCTGAGCTGCAGAGTTGTTTTGCCACAAACTGTTACACCCCCTCCTCTGTGGTCTCGTCTTCCCTCACTTAGGACTGAGTAATTGTATAGGATGGTTGCTTCCAATGTAGGGCCCGCATTGGCATCAATCCAGGTTTCAGTGATGCATGAAAAATCACATGTCTGAATAAGGTCCGCAATAATGGCTGTTTTATTGTTTATAGAGCAGGCATTGCAGAGCAATGCGGTTACTGCATGGGGCCTAGCATTGGCGACTGGGTTCACTGCTGGGGTGTTACTGCATCTCTGACTAGGGTCATGGTAGCTTCTGCTACTTTCAGCCTCTAATTTCCAGTAAACGTCACTGGAGATCACTGGAAAGTTCTTTTCTTTGAATGGGCCTAGGTCCCTGAAGTTGGACTGAGTCAGAGTGTGGCACTTTTTATGGGCCTGCAAAAAAACCTCAAAGGATCTGTTTGTCTCACTCACCAGTTTTAGCACCCTATACTAAGCACTGCTAATGGCAATGCAAAGGAGCTGCTCATAGAAAATCTCATATACCTAGTAAATAAACAAACACTATGCTGCCGCTCTGGGTATACACAAGTTAAACCACCTTTATTCCTGTCACATAACAGTATCAAAAAGGACATACAAACCCTCCAAAAAGTATAAACCCTGCCCTAAAAACACTTAAAACAATGCGGAGCGCTCCCTGCAACCACCAATCACAGCCATCCACATTCATCCCATACACTCAGGTACCGGTACCACTAATCGGTTGTCTTCAGAGTGTGGAGACAGGTATGGCTGACATGGGATGTTGCAGTAAGGCCTCAAGCCGGCCCCACACTGGCAAAATCAAAGTTCAGTTAACAGGCCACTTAATGACAGACACTGTGTCTCCTGTGTCTTACCACCCGATCGTCAAACACATCTCCTCCATTCATCAGCGGTTCTCTCCTGAATGTAATGTTTCCTCTCTTCTCACATTGCTGAACTGTTAGCCCGAGGTTCTGCTGTCTGCAGCTTACCACGCTGCTATTCTGCCTCCCTGCTTTCCAGATTCCGTAAGAGGAGGTCACTTCCGTATGCTCCACAGCTCTACCCTCCTTTCACAGTCAAGGGGAGCTGGAGCTGTACGGGTTGTTTCAATGCCGCGCGGCCGGCCGGCCAGTAGAGCGCTCAGAACGCACAGGATGTAGCCCCGCCCACGGACGCGTTGCGCCCGCCCACTGCGAGCTTCGTCAGGATGCGTGGCGTGGCAGGCAGGGAGAAGCTTTATGCGTACGTTTGTACGTCTAGGAGGCGTGGTTGTGGATTCCTCCGCAATTAAGACTATGACTTCCGTCAACAGACTGTCTCCTTAGTAACCATAATACTGGGTTATCAGCTGCTGCATTTCTACTTGCTCCACCATCCATACATAGAGTCTTACAAAGCTTAGGATGTATCTCTCAGAGGCTTACACTCAGATCCCTCAGTGTTTCCTTCACAATTCACAGGGTCATGCTGTTATACAACACATTATATTTAAAATTTTCCCATCTTGACGCAAGCCTTTTTTACCTCTGTGCGTTTTATTTAAAATCCCTAGAGATTCCAGCAAATTAGCTTGTTTTTTTCCCAATGTGAGATGCAGCTCTTGATGGCCCGAGAGATAGTAAGGAGCTGGCCGTATAGATTAACATTGCTCTTTGGGAAGGAATGGGTTAAGTAAGCTCTTCCTTTGATTGTTTTGTTTATCAGTGAGGGGTATACAAAAGCAAATGCTGGCCTTGAAAATCTGTTAGAAGAGGTGTGAAAAATCCATTGATATGCAGAAGCATGGGGCCTACTAAGGTTTTCTTAAGGTCTGTACACACGCGCTGGACTGCAGGCAACGACGGGTCTGTCGTCACCTCCCGCTGGACGGGTTTTCAGCAGACAGTCCGGCGTGTGTACAGTTGTCGGCAGACTGATACGGCTGTTTCTGAGCGATCTGTCGGGCGGATCGCTCAGAAACAGCCGTATCAGTCTGCAGACAGACTGTACACACGCCGGACTGTAGCTGGAACGCCCACCCAGCGGGAGACGACGACGGACCCGTCGTTGCCTGCAGTCCGGCGTGTGTACGGACCTTACGAAAGGCTATGGAGTCAATATAATTTCAGCCTCTGAATGCATTTAAAGTATTTGTACAGTCTGCAAAAAACGGATTGCCAGCTGAAAGATATTACTGGTGTTTGGGGAAGGAGGATGAATTCCCTTACCTTGGGAAGAGGACTTGGGAAGGTAGGAGATCTGCTTGCTGTGTTGCATGGACATGCTTTTTGATGTGTTTGTTTGTTTGAAGCTGTGAACCTCATGAGTATCCTGGTGGAGAAATCCTATTCAATTGTGTGTCCTTGTAGGAGTAGAGAAGGCTTTTGTTTGTTTGTGTGGCTTTTCAGCTTCCCATGCAGGACTCCAAAACCAAGGTCAGCTACACATGACTTTCATGGTGAGTACAATCCAGCTTGTAACTTAGCCATCCATAAACTTCCATAAACTTAGCATCAATAAACTTTAAGAAGATAATCTTCTAAATTAATATAGTTTATTAACCACCCTGGCGTTCTGATAAGATCGCCAGGGAGGCTGCGGGAGGGTTTTTTTTTAATAAAAAAAAAAACTATTTCATGCAGCCAACTGAAAGTTGGCTGCATGAATGCCCACTAGATGGCGCTCCGGAGGCGTTCTTCCGATCGCCTCCGGCGCCCAGAATAAACAAGGAAGGCCGCAATGAGCGGCCTTCCTTGTTTTGCTTAGATCGTCGCCATAGCGACGAGCGGAGTGACGTCATCGACGTAAGCCGACGTCCTGACGTCTGCCGCCTCCGATCCAGCCCTTAGCGCTGGCCGGAACTATTTGTTCCGGCTGCGCAGGGCTCGGGCGGCTGGGGGGACCCTCTTTCGCCGCTGCTCGCGGCGAATCGCCGCAGAGCGGCGGCGATCGGGCAGCACACGCGGCTGGCAAAGTGCCGGCTGCGTGTGCTGCACTTTATTTCATGCAAATCGGCCCAGCAGGGCCTGAGCGGCAGCCTCCGGCGGTGATGGACGAGCTGAGCTCGTCCATACCGCCAGGCTGGTTAAGGCAAATGTAAATTGTAAAACAGAGCAGCAATCTCACTAGAATGATCTTAAATGTAGGAGACCAGGGTAGTTCAAATCTTTGCTCTTCTTGTTCAGTAAGCCAGCACCTATTCAGTAGGAGACCATGGGTAAGACTCCCCAACACTGCTATTGCCTATAGAGTGCGCCCTAGTGGCTGCAGCTCTGGCGCTTTGAGTTCGCCAGGAGAAAAGCGCGATATAAATGTTCTGTGTCTTGTCTTGTCTTGTCTGTGTCTAATATGAAAATGTTTACTAATGCTAATAAAAGCAGCTAGACAAATAAGATCAGAATTCTGTCTGTTCCTCAAATAGTACATACTAATGTCAAAGCATGAATTGCCTTGAGTGTGTCTGGATTTTTCAGTAACAGAATTAATGTGTCAAAGCCTTGTAATCTTATGAATATATTTATTCAGTTTTGATGTAGGCCAGTGTGATAGTATAGGAGGGTTAATATGCAATGAACTGTAGCAGCATAAATAATTACTATTCCTAACCGAGATTATTTTTTGGAAGCAACAAATGGAAATTCATATTTTGTAAACTCAGAAGTTCATCAACAATGAATCATGGCAGAGCACTGAAGATGAATGGTTTACTATGGCCTCTCCTTCAATCTAACTCAATGCACATTTTGTTTCAGTATGCATGCAGCTTATACTTACAACCTCGCAAACAGAGTTGTTGCCAATTTTTATTTACCCAATTCCAAGCTGCATGCCAACTACAACAAAACGTGTATCAAGTCACAAAAATATGAGATTCATTGGTCATCTTTATGGTGGCCATACATGGTACAATTTTTTCATACAATCTTACCATTTCATAATTTAGGCAGTTCCCTTATATTACATAAAAATGGTAAGATTGTATGAAAAAATTGTACCATGTATGACCACCATTAGTGAGTACTAGGCTTTAAAGAGACACTGAAGTGAAAAAAATATATAATGATTTGTATGTGTAGTACAGGTAAGAAATAAAACATTAGAAGCAGAGACAGAGTCTAATGTTGTTTCCTGTACAGGAAGAGTTAAGAAATTCCAGTTATCTATGCAAATTGCCATTGAGCTCCACGATTTTCAAAGTCGCAGAGAGCTCTGTGTTCTGAAGCCTGTTATCTGAAGTGTCTGTCAAAGCATTTTCTTTTTCTGGGCAGAGAAGGGTTCAAAAGTTTGCAGACTGCTCTGTGAAATCATTTAGAATACTGAGTATTCTGTAGACTACAAATATTAGAGAATGATGCAATGTTATAAAAAAACTATATAACTGAAAATAAAAATATGAGAATATTTTCTATGGTACGAATCTTCTAGTAATTATCCGTACTACACAACCAATTCATTATATCATAATTTTTTTCTGCTTCAGTGTCTCTTTAAAGAGAACCTCAACTGAGACTGATATGGATGTTTCCTTTTAAACAATACCTGTGGCTGCAGTAGTAACTGAATCACACACCTGGAACAAGCATGCAGCTAATCCAGTCTGACTTCAGTCAGCGCACCTGATCTGCGTGCTTGTTGAGGGGCTAGGGTTAAAAGTATTAGAGACACAGGATCAGCAGGAGAGTCAGGTATCTGGAATTATTTTTCAAGGAAAAATCCATACCTTCCTAGTTTAGGTTCCCTTTAAAGTGAACCTGATGTGACCCTCAGGTCAAAATACACATACTTACACATAATAATGCTTTTTACACAGTGCACCATCCCCTACTCCTCCAGTCCATGAGCATTCATGACCTCACCTGGCTTGGCTCTCATCCTACCTCTCCAACCGCACCTTCACAACCTCCTTCAATGAGTCCTCCTCTACCCCCCATCACCTCTCGGTAGGAGTTTGAAAGGTTTTATTAATGTGCTGATTGAACCACCCTGATATTAAAAGATATACAGCACATCAAATTTTCATTTTGTCTTTTGTCTGGCCAGAAACACATTATTGTGCCATACAGGAGACAAACCTGTATTTGAATACCCACTTGGTATATTACCATAAAAGCTCTTTAACAGAGATCTGAAGATTTAGATGGACCTGGGGTGTTGAAAATTAACACATGTAACAAAGTCTACCTCTGCCAGTGTGTACAGAGAAACAAACCCTATTGTCTAAGCTGTCTGTACTATTGTCTCAAATAATTCACATGGTCACTCCGGTTCAATCTGGTTTTCCCCCCATCATCAGTGTATATATAAGATTCAGTTGTAAATAAAGATTTTAGATGCTGTTCCACTAACTTGAGTGTTTGTGGTCTGTGTCTCCCAGCTGGAGAGAGAATGTTCACTTGGAAGGGGGAGAAATTTAACCTGGGTTGCAGATCTGGATTCTGCTAAATCATCTTGTAGCTGCCTCCGATGAAATTGAGCTAACAGAGTCCCCCAAGGCTTGGTCCTTGGCCCTACTGTTCTCCCTATACACATCCTCCATTGGCAAGGTTATCTCCTCCATGGGTTTTAACAATCATCTGTATGCAGATGACACCTAGATCTACCTCCACACCCCTGACCTATCCACCACTACCATGGACAAGGTCTCCTCCTGCCTCCAGCAAGCGTGTTGGCGCTTTATAAATCCAATAAATAATAATAATAAATAAGTGCCTAAGAAGAGGGAAGCCTCTGGATGCTGTAGAAGCCTTCCCTGTCCTCCTTGCCCCTGTCACCACTTGACGAGACCCTCTAGAAGATCCGAGCCATGCTCCTCAACATGTACAGGCACAGCCGTGCTACACCCATGCGAGAATGGTCACATCTGTGCAGTAGCACAAAGCTGCTCCTGCAGGAATAGGAGCATGGCCCGGATCTTCAATCCAACTAGCTGTTGTTGGGTTTCTTTGGGGAGTCTGTGAGCAGCAACAGAGGTCCGGAGGACAGCATGGGAGGCCTCTAAGAGGATCCAGAGGCTTACCTCTTCTTAGGTAAGTATTACTGCATTTTTTGGACTATAAGACAAATGGGGGAAAAAGTCACTGCGTCTTATAATCCAAATGCAGTCCTGACTTGTGAACACCTGCCAATACGAGCCTCCAACCCGCCACAATGTTTGGGACTCCCTATACTGTGCCCATCATGCAGAGGACGACACAGGGGGGCACAAAGGGGCATAGAGGAGGACACAAGAAGGACAGAGGCAGACACATGAGGGACACAGGAGGACAAAGGAGGGCACAGGGAGATACAAGAGGTGCAAGGGGGCATGAGGTTCAATGGGAGCATAACCCCACAAGATCAAATAATCCCACACTTCACCATGGATGCACCAAGTTTAGTATATATTCTTTTCCCTGGTTTTTGTCTTCTAAACCTGGATGCGTCTTATGGTCAGGAGTGTCTTATAGTCCAAAAAATACGGTAGCTTTTTGACCCTAGGTTCGCATTAAGTACACTTTACAGCAAACCTTAAAGAGAATCTGTAACGTTAAAACGTCCCCTGGGGGGTACTCACCTCGGATGGGGGAAGCCTCAGGATCCTAATGAGGCTTCCCACGCCGTCTGCCGTCCCTCGGGGGTCTCGCTGTAGCCCTCCGTACAGCGGTGACGTAATATTTACCTTTGCAGGCTCCTGCGCAGGCGCTCTGGCTGCTTTCGCTCCGAAGGAGGCGGAAATACCCGATCTCAGTCGGGTCCGCTCTACTGCGCAGGCGCAAGTCTCCGGCGCCTGCGCAGTAGAGCGGACCCGACTGAGATCGGGTATTTCCGCCTCCTTCGGAGCGAAAGCAGCCACAGCGCCCCCGCTGGAGCCTGCAAAGGTAAATATTGAATTGAACAGTCGGCACAGTCGCCGGCTGTTCGGAGGGCTGCAGCGAGACCTCCGTGGGACAGAGGACGGCGTGGGAATCCTCATTAGGATCCTGAGGCTTCCCCCACCCGAGGTGAGTACCCCCCAGGGGATCTTTTTGTCGTTACAGAGTCTCTTTAAGGGACCCATTTCCATTTATGCCAGCTTGCATCTCTAAGAAACACGCTGACACCTTTACACCTGAATCCCTGTAGCCATGACATGCACAGCTTTGGGGATTTGGATGTGTCATGATGCTTCATAATTTCAACAGTCTGTGATTCCCTGTCCGAATTTATGTGCAGGGAATTGCTCTGAATTGTCCCTAGTAGAAACAAGCCCTAACTGATAACGGATTGTGTATGTACTTGCAGTGGTATGTAGAACTTTCCTTCTGTTGCATATTCTTATTTTCAATTTCAGGGGTTAAACCTTATTTCTGAAGTGTGCACAGCAGTCATATCAGGGAACTGTAAAATTTAGTACATTCAGCTCCCCACCAGGGCCAGTACTAGTAACAATGGGGCCCCCGGGCATGATTACCCTGGGGGCCCCCCAGACCAAAAAGCAGCATTTGTTGCAGCCAAATTTCATCCCCACGGCCCCTGATTTGGCTGCCTTCCTCCTCCCAGATCACACCCCAACTTAACTGTCCCCCTTGAGAAAGCCAGAAGCCGGCGAAACGTCTGGGAAACTGTCCTGCCTCTGCATGGGACGCCACGCTGTCCCGACCCCACTCTTTGATCACGGTGAGGCCCTCTCACCCGGCCTTCCCCAACCACCCTGCTCTGCACAGAGGAAGGTGGCAGTGTTGTTTGCCACTCAGCACAGTTTGGGACTGCAGCTGAGCACAGCTCGGGAGCTCACGCCAGCCCACATTTGATCCACACTTTGCTTGGAAACATGCACGGAGGACCTGCTGAGACTCTGTGGACTGAATACCATGGTTTGCCAGCAAGTCTGAGCGTCTCCCTGTTGATATCCAGGGGTATGGTGAGATAAGCTACTGTACACAATTGTGACATCATGCTGAGATAAACTGCATTGTATACCCTCATGATATGAAGTTTTGGGCATTTTTTTCTGGAGAGGTTTTGCTGAGACAATAACCTGGCTGATAAGTATCGTGACGGCCACGCTTGCTATTCTGTGCTCTGAGGATAAACTGCATGCTGCATGATTTCTTGCTATACAAACACACTGTGCTAACGCTGCTGGACTGTGTCTGCTATGAGTCCCATCCTTATAGGGGGACACTGCATGCCTTTCGCATGTGCACAGATTTAGTTTATATACATCCCCCTTGTACTAGAGATTGATCCCGGCGTGTGCTTGCTTGTGTGGTTTGGTGATCTGAGTGAATGTGTCATGATGGGGTGGCCATCCCATATATATATATATATATATATATATATATATATATATATATATATATATATATATGGGATGGCCACCCCATCATGACACATTCACTCAGATCACCAATCCACACAAGCAAGCACACGCCGGCATCAATCTCTAATACAAGGGGGATGTATATAAACTAAATCTGTGCACATGCGAAAGGCATGCAGTGTCCACCCATATATATATATATATTTTTTTTTTTAACAATTTGAATAATAAATTTTTGAATATTGATACGGAGTTTTTCTTTATGGGGAGTGTATGCCCTACCATTTAGTACTGTCACTGCCACAATTTTGATTATTAACTGTGCCCTAGGGGGCTCCTGCAATGTCTTTAGCAGAGTAGCATCTTGCCTTTCCCAGCAGCTGCGCTCCTCAGTCAGTCCTTCATTGCTCCATTGCAGAGGTCCCAGGGAGCACAGGTACATTGGGGAAGACACCTTGGTGGGGCTCCAACAGGCTCTGCAGCCCTGGGGCAAAAGGCCCCCTTTGCCTCTATGGAAACACCAACCCTGCTTCCCACAATAAGAAATAGTTAGCTTTTAACACTTTAATTGTTTGCTCACTAACATAAAAAAGTGTTGTGATTTTTATTTACTTTTCAGGAGAGCCCGACTGCATTTGACTGCAGTTCAACGACCTCATTTGCATACACAAAGCACTAGTAAATTAATGAAAAAAAGGCAATACCAGAAGGTGCTCAAGTACTATATGTACCCATTTCTATCTCTTCATGTCACAAGTCAGTTCAGGTATACTTTTAAGATAACCTCTACAACCTGGTAATTACCGCACCTATCAAGAGGAATCGTTTAAGAAGTTACCTGCATGCATGCATATCAACACAGCTGTGGTACCTAATACAAAAGACAAAGCATATAGTTCTGAAGCTCATACCTGTAGTAGATATCACAAGAAGCAATCAGAAAGACATTATAATGCTTAACATATTAATAATAATAATAGAATACAAAATACCCCTTGTACCAGAGAAAAATGGTTTCTCATAAAACAGCACACATATGCCTTATCTCTCCTCAGTGTAGCTCCTGCGGTGATGTAAAGAGATAATCAGTTGATGATCACTCAAAGTATAAAGGGGCCCATACACTGTTCAATTTCAGCCATCGATCGATCAATTCTATGGAATCGATCAGAAATCCATTCTATCAAATCTATCAATCGATAGATAAATCGATTGAAATTGACCGCAAATCTATCTGACAGGATGGAAAATCTAGGTCGATCTGCTGCTGACAGCAGATCAATGTCCCATAGAGTTGCAATGGATCTAATGGTCAAACAATGCATTTAGATCGATTTCCAATAGATTTCATTATGAGGAAATCTGTTCCTAGTGTGTGGCACACATCAGATAGATTTCTGTTAGATTCGACTTGACAGGCATCTGACAGAAATCTATCTGATGGTCGAATCTGCTGCAAATCTCTAAGTATATGGCCACTTTTAGACCAGAGTGGATTTCAGGAACCTAATACAACAAACAAACAAACCAACCAACCAGTGAAAACAGACACAAAAAAAAATAAGGCTCTTGTGGCAGCTGAAGGTGCTGCTTGCATACTAAGCACCCTGTTTCCTACTGTAGACCCCCCCCCCCCACCCCCCCCTGATCCTCACTCCTGCAGACATTGCTGTCTGTTCCTCTCCTAACCAATACATACATGACCTTCCCCATGTGCAATCTCTTCCCCACTCATCAGTAGAGAGGGCAGAGAGGAAGTACTAGAATTGTTTGGCGGCCCAGGCTGTTCCTTAAGGTGACACGTGCAATGACATCCTCACACCAACGTATGTTCATCGATCCTGGATATATTCTGAAACCTACTGTATTCAGCATGTCTGTTATGTCGAGGTGCAGATTATGTAGCACTTATTTGGAGTAAGCCCCTGGTAAAAGCTTGCTGTAAGAGAGGTTTCTTACCTGTATGAGTCTTTTCATGGGACTTCAGTACTCCAGATGAAACAAAGCCACGACCACACATAGAGCACTTGTATGGTTTCTCCCCTGTGTGAGAGCGAACATGCTGCTTCAGATGACTGGACTTTTTGAAGCCTTTATTGCAATACTCACATCTGTGATGGAAACAGTAGGTGAAAAGGGCTCATTATATGTCTAGCAAAAATGCATTAAGTGTTTACAAGAACGGTAATCACTTTGTAGCAATATAAATGTCTCAATAACCAAATAATGATTTTTTAATTCAAACTACTTCTCATTATACTGTATATACTATAGCGTTATGTGATTCTTGCTCTAGACCATTATATCTCTCTCTACACAAAGACAACCTTATCTA
Organism: Hyperolius riggenbachi; assembly: GCF_040937935.1. Classification (NCBI taxonomy): domain Eukaryota; kingdom Metazoa; phylum Chordata; class Amphibia; order Anura; family Hyperoliidae; genus Hyperolius; species Hyperolius riggenbachi. Next base: position 289,647,929 of record NC_090650.1, read on the forward strand.
GTGGCTGCTCTTATAGGAGACAGGTCACTTGAGTCTGGATTAATGTGGGTTACTAAGTAGGCTTAGCTGCTACAATTTATTAGTATTAGTTGTACTGGCCTGTAAGCACGTCTGCTTTGATCCTCGGTAGACTCCAGAAACTGAGCTTGTTGAGTCTGCAGTTCAATTTCTTCCTGCGTCTCTTCTTGAATTAAGCGAGCGGTCTAGTGACAAGAACACAAAAGGTGATATAAAGGAGATATAAAGGAGATATAAAGATAGACAGTACCAATAAACAGCAAATGCTGGAACTGCAGAGAAAAGGAAAATACAAGCAAAAGATGGGAACAGTTAAGATGGCCAACAAAAACATCATTTGGTTTTCATGTTTCATGTAACAAGACAAAGCAAAGTACAAAGATGAAGTGAAAAGTAAAGAAGTCTAAATAAAGTTGATCAGTTTATTCCATTGGGCTCAAAGGCATCTAATAGAAAATATCTTATTTTTACACGAACATATCATTACTATATAACTATCTAAATAAGCGAGAACCTCACAGTAAATGTTTAAAGTGGAACGGTAACGACACATATTGGAATGCTGTAAATTATTCAGGATACCCAGTTTTACGTTTAAAATCCTGGTTTCAGTATCAGAAACGCTTTGTACAACTATACATTGCTGTTTATTGGTGTGTAGCCCGGCCCTACCACTAGGCTGTTTTATTATGCAAGATTAACCCCCCCCCCCCCCCCGAGCATTCTCAGAGACCAAAGATCTTTTCCACTGGTTTCGGGACTCTCCGTAAACAAACCTTCTGCACAGATAAGCTGCCAGTACTAAACATGTTGCCGTCTCTGATAAATTTCAGAATATTAGAGATCAGAAAATCAGAGAGAGGAAAGATTTTACACTTGCCAAACACTGACAAAATAATTCAGAAATTAATACAGTGGGTTGCAAAAGTATTTGGCCCCCTTGAAGTTTTCCACATTTTGTCATATTTCCGCCACAAACATGAATCAATTTTATTGGAATTCCATGTGATAGACCAATACAAAGTGGTGTACACATGAGAAGTGGAACGAAAATCACACATGATTCCAAACATTTTTTTACAAATAAATAACTGCAAAGTGGTGTGTGCATAATTATTCGGCCCCCTTTGATCTGAGTGCAGTTAGTTGCCTATAGACATTGCCTGATGAGTGCTAATGACTAAACAGAGTCCACCTGTGTGTAATCTGATGTCAGTACAAATACAGCTGCTCTGTGAGGGCCTCAGAGGTTGTCTAAGAGAATATTGGGAGCAACAACACCGTCAAGTCCAAAGAACACACAAGACAGGTCAGGGATCAAGTTATTGAGAAATTTAAAGCAGGCTTAGGCTACAAAAAGATTCCAAAGCCTTGAACATCCCACGGAGCACTGTTCAAGCGATCATTCAGAAATGGAAGGAGTATGGCACAACTGTAAACCTACCAAGACAAGGCCATCCAAATAAACTCAAAGGCTGAACAAGGAGAGTGCTGATCAGAAATGCAGTCAAAAGGCCCATGGTGACCCTGGACGAGCTGCAGAGATCTACAGTTCAGGTGGGAGACTCTGTCCATAGGACAACTATTAGTCATGCACTGTACAAAGTTGGCCTTTATGAAAGAGAAGAAAGGCATTGTTAACAGAAAGCATAAGAAGTCCCGTTTGCAGTTTGCTACAAGCCATGTGGGGGACACAGCAAACATGTGGAAGAAGGTGCTCTGGTCAGATGAGACCAAAATGGAACTTTTTGGCCAAAATGCAAAACGCTATGTGTGGCGGAAAACTAACACTGCACATCACTCTGAACACACCATCCCCACTGTCAAATATGGTGGTGGCAGCATCATGCTCGGGGGAGGGGTTGCATCTCTTCAGCAGGGACAGGGAAGCTGGTCAGAGTTGATGGGAAGATGGATGGAGCCAAATACAGGGCAAACTTGGAAGAAAACCTCTTGGAGACTGCAAAAGACTTGAGACTGGGGCGGAGGTTCACCTTCCAGCAGGACAATGACCCTAAACATAAAGCCAGGGCAACAATGGAATGGTTTAAAACAAAACATATCTATGTGTTAGAATGGCCCAGTCAAAGTCCAGATCTAAATCCAATCGAGAATCTGTGACAAGATCTGAAAACTGCTGTTCACAAACGCTGTCAATCTAATTTCAGTCTCTAGATGTGCAAAGCTGGTAGAGACATACCCTAAAAGACTGGAAGCTGTAATTGCAGCAAAAGGTGGTTCTACAAAGTATTCACTCAGGGGGCCGAATAATTACGCACACCCCACTATGCAGTTATTTATTTGTAAAAAATGTTTGGAATGATGTACGATTTTCGATCCTTTTCTCGCGTGTACACCACTTTGTATTGGTCTTTCATGTGGAATTCCAATAAAATTGATCCATGTTTGTGGCAGTAATGTGACAAAATTTGGAAAACTTCAAGGGGGCCGAATACTTGTGCAAGCCACTGTATTAAAAAAAAAAAAAAAAAAAAGCAATTTTATTCATTATAGTATTTTGACTACAGCTCCTCTTAAAGTTTTAAATCATAATGATACCATTTACTGGCTAACTTTAAAGCACACCTGAACTGAGAGGGATATGGAGTCTGGCATATTTATTTCCTTTTAAACAATGCCTGGCTGTACTGCTGATCCTCTGCCTGTAATACGTTTAGGCAGAGACTGTAAACAAGCATATGAAGATCAGGTACTCTGACTAATGTCTGACTGAATTAGTCACATGCTTGTTTCAGGTATGCGAATCAGACATTACTGCAGCCAAAGAGATCTACAGGACTTCCAGGCAACCGGTATAGTTTAAAAGGAAATCAATATGCTAAGCCACCATATCCCCCTCAGTTCAGGTGTATTTAAAGGGGTTCTGTATGGGGTTTTTAAAAACAAAAAGTGTCACTTACCTGGGGCTTTTACTTGCCCCCTGCAGGCATCTTGTCCCGCACTGGCCTCAATGATCATCGGGTTCCCGTGCCGCGGGTCACTTCCCAAGTATTCATCTAACTAGACGAATGCCACTGCGTCTTCGCGCATCCTCGCTCCCACCTCCGGGAGCTTCCCATGCAGGAACTTGTACAATAAAACTTCGTACTGAGCCTGCGCAGAAAGCTCCCGGAACCGTGAGCGGGAGAGAGAACGCGCAAAGACGCAGTTGCATTCGTCTAGTTAGATGAATACTTGGGAAGTGACCCACGGCATGGGAACTGGAGGATCGTTGAGGTCGGCGCGGGACAAGATGTCTGCAGGGGGCAGGTAGAAACCCCAGGTAAGTGACACTTTTTGTTTTCGAAAACCGATACAGAACACCTTTAAAAAGGTTCAAAGAGTTCCCACCATACAATCATATGATGAAATGCTTGCACAACCCTTGCTACGCTTATCTACTCCCCACAGAACTTCACCTGGGGCTCAGGGGAGTAGATAGGCGTACTTGTGGTTAACAGTGTGCTGTATGCCCAATAAGCTATCTGATTATGTATGTAGGGTATCATTTTAACCGTGACAAGTGAGAGAATAGATTTTGTGTTGTTTGACAACTGAGGGCTAAGTCATGTGATTTTTTTTACTGGAAAACTGAATGAAAAGCAATAAAACTGTTATTTTAATATACTCTATACCCCTAAATAAATACTTGTAAAAAAACCCAAAAGTGACAGCATTGAAAAGAGAATACATAGTTACCCTAGGGACTTAGCTTTTAAAATATGTATGCCATGAGAGTGTATTACTGTTAATCATGAAGATAAGGGCTTTTAATTACTGATAGAGTACAATGAGAAAACAAAAAACACAAACCAGAAACGAATATATTATCGCCATACATTGTACTAGGAACATTATTTAAATGTTGAGATAACCAGGACAAATTAGCAAATACAATGTGTGGGTTTTACCTATGGTACCATTGTTTATTTGAAAACTATAGTGGATGGAAATGGAGAAAGTGTATTTTTTCTTTTTTTTTTCTCATTTTTCCCTTTAAAATGCACAGATAATAACATAATTACTAAAAGCAAATATCACCCTCACAAAGGATAATTTGTGGCAAAAAAAAACAAGATATAGATCATTTACATCTGATGAGTAGCAATAAAGTTATTGGTGAATGAATGGGAGGAGCGCTGAAATGTGAAAATTGCTCTGGTTTTTAAGCAAAAAACCCTGTGGTGCTGAAGTGGTTAAAAATTATCACAACAATTTGATCATTCTAACTTATCATTTTGATAGTGTACACACGTGAATATTTTGCAAGTGCTACTGAAGTAGCTGACATTACAATTATCCTCACTAAACATTTGCAGCAGATGTTGAATCATCTGTCTGCCTCTGACAGGCAAGCTCAAGACAGGTAAGCAAAGTGATAGTTGTGCAAAGTGCCTCAAAGTGAGGAGCTACTGATGAACTGCTAAGGGAATAACCACACAATCTGCTAAATAGATTTGTATCTATTTGTATCTACTTTTTACTTCCATAATAAAAAGTAGCTTATGTTAAAAAAAAAAAAAATGCCACCCTACATGCATTCTCCACTCTACTTAGAACATTTTCCTGTCTTCCTCTCTGGTTACCTCTTCTCACTCCCACTTACAAGACTTCTCTTGATCCTATCCACTCCTCTGGAATTTCCTCCCTCAACACATACGCCAATTTTTAGGCACAACCTAAAAACTCACCTCTTCAGGCAAGTACACTTTCTCACTTAAAACACTTTGACCACTAACCACCATTTTACCATCTCATACACAGCTTCCCTGCATCTATTGCCCTATCCCTTAAAGGGATACTGTAGGGGGGTCGGGGGAAAAGGAGTTGAACTTACCCGGGGCTTCTAATGGTCCCCCGTAGACATCCTGTGCCCGCGCAGCAACTCACCGATGCTCCGGCCTCGCCTCCGGGTCACTTCTGGAATTTCAGACTTTAAAGTCTGAAAACCACTGTGCCTGCGTTGCCGTGTCCTCGCTCCCGCTGATGTCACCAGGAGCGTACTGCGCAGTCACAGACTATACTGGGCCTGCGCAGTACGCTTCTGGTGACATCAGCGGGAGAAAGGACACGGCAACGCAGGCGCTGTGGTTTTCAGGCAGGGGTCACACTTGTTTGCTTTCGTGTGCGTTTTCTGCACAGAAAAACTGATTTCAACAGAGAATTCATGTTAGTCAATGGGCTAGGTCACACTTGAATGCAGATTTTGCATGCAGGAAAAAAACTGACACCTTGCGCAATTTGTCAGTTTTCTCAATAAATTACATTAGCTGTTGTAAGGCAGGAGTCACACGTGTCCTTCAGTTTTCTGAAAAGTGTAGAAAACTGAAAGACAAGTGTGACCCCTGCCTCAGACTTTAAAGTCTGAAATTCCAGAAGTGAACCGGAGGCGGGGCTGGAGCATCGGTGAGTGGCTGCACGTGCACAGGATGCCTGCGGGGGACCATTAGAAGCCCCGGGTAAGTTCAACTAATTTTCCCCCAACCCCCCTACAGTATACCTTTAACCTTTTAGACTGTAAGGCATGTAATAAAAAACTAAACACAAATTATTAATGAAAATAAAAGAACCTGAAAAATCTTTTACATCTTGTCAATGCCAGCGAATTATGAGAGGTATAAAATGGTTATTTACCACATTAATGGTATCAGTGGTGGGTACCTCCATAAGAGTTGGCTGCTGGTAACTTGTGGACAGAGCCTGAGATTCAAGAGTACTGGAGTCCTGCAGTTGCTGCACACCTGGGAATGAAGTTTGTTGACTGAACCCATCAGTCACTGTAAATCCTGAGGGGAATATTTACATCATAAGACACAACTCAAAAGCTAAGAAGTTCATATCAAACAAATAACTATGCATTAACCACTTAAGTACCAGCGGTCTCTGCCCCCTTAAGGACCAGAGACTGCTGGTATCAGAAACCGATGTATCGCACATACCCGCCGCAACCGCCGTCCACGTTGAACACCACAGGCTACCCACTCTGACGGCAGAGTCCTGTGAGCCAGTCAGGGGCTGCTCTCATTGGCTCCTGACCGTGTCTATCAATTTAAGCCAATGGGAGTTGCTTATGTTGATAGACCGGATCAGAAGCCAAAGAAATCGGCTCCTGACCCGCTCACAGTGCTCTGCCATAACATAGACTGCAAAGTGAGTAAGCTGCGACAGGGAGATAGCGACGAGAATGCAGGGCGTCGGTGAGTTGAAATATATGCCGCCCCATAGATTTCATTTAGCGTCATCCGTAACTGGTTAAACTGCATACCTTGTGGAAGCCCTTGCTGATCAAATCCCTGTGGTGGCAAGACTTGAGGCTCATACTGGCCCATATTCTCTTGTAAGGCATGTTGAGAAGTTACAAACCTGTCTGAAAAATGTATACAGTTTAACTAGTGGAAATATTTTATGAAGTGGATTAAAAGCATTTGTCGGTTTATAATAGTTAGAAAACAAAAAATCGCATAAGTCACCAAGGAAAAAAAGTACAATGCATGATTTATAGTAAAGACTATAACTGTTATGTGTAATATATTCAAACAGCATCAGATACATTCTGGAGGAATTAAATGTGGGGGACGATGAGAGGGGAATATTGTCACAATGTGAGTGTAGAGGGATGGCAACAGCTGCATCCAGGCCATGCTTCTTGTAACCATGCTGAATGTTGGATTTGCACAGTGCTTCACGCTTGAAGATACTTCAACTAGATTATCAGGAGCTGGTAACTGACAACACTGTGTAGAATGGCGATGCTGGAACTCAATGGTAGAGATTAGTAATTGTGGATCCCCGGATAAACTGGGGGAGCACTGGTCAGGTATGAGAACAATAAGCATATACAGAAAGTGATGCTAGACCTCGCTTCATTTTATCATAGTAAATACCTTTATTTACACATCATTGCCAGACAACCACTGAATAAAATCTTAAAAACAAGGTGTCACACACCAAGATGTTAAAACGCACTGCCAGCTATACTGCCATGCAACAAACTGCCGCACAGCCAGCTACAGCACATAAACAGGTATCCTATTTGCACCACAATGTCTTGGATCTAGGCCTTATTGAATGCAAGTCTTTTTCAACTGACAACACTGACTGTAAAGGTGGCCACTAACAGTCCAATTTCTAGCGACAAATCATTAGAGCGATCAGAAATTCTGATCGGATTGGTTGTAAATAATCTCCGTTGATGGGCACAATCAATTACATACGATTATAAAATTCGTTGTCTGATTGGATTTTCCTGTAACCAAAATTTGGATTTTCTTGTTGGTTGTGATAGATAGGAAGCAAAAATTGGTTCGTTGATGGTGTAGTGAACAATTTCACTTCCGATCAGAATTTCTGATCGCTCTAACGATTTTTCACTAGAAATTGGATCATTAGTGGCCACCTTCAGAAGAGTGTCCTAGCTGAGGCTGTGTACAGTTCATCATCACTTCAGGATCTCTTTAAAGTGGTATGAAACTCAAATCGTATTTATGATCTAAATCAGGGATGTTGAACTTCAGTCCTCAAAGACTAAGGTCCTCACACAGCTCAAATTGATTGATGGGACTGGAGTGAATCAGGAAAGGTGTGGTTTAGCAAGTAGAACACATTTCTCAGTCCATCCTAATCCCTGGCATGGATATGACCCCAAAGACCGGAGATTGAAACTCGGCATAAAACGAATAGCAAAAAAGATAGAAATGGTTTCCAAGTTATTAGAAGGGTTAACACTTATACTTCATTTCCAAGCTAATTGATAAGATTGCCATTGCGGTACCAAATTTATCAGACTGTCTTGAGCTATACGAAGCTGTGTAAACAATGCAGAATTGCTTCTGCTGTAATGGTGTGTGTGTGTGTGTGTGTGTGGGGGGGGGGGGGGGGGGGGTGTTTAATGTTTTATAGCAAGGATGTATTTTTGAGTTCCATACCACTTTAAGGAATTATGCACTGAAATGGCAGTTATTTTATCTCCAACCGGGTAGTGAAGATGGACAGCCATTTGTGAGGTGACTGTGACGATGCTACAAGACAAGCTTAGGGCAGTATGGACCCTAGATAATAGTGTGATCTGGCGAAGGTGTATACTGAGCAGCTCTGGTGATCCACTGCAAATATAAGAAAAACAAGATAGAGCGCTCAGTGTGTAAGGTAACAGGAACTGCCCTAGCTGGACAAGTCTCGCCTATTTGGTGAGAACAGCCGTGTAGAGCGTTCGTTTCACCTAGAGCTGGGGACTGGGCGTAGGCACTCTGTGGGTCCAGAGGAACACCGGAGGAGAGGCATGAAATCCAGAGCCTCTCCACTGGTGTTCCTCTGGACCCACCGAGTGTCTAGGCCCAGTCCCCAGTGTTATACTTCTCCCAGTGAAAAAGTTAGGGCCATGTCATGCTGTAAAACCAAGTCTTATATGTAAAGCATATGTTAGATATTTACCTTCATCAGACTGGAGTGGTTGTTCAGCAAGTGACTGTTCTAGAGCAGGTGAAACCGTATCCATATCTGCCTGTGGACTGAGCTGTAAAATGGCTTCCTGCTGCGTGGGCACATTGTTTGACTGATGTAGGCCAGACCCTTCTATTTCCACTTGCATTTGACTGGAAACATGGATCTGATCTACTGGGGTTTCTTCTGTAGCTGCAGGTTGATGCTGTTGAAGTTGGTGGGCAACTTCATATCTGGAATGAAAGATAACAATGAAAAATCCATATGGCACAGCAAATATTATGAGCTCATATTTCTGAATGCTGCAAATAGTCCTGCATCATGTGGCTTCCCAAACCCGAGACCTATCAAGAAATAATGTTTTTTTTCAGGTAAATCCATACATACACAGATAAACATGGGTTTGTTTGGAAAGTATTAACGGTTCATCAGCCCTGAAGAATTGCTGGAGCATATAAATAACAATAAACATAATCATTTGTGCTTAAAGATTAAAACTCACATTAAACATCTGATGGATATAAAATACATTACAGAGGAAATCATTTCATTAACTCAGTTATCCTTGTGCAATTATGACTTCATAAAAGTAACACACACTTAACTCACCTGATTGATCCCCGTGAAAGGATACGTTTGATACCAGGAACAGGTGCAGAGTATCAGGAATAACATGCTCAATAATCAGCTGCTCAGTTTTTGCAACTATCATGGCCCTGTTGATCTTGGCACCATTGAAAGTAGTATCCTCCCCCAGGGCATGGATTCTAAATAGTCAGTGGACTTCACGAGAGTGTCCTGCAAAAGCTGATTTACTGCTACCTCTAGATCATTTAGCTACCTTGTTGTAAGTGACTACTAGGTTATAACTCCAGGGCTCATCTCACCAGAGACAAATAAAACAGGAGGGAGCCAAGGTCAAAACTGGCGACCAGCAGAGCACCAAAGGACCCAATTCCCCAATGCCCACATTGCAACACACGGCTAATATAGAGCATATAAATACCCAATGAGAATGAAAGACCAGGCAATGTTAGCTCAGAAAAGCTGAGTTCATTCTTACAAACTCTTGAACACATTACATTCAATAAATCTATAACACCTTAGCGAATTCAAAATTAGATTTTACCCATGAGGTAAATTATCAAACGTTTGATAAAGTGTTTGATAAAGCTTAGTGAATTGAGGCCATGTATCTAAGCAAATGAGGTTGTTGCCACTACTGACGCTTTGCTCTTTCTGACTAGCTCTATGTAGTCATAAATATACAAGAGTAATTATTTTAAGAACATGTATGGGAATAAATGCAATAAAGGTATTGTTCCATGGAGATCACAGACACTCAGAAAATGGCAAAAAGAAAGCATTATAATAACCATCACATGTTCTGTTCACAGCAAATGTGGGTTAAGGACAATAGTGGTCCTGCCTGCATTCAGCAATTATAAAAGTGTAATTGGGCCACATGAAAATAAATAGTACAAGAGAAATAACAACCAATATGTATACTTTCATATCAGAGGAAATAAGCTGGAAAAGCAGGGAACATTGTTACCTACACACTTATCATTCACATAATTATCAGGGCTTTGTTAACTTTATTTCATCTTAACTTGGCTAGTTACTAGGGAGCAGGAACGTATTCAATGTCTACAATAGCAAACTCAATACAGACAACAAACATCTAGTAAATAAAATCAATATATTAAAAATTAACTTGAAAGGTAAATGAGTTTCACATTGTATCTGTTAAAATCTTGATTGAAAAGGAGATTTTGTAAATAGATCCTAGCTTTTATATTACTGTCCAGGGTCAGCAACCATAGCCAGCGCCTCACAAAGGGTGAGGATCTGTTGACCATACTATCATCTATTGGTTTCATCAGTTTTAACACCAATTAGAAATGATTGCAATATTCGGAGAAAAATGCTTGCAGCACAGCACAGATGTACACAAACAAAAAGTAACATAACTTACCTGTGGGTTTTCATGTGTTTTTTGCAATTTAATGAGGTTTTAAATGTTTTCTGACAATAAGGACACATGTATGGCCGCAAGTCATTATGAATGCCCATGTGACGCCGCAGACTGCCACCAGTTGTAAAGGCTCCATTACATATAGGGCACTTATGGGATCTCAAGCCAGTATGCGTTCTAACGTGTGCTTTTAAGACTCCGGAGGAGGCAAAACCTCTCCCGCATTGGGTACACTTGAAGGGCTTTTCCCCAGTGTGAGATCTATGGTAAAAAAAGAGAGAGAAAAAAAAGAATTAACACCTTATGAATAAATAAGACACACAAGTTTATTGAAATGTTGTACTACAGTGAGTTGTGTCTAACACGAAAATGCACATTCCAAAAGCCTGAGCTGCAATCTAGAGAATGCAAGTTCAATTACACGTCTATATTTATGTCACAAAACATCATCTTAATTTACACCTGAAGCGAACTTTGAGTAAGAAAACACACTTAAAGAGAACCCGAGGTGGGTTTGAAGAATATTATCTGCATACAGAGGCTGGATCTGCCTATACAGCCCAGCCTCTGTTGCTATCCCAAACCCCCCTAAGGTCCCCCTGCACTCTGCAATCCCTCCATAAATCACAGCCACGCTGCTGACAAACAGCTTGTCAGAGCTGGCTGTGTTTATCTCTATAGTGTCAGTCTGCTGCTTTCCCCGCCTCCTGCAGAACTCCAGTCCCCGCCTGCATCCCTTCCCTCCCTGCTGATTGGAGGGAAGGGACGGGGGCAGGGACTGGAGCTATGCAGGAGGCAGGGGAGCAGCTGAGACTGACACTACAGATGTAAACACAGCCTCACAGCACGGCTGTGATTTATGAGGGATTGCAGAGTGCAGGGGGACCTTAGTGGGGTTTGGGATAGCAACAGAGGCTGGGCTTTATAGGCAGATCCAGCCTCTGTATGCAGATAACATTCTTTAAACACACCTCGGGTTCTCTTTAACACTGAACAGGAGGGATGCCTCTGGATCCTGTAGAGGCTTCCCACACTGCCCTCCCCAGAAGAAAGTGAAGATCAGTACTGTGCTCTTCTTCAGAAACCAGCACAGCCATACAACAGAGGTGCCTGGCCCTTCTACTGACCACATATGCTATTGCTCCATTGTTATTGTCTGATGAGGCGGGATCAAACCTGCGAAATGCGTAGCATTGTCCCCCGGAGTATGTAAATAAACTTGTTATATTTGAACAAACACATTGGCAATTTTTGTGTCTGCTTAGAGGAGGTGAGTCCACCACTGTCTCCTGTTTTCAACTTTTTAGATACTTTAATCCTTTTGGCGCCTCTGTATCCACACTATGCTATATCAAGTCCACCCCGGGTGGAGGGGTGTTACTCCCTTTTTTCCTCATCTACGGAGAGTGACTTCGTAATACTGAGTGGGGTCAGGTCTAATCTCCACACCTGCCTATACAATGGTTGCCTTGGAGGTAACCCTACTTTGTGAGTATAGCTTACTACTCTATCATACCTCATTTCAACTACTAGTACATACTACACTATATTTGGCTCTTTGTGTCCCTCCTGTGTATACTGTGCCTGTGGCTGTCCTGCATCTGCACAGTAAGCCAGAGTCGCTTATGCCTTATCTACTTCATGCTACTGCGCAGGTGCTGCACAGCGTGCTCATGCGTGAAGAGGAGAGCGGACAAGCTCTTTCGGAGGGTTCAAGTGAGGAGTGGCATGAAGGATACAGTAAGCCTCTGCAGTATTCAGAGGTTTACCTCTTCTTTGGTAAGTATGTTTTGCTACCCAAGATTTGCCTTGGATTCTCTTTAAATATGTATCATGGAAAAAATGTTTATAAAGGGAAATAAAGACCAATCTATAGACTCATATACAGTATTCTACAGCAAACTTCAGCTCATTGCTGGGGAGGCGATGAGGATCTGATAGATCTTATACTGATGCTGCAGGAGTTTTATGAGGCTGCAACTTTTTTTATAACAATTTTTTTTTTTACATATAATGTGTAGTGTAACATTATACCCTGTTATTATTATTTAGTATTTATATAGCACTGACATCTTCCACAGTACAGAGTATATATAGTCTTGTCACTAACTGTCCCTCAGAGGAGTTCACATTCTAGTCCCTACCATAGGCCATATGTCCATAACAGTCTAGGGCCAATTTAGGGAGAAGCAATTCACTTATCTGTATGTTTTTTCTGCCCTATGAGATGAATATAACATTGTATTGGAAACGAGACATAAATGAGCTCACACTGCACTTATTCTGTAAATACTTGTGGAGGGCAGTGTAAGCTAAAAAGTGGCATAAACACGCATTCTCTGATTAAAGAGAACCCGAGGTGTGTTTAAAGAATGTTATCTGCATACAGAGGCTGGATCTGCCTATACAGCCCAGCCTCTGTTGCTATCCCAAACCCCACTAAGGTCCCCCTGCACTCTGCAATCCCTTATAAATCACAGCCGTGCTGTGAGGCTGTGTTTACATCTGTAGTGTCAGTCTCAGCTGCTCCCCCGCCTCCTGCATAGCTCCGGTCCCTGCCCCGTCCCTTCCCTCCAATCAGCAGGGAGGGAAGGGATGCAGGCGGGGACTGGAGTTCTGCAGGAGGCGGGGAGAGCAGCAGACTGACACTATAGAGATAAACACAGCCAGCTCTGACAAGCTGTTTGTCAGCAGCGTGGCTGTGATTTATGAGGGATTGCAGAGTGCAGGGGGACCTTAGGGGGGTTTGGGATAGCAACAGAGGCTGGGCTGTATAGGCAAATCCAGCCTCTGTATGCAGATAATATTCTTCAAACCCACCTCGGGTTCTCTTCAAGGCTGACTGAATTAACTCATACATATGTGCTACAGCTCGCCAATCACATCTAGGTAAAAAATACACGTTTTGTTATCTCTGTCTAGAAAGTCTATTGTGTGCTGAAAAAAATGGGACTGAAGACAAAATGTCGCATTACTGGAGATTCCACTGAGGACCTATTTAAACAAAAGTATTACAACTTCAGATATGATTACCATGTCTGTAAATGAGATAATTACCTGATATGCTGTTTGAGGTGACAGGATTTCTTATAGGCACGCTGACAGTAGTAACACTTATAGGGTCGATCGACTTCATGTGAGTAACTATTAATAAAGTAGCTCTGAAAAAACTGACTGTTTCTGGGAATGGGTTGGATGAGACCTAAATGGAGAAAAAATATATATATATTATGACAATATCCATCAGTAAGTGAAATGAACACCATCCTTGTCTGTACTATGGACTGTTCATCTAGTGCTTGTGTGACAGGTTGTGTGCATTACCCCAGTTTCCAATTGCCCTGCAGGTGGCAGCAATATCAGTGACTGCACTTCTGGCACAGGGAGCCCGAGAGGATGCTGCATGCAACATTCTAGAAGAAGTAATGCATAGCTACGAAGTGATATAAGCTGTTTGTTGTTGTTGTTCTGCTTACTTCCTGGTCCAGTAGAAGTTCTAAGTAAAGGTCAGTGAAAAGTTGTCAAGTTTTTCCAAATGTTGTTTCATTTAGTAACATATGGTCTCCACGGCTAAACACTTCATATGGAACAGGTTTACGTTCAGCTACAGTTTGTACTCTCTAAAAACTCTTCTTTTATCACAAACTTTGGACTTTACTGAAAGTAACGTCTTAAAGAGACACTGAAGCGGAAAAAAAATGATGATATAATGAGTTGGTTGCGTAGTACGGATAATTACTAGGAGATTAGTAGCAAAGAAAATATTCTCATTTTTTTATTTTCAGTTATATAGTGTTTTTTTTTTTTTATAACATTGCATAATTTTCTAATATTTGCAGTTTACATACTATTCAGCATTCTAAATAATTTTCCAGAGCAGCCCAGTGAACTTTTGACCTGTTCTCTTCTTTTTCTCTGAAGAGAAAAAAAAATACAGTGACTGACAGTTGAGATAATAAGCTTCAGAAGACAGCTCTCTGCGACTTTGAAAGCCGTGGAGCTCAGTGGCTCTTTTGCATAGACAACAACTGGAGTTTCTTAACTCTTCCTCTAATGGAAACAATATTAGACTTATCTCTCTGCTCCTAATGTTTTATTTCTTAGCTGTACTACCGTTACAAATAATTATATCATCATTTTTTTGTTTTGCTTCAGTGTCTCTGTAAATGCCAATCACTGCCAAGGATAAAGGGAGGCATACACTACATGAGATTTTTAATAGATTAGACATTAGTCTCTATATAAAAACTAAATCTAATGAAAATCTATTAAAGTGGACCTGAATGCTTGCTCAGGACAGAAGGAAAACAGAGAAATGAACCCTGTATGCATTTAGAGAGTTTAACCTGTTTAATTACCCCTCATTTGTGACCAATCACAACTGTAATTTGATCTTTCAGCTGTGTCAGCTGGCTGCCTCAGCAGAGCAGCTAATTTGTAAACACCGAACGTTATCCCTATGTCTGCTTCCATGAAAGCAGGAAATAGACACACTGCAGATGTATTGCAGGAATTGTATCAGCTGTAACAAAGAAATGTTTTTCTTTAAAGGTTATACTGTTGCTCGTCTTTTAGACCAGAGAGGAAGTTCTGAGTTCAAGTCCGCCTTATGCTCTATTGATAAGTATGGAGAATCCCCCATGAGGAGATGGACCAATCCAAAACCTGTCTGATCTGTCAGATGATTACCTCTTGTAAGTAACATCAACATAGAAGAAACTTAATTTCTAGCAGATATTAATCTGGGATAAATGTACTTCTATATATACACAGGTATTTTACATTTTACAATTTTCTGTTATAGTGGTCCATTTAACCTAGCCCATACTTACTTTCCACTGTCTTTCAGCTTCTACTGTCTGCCCTCAGCTTGCCTTGCTGCTTACCCTAGTAGAGTGCCTGCCGTTAACGTACTTAATCATGTATGTTATGTAAAATGTTTCAGGTATAGAACTCGTAACCCTGTTCTTTCAGCTTTTTATTGGTTTATCATTTCATTAAAGTTTTGGCAAAAGTAGTACGGTGCTTGGAGCAGACAATGGTACTAGCGAACAATTCTGATGTGTCATTATGTTATACTGAAAATAGATACTTTATATAACAAGGTAATTCAAGGCTGGCCACAAGTACTCTGAACAGTGCTGTGTTGCAGTCATTAAAATGTTATACAACGGAAAGTAAACATTATGGCTCTGACTAACACATCTTCTACTAAATTATTGCACACTGTCATCTACAGATAATTGACTTGCTTAGCTCAGAAGAGCAAGTGATACTGCAGTTCACACCTACATTTTTCAATCCCAGCTGGCAGAGAAGGTACAGTACGTTCTCTGCAAACTGAGGAATAAAACCATTTCCTTTTGTCAGCAGCCTCTTCATTATCTAAGCAGCCAAAATGAAAAAAAAGTTCTTCTCTTAATTTTTTTTTATTGACGATTGGCAAAATTATTAGCCTTTGTTACTAGAAAACTGAGGTTTCACAGTAAATCCTAACTGTACCTTTATCTGATAATTGGACAAGCACTTCTTTGCACTACATAGCTGAACAATGCATTGTTTGTATTAATCTCAGCGAATACATAGTTCTTCCAAGACAGAGCGCTATCTTGTTGATTTCTCTTCTCTGCCACAAAACTTACTTCAATATTTATTCTCCAGATTTTAAAGAGAATCTGTATTGTTAAAAATTGCACAAAAGTAAACATACCAGTGCGTTAGGGGACATCTCCTATTACCCTCTGTCACAATTTCGCCGCTCCCCGCCGCATTAAAAATAGTCAGAAACAGTTTTAAAAAGCTTGTTTATAAACAAACAAAATGGCCACCAAAACAGGAAGTAGGTTGATGTACAGTATGTCCACACATAGAAAATACATCCATACACAAGCAGGCTGTATACAGCCTTCCTTTTGAATCTCAAGAGATCATTTGTGTGTTTACCTTCTGTCCCCCTGCAGCTCTCATTCACTAAAAGAAACAAACCCTGCGCTGTCTTTGGTAGATGATGAGGAGGTTTTTGAGCGGGTGCTGCTCCAGCGGCTGGATGGTGCCAGCAATTGTAACAAAGGAAACAAGAAGGAAACAAGAGCGCACCTCTGGTGCAATAACGTTTTGTATTTTTCTCAATCAATCACGCTGTTACAGGTTACACTTACATCAGGCCTGATGAAGGCGTGGTCTACGCCAAAACGTTGTGACGTCAGACGGCATCCCCGCGTCCTGGCTCCGCCCACCGCCTCCGACTGCCACGCAGTTTCCAACGCACCCCGCCGCTCTGGCCAAGCGCGGGACACCGGAGAGGATAGACGGCAGGCTTGACAGGCGCATTGTTTTCTTACACACTGTAAGTGTAACCTGTAACAGCGTGATTGATTGAGAAAAATACAAAACGTTATTGCACCAGAGGTGCGCTCTTGTTTCCTTCTTAGCTCTCATTCACTGAATACTAGTGACAGGCTGATCGTTTCTTCCTGCAGACAGCTCTGCCCTGTCTAATTCCTCAGTATGTGTCAGCCAGCTCCTTTCACAGCCTAACAGAGGACGATTTTTATCCAGCTCTCTTCTCTCACTGATAAGAGAGCAGAGACGCTGCTGGCTTATGTAAATAACACACACACTGGAGTGTGCATAGAGGGGCCTGGAGCGGGGTGTGCATAACAGATCAGCACGGAAGAGTTGGCAGCCTTCCAGACACAGGGCGACAAGTCCGACAGGGGAAAGATAAGCTGATTTATTACAGAGACGGTGATAGTAGAGAGTGCTGCAGTGAGCCAGAGCACATTAGAATAGGTTTAGGAAATTGTAGGATGGTAGAAAAAAGGATGACATTTTTGTTACAGAGTCTCTAGCAATAGAACTAAGGGATGCATTCACAGCATTGGCCATTACAGCCACAGAGACACTGACAACAGCAATCTTGGGGCTTGATTCACAAAAGGGTGCTAACTTACTGAGCACGCCTAAAAGCCCCTTAGCACGCCTAAAGCCATTTAGGGCGCGCAAAGTTTTGCGAAACGACGCACCGAGGGCCCCTAAAACGTTGCATGGTGCAACGTTTCGGGCGCACCCGGTGCATCGTTTCAGGGGCACCTGGTGCATCGTTTTGGTCCCACCCGGCGCAACGTTTTTCGCGCACCGCTAAACTTTGCGCGCAATCAATAAAAGCTTTGGGCGTGCTAACTGCTTAGCACCTTGGTTAGCACCCCCAAAGCTTTTAAGCGTGCTGAGTTAGCACCCTTTTGTGAATTGAGCCCTATATCTTCAAACCACGAACAATCTTTCTAACCAAAGAGCAGTCCTCACTTTTACATATGAACAGGCACGTGCAAGCAAACCCCCCTCCTTTTTAAATATCCATATAAAGGCTCCTTTGGCTGTGAAAAGAAAGCCTCGCCCTGATTACGATAAGCTCCATCCACTGCACACAGAAGCCCCACCCACCATTCACGGTAAGCTCCTTCTCCTTCTGAAACACTTTGGAGTAAAGAAGTCCCATACAGGAATCCTAGTGTAAGGCTACGTACAGACATGCGATAACAATCGTTCGTAGCAAACTACGAACAATGTTACGGTTAGGATCGGCCGACGGTCGTTTGCGGATTGTTTCTAAAAACGGATTGTTTCTAAAACGTTCTTTCGTGTACGCCTGACGAACGATCGATCGTTGCGCACGCAACAGGAAATGACATAATACACATCGGTCGTCCATCAACTTTGTAGACGATGTTATCAATTTAAATATGTGACGCATATTGTGTGTGCCAATAGAAAAAAAGGAAATGACATCAATTAATGGCCCTAAGGTGTAGTAGATTTTAGGAAGTGACGTAGTTGTCGGACGATCTTTCAGTAGCGAACGATCGATTACAGGAAATGACGAAAAAGAATGTATAAAAGCGTATAAAAGCGTTCGCATGTGCTTTGTAAGACCGCTGTGATTTCAACCGTACGTTCTGTATGTATAGTACGTACCGTTCGTTCGTCGTACTAATTCACCTGCTTTTGTTTGGCCATGCCTTGCCATCTATCTAGGCACAAGAGAGCTGACGTTGCATATTTATGTAATGTAACTTAATGACAGTATGTTTGTTTGGGCTTAAGTTGACCTTTAAAGGGAAGGTTCAGGGAGGGTGGAGAAAAAATAAAAATCAATTTCCACTTACCTGGGGCTTCCTCCAGCCCGTGGCAGGCAGGAGGTGCCCTCGCCGCCGCTCCGCAGGCTCCCGGTGGTCTCCGGTGGCCGACCCGACCTGGCCAGGCCGGCTGCCAGGTCGGGCTCTTCTGCGCTCCAAGTCCTGGTACTTCTGCGTCCCACGCCGGCGCTCTGACGTCATCGGACGTCCGCCGGGCTGTACTGCGCATGCGCAGTAGTTCTGCGCACGCGCAGTACAGCCCGGCGGACGTCCGATGACGTCAGCGCGCCGGCGTGGGACGCAGAAGTACCAGGACTTGGAGCGCAGAAGAGCCCGACCTGGCAGCCGGCCTGGCCAGGTCGGGTCAGCCACCGGAGACCACCGGGAGCCTGCAGAGCGGCGGCGAGTGCACCTCCTGCCTGCCACGGGCTGGAGGAAGCCCCAGGTAAGTGGAAATTGATTTTTATTTTTTCTCCACCCTCCCTGAACCTTTCCTTTAATAACCCTTATCTCATAATTTTGCTAAACAGATGCCCCAGAAATAGCAGATGCAGCTTAACCAAACATACTGTCATTAAGTTAGATTAGTGATGTAAATTAAAACACATAGGTAAGATCATCTATTACTATCCCTGTGAACAGTGAAGTTTGTTGTCTTGATGGCAGCCATGTATTTGTGGCAAATGAGGTGGCAGGGAGCTGGAAACACAGTTCCAACTGTTCTGTGTGGTGATCAACCGCCCCAGTTGCTAGGCAACGTGCATATTAGAAATGCTAAACATGCTTTGCACATCATCATTACAATTTATCTTATTTATTTGAAGGGCGGAGCTTCATCTTTTGTGCAGGAAGCAATAATGCTTAGGTTACACAATCAAAGTTCAAATGTTGTGAAATTGATGAAGAAACAGCCTCTTCAGTGCTGTTGAGTAGTTTTGTAGTCTGTAGGTTCACTTTCATTCAGGGCCACTCCTAGATGTTAATTAGGTTCCTGTAGTTAGCTTGGGTGCACCTTTAGCTACCTGAATTTTACAGTGATGTTCCATGTTTTGTAACGTTAATGTTCTGTACAATATGTTTTGTAAGAAGTTTTATTTTTACATTGCAAAAATAAACAGTTTTGTACCACTGCAACATATTTTAACCTAATTAATTTTTGTTTAGTGCGTGTGTGTGTGTGTTTTCTGAAGATGAAGTGTGGAAAATGTATGTACGCATGTGCAGAAGATGAGGAACGAACGATCCACGACCGATCGTTGTACAGACACACGATAGTTCAACGACGATCGGTTAAAACAATCGGGAGAAACGGATCATTCGTTACCAACGACCGTTGTCCCACATCGGTCGTTGGAACGGTCGTTTGACCTTATTTAGTGAACGATCGTCGGTCAATGTCGTCGGTAACGATCGTTTTAAACGACTATAGTCGCATGTCTGTACGCACCCTAACTATTGCTGCAGCTGTGTGGGAGCAGGTGAGATGGTGTCTCCCTGACAGCAGTGACCTCTCCCTCCCCCAACATTCACAGTGACCTCTCCCTCCACCTAGGACCCATACTCACCTCTCCCTCCCCAGCATTAGCACTGTTGTGATCCTGCATCCCCCAGCACCCACACTGACCTTTCCCTCCCTGTCCCCAGCAGCACCCATAGTGACCTCCCTCAGCACCTAAACTGACCTCTCCCTCCCCCAGCAACACCTGTAACCTCTCCCTCCCCCATCACCGCCAATTACTTCCCCCTTCCTCATCCACACTGACCTCTACTTTTCTGAACATCCACCCACACTCCATCCCCCCATGGCTGGCACCTAGTACTCACACTCACATGACACCAAGTCCCTGCACCCAGGCCTGATATTGCACTCAGTACTCACACCTGCACACAGCCTCCACATGGCACCCACTATCTGAACCAAGCACCCACTTAAAGGGGGCACTAGGGCGAAAAATTAAAAAATGTTAAATATGTGCAAACAGACAAATAAGAAGTACGTTTTTTCCAGAGTAAAATGAGCCATAAATTACTTTTCTCCTATGTTCCGGTCACTTACAGTAGGTAGTAGAAATCTGACAGAAGCGGTTTTGAACTAGTCCATCTCTTCATAGGGGATTCTCAGCCAGACTTTTATTCTTTATAAATATATTCCCTAAAAAGGATTTAAACAATGATGCTGGACAGCTTCCCTGCTCGCTGCACAGTTTTTTGGCAGTTGGACAGAGCAACTTCCATTCACTAAGTGCTTTTGAAAATAAGTAAATCCCTAGTCAAAAACCTGTCACTTCTGTCAGATTTCTACTACCTACTGTAAATGACAGCAACATAGGAGAAAGGTAATTTATGGCTCATTTTACTCTGGACAAAATGTACTTCTTATTTCTTTATGTTTGCACATATTTTAAATTTTACAATTTTTCGCCATAGTGCCCCTTTAACCAGTACCCACACCCAAAGTACCTGCATATAAAACCCACGTGACACCCAATGCCCACCCATACCCAGCACCCAGTACAGGCATGGTACCAAGTATTTGAACCATGTCACACCCAGTACCTGTACCCAGCACCTACATAACATCCAATACATGCACTCAGATCTCACATGGTACTAAGTACTTGCATTCAACACCAGCATGACACTTGATACCCACCCATAGCCAGAACCCACATGACACCCTATACCTACACCCAGAACCCACATGGCACACAGCATCTGAATCAGCACCCACATGACAACCAATCTCCTCTAGCCAGAAACGAGGAGGGGGGAATGTGTGGCCACCGTTGAAAGGTCCTACTGACTCAACACCACTGAATGTAGCCAGCGCTCCGGTGACTGAATGTATGTGTCAAGCGGAGGGACTCAGGGGGATGGTTTGGGACAGTTGGAGTTACGGGGGAGGATGAAATGAAGGTCACATGTCACTGCATGGAAAGGAGGGGGGGTTCAAAGTCCCCCCACTTGTAGGTACTACTGTGCATTTCGGGGGGGGGGGGGGGGAGGCAAGACCCCTTTTTAAATGTGAGCACCCTCACTTAAGGGCCCTCTGTTTGGCCCTGCTCATGAAGTAAAAATGTAAGAATTAATTGATGTAAGAACCATAAAGAAAGATCAAGACAAATGAAAATGTTTGGTCCAATCAATACTGCAAGTTAAAATTCATAATCACGGTCATAAGGCATATCGAAGTTAATAACAGTGGATCAATCAGCAATTAAGTTTTCCTTAGCAGAACATACTGTACACCCATATAGAAGCAGTCTCTCTTGTGTAGTGTAAAGTCCTCATTTTTATACTAGAAGGCTGAAAGAACCACTATAGTAAACAGTTTGATATTCTGTTAACCTCTACAGTAATTCACGTAATATAAGTAGAGAGAAATCCTCAGCACACTTAGTATATAAAACCCCAGAAATGCCATTTTTTCCATACATGATGACGGTTTCCTATCTGTCAACAAGGCTGCTGACTGAGATTCCACTCTTGACTTGATCTTTCCCCTGACAAGCCATTGTACCACTGCAGTAACAGACAGCCCAACAGCTACATGCAGAGGAGTAATGGTTCTTTAAGTGGACCTGAACTCTTGCACAGGACAGAAGGAAAACAGAGAATTGCACCCTGTACGTATTTAGAGAGTTTAAAGTGTCTAATTCCCTCTTATCTGTGACTAATAACAACTGTAATTTGACCTCTCAGCCGTGTCAGCTGGCTGCCTTGGCAGAGCAGCTAATTTGTAAACACAGGACATTAACTGTCTGCTTCCATGAAAGCAGTAGACCTTGCATATTTATTGCATGATTTGTATCAGCTGTAACAAATGCGCAATGCGCACTTAGTGACGCGTCCACCTGCCACTCTTCGTCGTCAGCAAGGTGGGTGGGACATCGTTAGGAGGACAGTCATCTTCCTCCAATCAGTGACTGGCATGACTGTTTCCCATCTGGTCTGCCTGGACCTGGAAGATTGTGATTGGTCAGTCCCTGGTTGCTTTGTGGGTTTATAAAGGAACATAACTTTGTTGGGTATTTGAAGTGCAGCAGGGCTTGATAAAGGAGATGTCATCCTAAACGTCGCTGTTTATGCTGTACTGACGCCTTTGAAATGAAATAAAGAGCTTTAAAATAAATTACCTGGATGGTGCCGGCTTCTGGAATTTGCTGCATTTGATCTATGGTGCTACCGGATCTACCTGGGCACATCCCCCTATTCAAGCCACAGAGAGTGCCACACTACTACACTTCTATCAGCTGTAACAAAGAAATGTTTTTCTTTAAAGGTTATTATGCTGTTATCTTTTAGAGCAGAGAGGAAGTTCTGAGTTCAGGTCCGCTTTAAAAGCATAGTGGGATGGAAGAGACCAATTAGAGGGGCATATCCTTCTCTGTAAGCTGCTCTGTGACACCTTGGACAAATACACTGAAAAGTGACATTTCTGAGCACTTTGTAACATAAATGTACTAAGGATTTGAATCTGAGGCCATTATGTGAATGACTATAGGGGTAACAACATGAAAAAGCCTTTGCTATAATGGCCCTTTCATTACACATTTTTTTCCATTATGGAAAATCCACAAAAGTTTCTGGCCCCTCTCACATGTGGTGGGTTCAATTTTCTCTGTTGGATATTTCATTATTTTTTCATTATGAAAGTGTATAGGACTGGCTCTTCATACAAGTGAAACTTGAAACATTAGAATAACCTTCAAATTTCCATTTATTTCAGTAATTCAACTAATATATGAAATAGACTCATGACATGCAAAGCAAGATACTTCAAACCCTGATTTGTTATAATTTTGATGATTATGGCTTACAGCTTATGAGAACCCCAAAATCAAAATATACCAGTAGACTTTTGTGAAAATATTCAATATTCTAGGCTTAAAATGCCAGACTAACCAGCTAATTAATCCAAAACACCTGCAAAGGGTTCCTGTTTGATGTATTAGTTTCACCTTTTAAGTTGAATTACTGAAATAAATGGACTTTTGCACATGATTCTAATTTTTCAAGTTTCGCCTGTATCTACTTAATCTGAAATATTATTTCTACTGTATATGGACAAATCTTTTAGGGGATACTGTAGCAATGCTGCTTTGGTGAGGAATACAATTCAAGTAACCATGTAACATATGGTGGGAAAAGGTAAGTAATGTACATGCAGCAATAAAGGATGCCAGGGAACATTTGTCAAGACAGGTGCAAATACAACTTGAGGAGAAATGGAGCAGCTGCCCAGAGCACCACCCATAATACTACCAATACTGCTAGCAGCTGAAACCGGATTGGTTACCTCAAACAACTTTTCCCGTTTGTCCTGCATCTGTCTTAAAAGATCAGCCCCATTAACTGACACCGAGATGCATGCATACAAGGTTACTGCTTACCTAGATCTGTGATGAGTATGGGCTCCTGCAATGGGATCTCTGACACAGACACATTATTCTTCCCAGAGCGGACTTTACCAGGCTTGCGCTGCTGACGCAACTTCCGCAGCTCACACTGCTTAAAATGTGAAGCAATGTGGGTTTTTCTGTGTCCTGAAGTACGGAACTTCTTTTCACAATGTGGACATGCAAAAGGTCTGACGCCTGAGTGAGATAAAAGCATAATACAAACAAACAAGAAATAAGTAAATTGGCAATTCCTCAGAATCTGCAGCTGAAGCTTGCTGCAATTTGGAGCAATTTGAATTAGAAATGTGGTGTTGGATTTAGTAAACTGACCCTAGCCTTATTCCCAATGTAAAAGGTTCTGTCCTTATAGGAAAACAAAAAGTACTTCGTAATCACATCTGTATATGAGACTTTTCTCTTACAGAAAAAATAAATAAAAACACACACATACTCTTCTCTTCATCATGGTCACAGCTGCATAGGTATGGAGTATCCACTGCATAACTAATCTTGGTCAGTGATGGCCTGAGCCCACTAAAAACACAGTTGTGTCCGCTTCTGTCCACTTTTCAGCATCTGTAACATTGATGTGTAACTGAAAGCGAACACAACTGCGTCAGTGGGCTCAGGTCCTCAGAGACAAATGCACGGGAAGCAGCCTTTTTTTTAAAAGGAAGTCAGTACTGCCACCTAATATATCCTTCTAGCTTCAACTTTCCTACAAGTAATACCCAGACTCAACTGGAAAGCAGACAGCATAGAGTACTCACATGGGGTGGGCCTTCTGTGAAACCAGCCATGGCTCAGGGCCCGTTTCCACTACAGCGAATCTGCATGCGTTTCCTGCATGCAGATTCGCATAGACAATACAAGTGGATGGGACTGTTTCCACTTGTCAGGATTTCTGAGCATTTTTCTGTGCAGAAAAAATCTGCACGGCAGAGCCCTCAGAATTCGCATACAATGTATTTAATAGGAAATTTGCATGCGTTTTCGTATGCGAATTTTACCGCAAATTTGCGGGCGTTTTAGCATAAAATCAATGTAAAAGCACACAGGCATTGACATGGTCAAATTCGCATACTCATTAACATATGCAAAAACGCCCACAAATTCGCGGTAAGATTCGCATCCGCATGCGAATTTGTTTTTGCGTTTTCCGTGACTAATTCGCACCGCAGAAGTGGAAACAGGCACTCAGGAGAGCCTCATCTTAGGAAAGTCAGTCTGCGGCTATCATGGGAAGGCTGCTTTGTGTACAGTCCTACCTTTGTTTTTCACATATGTGGTCTATTTCAGACTTGCTTCAGGCTACATTCACAGTGGCCATTGTGACAGCAGGAATGCAATGGATCGGGAAAGAGGTACTGCACGTTACCCATGCGTTGTGTTGCATACAGTGTAGCATACAATTAATGAAAAGTATGTTTTTCCCTTACTGTAAGGCTGCTAACACACAGGGACGTTACAGGCGCACGTTAGTGCAGCCTGTAACGCTCCCCCAACGTACAGCAATGTAACACAAGTGGGCTGTTCACACTGCCCACGTTGCGTTACATGTAACGCTGCACGTTCTTCTGAAAGTGCAGCATGCTACGGCGTTAAAGCGGCTTAAGCCGCGTTAGACTGTTTGCACATGCTCATTCAGGTTGGGGAGGAGCAGAGAGCGGCCAGGCACATGGCTAATTAACAACGTGCAGTGTTTACTTCCTGGTGCGGCCGCTCTGTGCGGCGATTGGCCGGCGGGACCACGTGATGCCGCATGCGTCCAAGAGTACGGATCACGGCATCACGGACGCCAGAGTGAGCTGCACAACGCGGCTCACTGACGTCCACATCGAAGAGCACCAGGCATTGCGTTAGGTGCACGTTATGCGACCTTAACGTAGCACCTAACGCAACGTCTTGGTGTGCAAGTAGCCTTAAAGCATGTGTTTTGTGGATTTCAATCCCGCACGCCGTTATAACGCACTGCACCCGCCGCACTGTGAATGTCACTATAGGTGGTGCTTTGCCATGCAGCAAGATGCAATACAATGGTTATGTCACACTTCAATGCACCACTGTAAACGTAGCCTTGAAGGTGATAACAATAATCCCATCAATTAAATTGTTAATAAACACAACAAAGCTGTTAGCTCACATATGATAGAGAAATATAAATGGTACTATGCCAGCAGAGCCTTTCAACTCTTTGGAGGAGAAAAAAAAAGGAACAAAAACACTAAAGGCAGCCATACACTGGTCGATGTGCCATCAGATCGACCAGCTGACAGATCCCTATCTGATCGAATCTGATCAGATAGGGATCGTATGGCTGCCTTTACTGCAAACAGATTGTGAATCGATTTCAGCCTGAAACCGATCACAATCTGTTCAGCTGCTCCTGCCGCCTGTCCTCCACCCGCGCATACATTACCTGAGGCTGGCTCCCGGGCATCTTCTCCACGCTGCACCGCTCTGTTCTTGCTCCATCTCGGCGCTTCCTGTGTCACTCCGTGACCAAGAAGTTCAAATAGAGCGCCCTCTATTTGAACTTCCTGGGTCACTGCAGTGACCCAGGAAGCGCCGGGATGGAGCGGGTGCAGCGCTGAGAAGATGCGGAGAAGACGCCCGGGAGCCCGCATCAGGTAATGTATTTTTCATCGGATCGGCCGCCGCTAGCGACGCGCACTTTACCCGCGGGCGATCGAGGGTAATTTCCCGCACGGCGCGATCGACGGACCGATCCGATTTCGGGAGGAAATCGGATCGTCGGCGGCGTTTACCGCGAACGATTGGCAGCAGATTCGATCCCAGGATCGAATCTGCTGTCGAAACGGCCGGGAATCGGGCCAGTGTATGGCCACCTTAATTTCTGCTCTCTGGGCTTTATACAGACTTGAATTCTAAATATATCTCTAGCCATGCGCTTCAGCTGCTTCCAAGCTTTCTTTCAGAAATGACACCTCATTGAAGCTGCTACTTGAGAAATATTGGAGCTATTTGGCTATTGTACTATGCTCTCTGACAGAATAATAGCTTACTTTAAAGGCAAATTAAATAATTTATTTTCTTTTATAGCCATTGACATTCCTATTCCATTAATCCTGGGCTCTGTGGCCAGGAGCAAGGTTTTGAGTGCTTGAAAATACATTTGTAGCTGTCTTTTTCTTCCTCACCACCTAGTCATATACATCAATTCATCCTTATTATGCTTAGTGGCCTCCTGCTAAGAGTGTACATAAAATAGACCATCTGAATCTAATGCAAAACAGGTGAAAGATACAGACAACTTCCAGTGTGCGGCTCATCTTTATATTAAAAAAAAAAAAATTAAAAAAATCCAACGATTAGGGCCGGTTCACACTTGCAGCAGATCCATTGAAAACGGAAAATGTTTCTAAAAATGTATCTTTTTTTTTTTTTTTTTTTTTTTACAACTTTGTTCTTTTGTAGTACATGTTTCCAGTACGTTTAAATGTATGGCAAAAATGTGTACTTCCTTTTTCAGTGTTTCTATTAAGATAATGTACCTTTTTTGACCAATTGGTAGGAAGTGGAAGTGGTTATGCTGTAATAAGAAATTTTTTAACCATATAAGACCTTGTTTAATATACTTGGGAGAGTTTTGGGAGTGGATTTGGTATCAAAGTTTCACAGTGCTTGAGGAACTGCTTGGTGATATCCTCCCAAACTAGCTTGCAATGGTGCAGGTCGCTGTACTGAGGATGTCGTGTGTCACAGAGCTCTGGGTGCTCCTGGACAGCCAATATCTGGTCCTCCACATAAAAAAAAAAATGCTTGGTCAGCATGTTTGTAGCCCTGCTCGATCCCTGCTTGTAAACAGGAAGTCTGCAAAGATGGCACTGAGGGGAGAAGCAGGAAGTTTAGGCAATCTGCTTTGGCATACAATTTACGTGAAGTTCCCATTTTGCATTGGCATTTATTGCTTCTGTGGGGATCTGCCTCCGGAAAAAAAGTGCCAAGTTTGGACTCACTGTTCAGTTTTCAGGAACCTATACAATGGATCCGCTTTTATTTGTAATATTTTTAACATTACGAACCGCTTTCATTGTTTTTTTCCACTCTAAAAAAAGCATACCGAACAGATATGTTTTTATTGCAAATGTGAACCGGCTCTCAGTGTACATTTTTCATAAGATTGCAAAGCACATACAGTATACAAGGCTTTCAGCTAGTAATAAATGAATCTGAATAATCTTTAACAAGCAGCCCTCTTTCACAGATACCTTGTCTGCTCTAAGGTGAACTAATCTCATCTGTGAAAACATACCCTTTCATAAATATACTCTGACCTTCATATTTGAGCCGACCTTGCATCATTCACAGACATTCTCCTTACAAGAAAAACTAATCTGGTAAAGGAGCAGGGAATCCAATGAGCCGCCCTAGGCCCGCGCTGTCACAGAACGATCCTCTGGTCAACAGCAGTGCTTAAGTTTAGATTTTGGCAACAGAGCCAGTCCTGCGCATGCGCAGTACAAGAAAATCGTGACGGACGTTGGCCAGAGCCAGTGGCCGGCGACTGCCTCTGTCACTGAAATCAAAACGGGGCCGGGGGGTGTTGGGGGATGGGGGTGGTCTGGTACCAGAGCTGCCAACCCGTCAATATCAGGCCTGCAGGTCTGTCGCCCCCTTCCCGCCCATGTCGGGCTCGGCACTGGTGCTAAGGGAGACCACGGCCCTGATATACCCTCAAGATAATAGGAATCTATCTGCAACAGTATGGCGGGCTTTGAAATGGTTAAAATCCCGCCGGGACTTGACTGTTAAAAAAGCGGACAAAGGTGGCAACATTGCTGTCATGTCTACCACTAATTACATCAAAGAGGCCATGAGACATTTGGGGGACACTGATACCTACACCTTAGATTAAATGGGGACCCTACTTACCGCTACCAAAATCAATCTTCTTAGAAAGGGAGTCCAAGATGAAAAGTTAGGGGGAAGATCTATTTCTCCCCTTTCCTAAGAAGCCAGTGATTTATTTTCTGCCTACGGTCCATAAGTCCCTGCTGGACTCCCCGGGCAGGCCCATCGTCTCAGGTAGGGGCTCCGTAACTGAGCCCCTTTCCAAGTACCTCGACCATGTCCTTAGACCTCTGCTAACATTTGTTCCATCCTATTTGAAGGACAAATGGTACAGCAGTTAAAGTGGCGACGGGGGGACAGCCTTTCCACCATCAATGTGGTTAACCTGTACAACAGGATACCGCAGAAAATGGGGGTGGGGGCTGTCCTCATGACTGTGGTTGGAAATCTGACCCGGAGTGTTAGTTTCTAGGTGAGCGTCTTTCGTTCGTTTTAGAACAGATTTGAGGGGAGGTGGTACAAACAAATAGCTGGTACAGCTATGGGAACTTCGGTAGCCCCAACTTTCGCCAACCTTTTTTTGGTGAAATGGGAAGAGGAATATATTTATGGGGAAAGAACCCCTATAGATATGATCAGAGGACATGGTCGAGGTATGTGGACGATGTGCATGTAATTTGGGTGTCCACCAGGGACAGGTTGTACCGCTTTATAGACTATCTAGATGATAATAGGATGAATATATGGTTCACGGGTGAATGGGGTGGTGATCATGTTGCTTTCCTCGATTCAACACTTGAGGTACAGGGAGATGCCCTTATCACAAAGGGATACAGGAAGAGCACAGCAACGGATTCAGTGCTGCACAATGATAGCTATCATCCCCCACATGTTAAATCAGCTATCCCTGTTGGCCAGTATTTGAAGTTAAAAAGAAATAATGCAAACCAGCAGGATTTTGAGATGCAGTCGGGTGAGATGTATCAGAGATTCATTGAGAGAGGGTATGTTGCTGCGGTCCAAGATAGGGCGTTGGAAAAAGTCAGGAAACAGGACAGGGACCAGTTGATGGGACAGATGGGAGGGGTTTCCCCGGTCAACAAGAAATCCAAAGACATGGTGAGGAAAGGAACAGTGCTACTTAAAAACAGATTGCATCCTTATGACTACCTGCTTGAGAGTGCAAGCCCCACTAGTGGGATAAAATACAGACACAACATTCAAATAAAATGCACCTGTCTACCACTGGAGGATGTTGGTTTCCGTAATAGCTTGCATGCAACTTATTAGGTACTCGTCCCTCCCACTGCGAAGAAGTCATCCCCCTTGGGAGGGGCCCACGGGGATGACAAAGGTGCGTTTGTAGTTTCTTGGGGGGGCTCAGCACACCTCTGATTGGTGGCCATTCGGAGGCGGCTTGGTGATGCGCTGATGCACCTGTGCGCAATTTTACATTTTTACTTGGTGGCGCACCCAGGCTATGCATATGCATAGTTTAAAATTAGATAGTATTAGGGCCCCTCCCACGGAGGATGACTTATTCGCAGTAGGAGGGACGAGTACCTAATAAGTTGCATGCAAGCTATTACGGAAAACCAACATCCTCCAATGTTAGACAGGTGCATTTTATTTGAATGATGGGTGTGTGGGATGCAATCTGTTTTTAAGTAGCGCTGTTCCTTTCCTCGCCATGTACAAATGTAAGTAACTTTGGTCAGCTGCTCCCATGTAATAGCATTGCTTATTGATGTTTATGCAGAGCTTCTGTTTGGTTTCAAGGTGTGTTTGTAGTTTCTTGGGGGGGCTCAGTGCACCTCTGATTGGTGGCCATTCAGAGGCGGCCTGGTGATGAGCTGATCCACCTATGCGCAAGAAATCCAAAGAGAATGAAAATTTTGTTTTTGTATTTGATAATACCCCTATGTCAGAAAAATCAAAGAAATCATCTTAAAAACTGGCCAATTTTGGAACGAGATACAGGTCTAGGAGAAAAGGTGCTGAAAGCAACCACTATGGCCCATAGAAAGGGATTTACCTTTGGATCCATGGTCACACAAAGTGAACATGTACAGCAGAATCAGAATTGGTTGAGTAGTAGGAGAACCAAAGAAAGTTTTCCATGTGGTTTTTGTCCTACCTGTAACCAAATGCTGAGAGTAGCAAATGTTAGGATAGGACAGCTGGTTTTCCAGGTCAGACATTTTATAATATGCAGGACTGCATTCGTTGTATATGTGCTCTTCTGTCCCTGTCTTCGATACTATATCAGTGAGACCACGCGCCCTATGCATGAGAGACTCGTGGAACACATCAAGTCTATACGTAAAGGTGGAGGAGTACCTAGGCTGGTCGAGCACTTTAGATCAGTGCATGACAGTGATCCTTCACTACTAAGAATGGCAGGTTTACTGTATGTCCCAAGACCAAGGAGGGGAGGGGACCGTGAGAGAATATTGCAGCAACGAGAAGCATATCTCATTTCTAAAACTGAAGCCATAGAGATAACGCATATAGTTTCTCAAAGGCAATTGCTTTGAAATTTCCATGTAGTAATTATCATAATTTAACTGATAGGATTGTGCAGAGGAAATTGTATATAAACTTAAGGCGTCAGTTCTCTAGTTCTTAAGCAAATCTATATATTATATGTATTATTTCAGAAATACAAGTTTTATTATATAGTTGATACTCATTATAAGGCAATAGATATAGCTTATTCATATGGACTCTCTATTCTCAGAAGAAATAGAGAGAAGCTACATAACCGTTTGATCTCCGGATCACTAAGATAAAGGTTTGAAAATACAGATCATATACTATTACTATGCTCAATGATAACTACCATAACTACCTGATGTAATAAAACTCAACACCACAGCACCTTTAGAGTATAAGATTTGAATACATCTCTCCAACAAATGTAATAAATCTTTCGATGATCATCGTGGTCATAGACCACAACTAGAATTTAATACAATTTGTATTCATTTTTGTCTGTATAATGTTAAAAGTTACTGTTCAAGCTATGTCAAAGTGTATATTTTGACTGTTATGTCTTTGAAATTTCAATAAAAAACACTGAAATTGGAAATTGTATATAGAATGTAAACAAATAGTTAATAGTGGACAATTGTCCTGGTTGTAATTCCTCTCCATGAACTCTTCTACTGGGTCTTATTCGGGGTCTTTTTCCCCAAGTCACTATAATGGTTCGTTTTCACCCTATAACAAGTATCCATTATCTAAATGAAGTACATTATTGTTGGTCATTTTCCTTTAAAACTTGTGTAATATCTTAGCTTGGTAACTTGCTCCCCCTTGTAGATTTGCTGTTCCATTTATTTACTAAAGTTTTTGCTACTTCAGTCTGCAGCATAATTGTTCCCATGTGAGTGAATGTTCGCCTTTTGGAACGCATCTTCTAGCCGTGGGACGCAGCCGACCGGATATACGTGTCCCGTGCACATGCGTACGTTTATCCACATGGAGCTACGTCACCCGAATGGAGCAAGCGTATTGGCTGGCGGGAGCATGTGAGCGCACCCGGAAGTGCTCTTAAAGGGGCACTATGGCGAAAAATTATGTTTTATAGTCACTATACTATGCATAGCTGTTTGTAGAGCATAGTAGTTTACATGTAGTGAGGCACAGGGGTTTTTTGTTAAAACACTGACATCAGCATGGTATACATTTGCAGTCACGTCGGCAGAAGTACCTTTCCGGCGAGACTCAGCCTGATCCATGTAGTTGTAGGAGGCATCTTTCCCTGTTGCTGTAACTGGCGTTACGGTTTTCCCCTCTCTGCAGCGCTGGAAGGTTTGTTCTAAATTACAACTGCACGATCGTGTAGTTATACTGATCCCCCATGCGCCGTAAAGAGTAGCAGCTTATCTGCTGTGCGGGGAGTGGAACGCACCCTCCCTCTTAGGTGGGACGCAACTGCGTGTGAGGAGGACTGTGGAGGAACGCATCATCATTACTGATGACGCTGCCCGGAAAGGACCCCTGTAGCGAAGCTGGCATTGAAACGGACACCTAATGTTGTCCGTTTCTATGGCTACCAGGCTTCGCTCTGTGAAGTGCGCAGACAGAGCAGCGGCAATGCCAGCTTCGCTACAGGGGTCCTTGCCGGGCAGCGTCATCAGTTGCATTTTACTGGTGCCCACATGCTTTTTTTACTGTTGATTGAAGCCACAGCAGCTATAGTGAATACTACAGGGCCCTGGTGGTATTAAATGGGTTCACTTCTTTCCTTCATCCGGTGACTTTACATATCTGTGCCCATGTTCTGTATACATTGTACATTGCATGTGAGTGTGCCATGTTCTTTATACATTGCATCTGAGTGTGCCATGTTCTGTATACATTGTACATTGCATGTGAGTGTGCCATGTTCTTTATACATTGCATCTGAGTGTGCCATGTTCTGTATACATTGCATGTGAGTGGGCCATGTTCTGTATACATTGTACATTGCATGTGAGTGTGCCATGTTCTGTATACATTGTACATTGCATGTGAGTGTGCCATGTTCTGTATACATTGTACATTGCATGTGAGTGTGCCATGTTCTGTATACATTGTACATTGCATCTGAGTGTGCCATGTTCTGTATACATTGCATCTGAGTGTGCCATGTTCTGTATACATTGTACATTGCATGTGAGTGTGCCGTGTTCTGTATACATTGTATGCGAGTGTGCCATGTTCTGTATACATTGTACATTGCATGTGAGTGTGCAATGTTCTGTATACATTGTACATTGCATGTGAGTGTGCCATGTTCTGTATACATTGTACATTGCATGTGAGTGTGCTGTGTTCTGTATACATTGTATGCGAGTGTGCCATGTTCTGTATACATTGTACATTGCATGTGAGTGTGCCATGTTCTGTATACATTGTACATTGCCTGTGAGTGTGCCATGTTCTGTATACATTGTACATTGCATGTGAGTGTGCCATGTTCTGTATACATTGTACATTGCATGTGAGTGTGCCATGCTCTGTATACATTGCACATTGCATGTGAGTGTGCCATGTTCTGTATACATTGTACATTGCATGTGAGTGTGCCATGCTCTGTATACATTGTACATTGCATGTGAGTGTGCCATGCTTTGTATACATTGTACATTGCATGGGAGTGTGCCATGTTCTGTATACATTGTACATTGCATGGGAGTGTGCCATGTTCTGTATACATTGTACATTGCATGGGAGTGTGCCATGTTCTGTATACATTGTACATTGCATGTGAGTGTGCCATGTTCTGTATACATTGTACATTGCATGTGAGTGTGCCATGTTCTGTATACATTGTACATTGCATGTGAGTGTGCCATGCTCTGTATACATTGTACATTGCATGGGGGTGTGCCATGCTCTGTATACATTGTACATTGCATGGGAGTGTGCCATGTTCTGTATACATTGTACATTGCATGTGAGTGTGCCATGTTCTGTATACATTGTACATTGCATGTGAGTGTGCCATGTTCTGTATACATTGTACATTGCATGTGAGTGTGCCATGTTCTGTATACATTGTACATTGCATGTGAGTGTGCCATGTTCTGTATACATTGTACATTGCACATTGCATGTGAGTGTGCCATGCTCTGTATACATTGTACATTGCATGTGAGTGTGCCATGCTCTGTATACATTGTACATTGCATGTGAGTGTGCCATGCTCTGTATACATTGTACATTGCATGTGAGTGTGCCATGCTCTGTATACATTGTACATTGCATGTGAGTGTGCCATGTTCTGTATACATTGTACATTGCATGGGAGTGTGCCATGTTCTGTATACATTGTACATTGCATGGGAGTGTGCCATGTTCTGTATACATTGTACATTGCATGTGAGTGTGCCATGTTCTGTATACATTGTACAATGCATGTGAGTGTGCCATGCTCTGTATACATTGTACATTGCATGTGAGTGTGCCATGTTCTGTATACATTGTACATTGCATGGGAGTGTGCCATGCTCTGTATACATTGTACATTGCATGGGAGTGTGCCATATTCTGTATACATTGTACATTGCATGGGAGTGTGCCATGTTCTGTATACATTGTACATTGCATGGGAGTGTGCCATGTTCTGTATACATTGTACATTGCATGGGAGTGTGCCATGTTCTGTATACATTGTACATTGCATGTGAGTGTGCCGTGTTCTGTATACATTGTATGCGAGTGTGCCATGTTCTGTATACATTGTACATTGCATGTGAGTGTGCCATGTTCTGTATACATTGTACATTGCATGTGAGTGTGCCATGTTCTGTATACATTGTACATTGCCTGTGAGTGTGCCATGTTCTGTATACATTGTACATTGCATGTGAGTGTGCCATGTTCTGTATACATTGTACATTGCATGTGAGTGTGCCATGCTCTGTATACATTGCACATTGCATGTGAGTGTGCCATGTTCTGTATACATTGTACATTGCATGTGAGTGTGCCATGCTCTGTATACATTGTACATTGCATGTGAGTGTGCCATGCTTTGTATACATTGTACATTGCATGGGAGTGTGCCATGTTCTGTATACATTGTACATTGCATGTGAGTGTGCCATGTTCTGTATACATTGTACATTGCGTGTGAGTGTGCCATGTTCTGTATACATTGTACATTGTGTGTGAGTGTGCCATGTTCTGTATACATTGAACATTGTGTGTGAGTGTGCCATGTTCTGTATACATTGTGTGGGAGTGTGCCATGTTCTGTATACATTGTACATTGTGTGTGAGTGTGCCATGTTCTGTATACATTGTACATTGCATGCGAGTGTGCCATGCTCTGTATACATTGTACATTGCATGTGAGTGTGCCATGCTCTGTATACATTGTACATTGCATGTGGGTGTGCCATGCTCTGTATACATTGTACATTGCATGTGAGTGTGCCATGTTCTGTATACATTGTACATTGTGTGTGAGTGTGCCATGTTCTGTATACATTGTACATTGCGTGTGAGTGTGCCATGTTCTGTATACATTGTACATTGCGTGTGAGTGTGCCATGTTCTGTATACATTGTACATTGTGTGTGAGTGTGCCATGTTCTGTATACATTGTACATTGTGTGTGAGTGTGCCATGCTCTGTATACATTGTACATTGTGTGTGAGTGTGCCATGTTCTGTATACATTGAACATTGTGTGTGAGTGTGCCATGTTCTGTATACATTGTGTGTGAGTGTGCCATGTTCTGTATACATTGTACAGTGTGTGTGAGTGTGCCATGTTCTGTATACATTGTACATTGCATGTGAGTGTGCCATGTTCTGTATACATTGTACATTGCATGTGAGTGTGCCATGCTCTGTATACATTGTACATTGCATGTGAGTGTGCCATGCTCTGTATACATTGTACATTGCATGTGAGTGTGCCATGTTCTGTATACATTGTACATTGTGTGTGAGTGTGCCATGTTCTGTATACATTGTACATTGCGTGTGAGTGTGCCATGTTCTGTATACATTGTACATTGCGTGTGAGTGTGCCATATTCTGTATACATTGTACATTGCGTGTGAGTGTGCCATGTTCTGTATACATTGTACATTGCGTGTGAGTGTGCCATGTTCTGTATACATTGTACATTGTGTGTGAGTGTGCCATGTTCTGTATACATTGAACATTGTGTGTGAGTGTGCCATGTTCTGTATACATTGTGTGTGAGTGTGCCATGTTCTGTATACATTGTACATTGTGTGTGAGTGTGCCATGTTCTGTATACATTGTACATTGCATGCGAGTGTGCCATGCTCTGTATACATTGTACATTGCATGTGAGTGTGCCATGCTCTGTATACATTGTACATTGCATGTGGGTGTGCCATGCTCTGTATACATTGTACATTGCATGTGGGTGTGCCATGCTCTGTATACATTGTACATTGCATGTGAGTGTGCCATGTTCTGTATACATTGTACATTGTGTGTGAGTGTGCCATGTTCTGTATACATTGTACATTGCGTGTGAGTGTGCCATGTTCTGTATACATTGTACATTGCGTGTGAGTGTGCCATGTTCTGTATACATTGTACATTGTGTGTGAGTGTGCCATGTTCTGTATACATTGTACATTGTGTGTGAGTGTGCCATGTTCTGTATACATTGAACATTGTGTGTGAGTGTGCCATGTTCTGTATACATTGTGTGTGAGTGTGCCATGTTCTGTATACATTGTACATTGTGTGTGAGTGTGCCATGTTCTGTATACATTGTACATTGCATGCGAGTGTGCCATGCTCTGTATACATTGTACATTGCATGTGAGTGTGCCATGCTCTGTATACATTGTACATTGCATGTAGGTGTGCCATGCTCTGTATACATTGTACATTGCATGTGAGTGTGCCATGTTCTGTATACATTGTACATTGTGTGTGAGTGTGCCATGTTCTGTATACATTGTACATTGCGTGTGAGTGTGCCATGTTCTGTATACATTGTACATTGCGTGTGAGTGTGCCATGTTCTGTATACATTGTACATTGTGTGTGAGTGTGCCATGTTCTGTATACATTGTACATTGTGTGTGAGTGTGCCATGTTCTGTATACATTGTACATTGTGTGTGAGTGTGCCATGTTCTGTATACATTGTACATTGTGTGTGAGTGTGCCATGTTCTGTATACATTGTACATTGTGTGTGAGTGTGCCATGTTCTGTATACATTGTACATTGTGTGTGAGTGTGCCATGTTCTGTATACATTGTACATTGTGCGCGAGTGTGCCATGTTCTGTATACATTGTACATTGTGCGTGAGTGTGCCATGTTCTGTATACATTGTACATTGTGTGCGAGTGTGCCATGTTCTGTATACATTGTACATTGTGTGTGAGTGTGCCATGTTCTGTATACATTGTACATTGTGTGTGAGTGTGCCATGTTCTGTATACATTGTACATTGTGTGTGAGTGTGCCATGTTCTGTATACATTGTGTGTGAGTGTGCCATGTTCTGTATACATTGTACATTGTGTGTGAGTGTGCCATGTTCTGTATACATTGTACATTGTGTGTGAGTGTGCCATGTTCTGTATACATTGTACATTGTGTGTGAGTGTGCCATGTCCCCACCTGTCATTCTGTAGAAGAAGGTGTCATTGCAGCGTGCCCAAGTCCGAAGGCCCTTTAAAATGTTACTATTGGACCCCCTGATCCCTAGATATACCAATGAGTACACAGATGCATATTTATTACTAAATTATTAAAGTATCTTAACCATTGTCAAAAACTTGGGGCTGATAATTTATAAATAAATAAAAAAAGAAGAAAAGAGGAATCAATAAAAATGGCTTACCAGTGTGCAGGCGTATGTGAACCTTTAGGCTTCCGGAGGTAGAAAAGCATTTCATGCAGTAGTCACATTTAAAAGCTTTAATGCCGCTGTGTGTCTTGATGTGAGCCGTAAGCGTGCTTTTTACAGCGAAGGCCCTGAAACACTGCAAACACTTGAATGGCTTCTCATGTGTGTGGATACGGATGTGTCGCACCAAGTCGCTGGGCTTCTTGAATTCTTTCACGCAATATGTACAAACGTGCCACCGGACTCCACTTTCCTCTCGGACTGACCCTGAAACTAAATGATATCTCATCACTCACTTGGGACTATAGTGATTAATCAACACGCTATCATAGTTGTCATATTGTTCTTAGTGTAACTGCTTTCGTGCTCATCACACATGAACAGTCTGCATCGGTAACAGAGGTCAATGTCCTCCAACCAGCCAACATTAGAAATAAAAAGTGCATTTCAGAATACGATCAGTAAAAAATGCAAAATACTACTAATAGGTGGTGAAATTGCAGCAGAGGGAGCCTGCCAATCCCACACTCCATGTCTTACCTCTAGGATTAGTACATAGCAAGGAAATGAGCAGTGCTACTTAAAAACAGACTAGTGCCTACCTGCAAAAGAGTGCAAGCCCCACTTGTGGGGTCGAATACACACCGAGCATACACATGACCTGTCTACAACTAGAGGAGGATGTTGGTTTCCATTAACAGCTTGCATGCAACCTATCAAGTACTCGTCCCTCCCACTGCGAAGAAGTCAATCCTCCATGGGAGGGGCCTAACACTAACTAAATCCTAACCTATGTATATGCATAGCCTGGGTGCGGCTAATCAAATAAAATCGAAAATTGAAAATTGTGCAAAAGGTGGATCAGCGCAACACCAGGCCGCCTCCGAATGGCCTCCATCAGAGATGCGCTGAGCCCCCCCAGGAACTACAAACGCACCTTGAACCAAACAGAAGCTCTGCATATACACCAAAAGCATGGCTGTTAAGTGGGAGCAGCTGACCAAAAACGAATTACATTAGTACATAGCAAGGAAATGAGCAGCGCTACTTAAAAACAGACTAGTGCCTACCTGCAAAAGAGTGCAAGCCCCACTTGTGGGGTCGAATACACACCGAGCATACACATGACCTGTCTACCACTAGATTTTATTTGATTAGCCGCACCCAGGCTATGCATATACATAGGTTTGGATTTAGTTAGTGTTAGGCCCCTCCCATGGAGGATTGACTTCTTCGCAAGGGGAGGGACGAGTACTTAATAGGTTGCATGCAAGCTGTTAATGGAAACCAACATCCTCCTCTAGTGGTAGACAGGTCATGTGTATGCTCGGTGTGTATTCGACCCCACAAGTGGGGCTTGCACTCTTTTGCAGGTAGGCACTAGTCTGTTTTTAAGTAGCGCTGCTCATTTCCTTGCTATGTACTAATGTAATTCGTTTTTGATCAGCTGCTCCCACTTAACAGCCATGCTTTTGGTGTATATGCAGAGCTTCTGTTTGGTTCAAGGTGCGTTTGTAGTTCCTGGGGGGGCTCAGCGCATCTCTGATGGAGGCCATTCGGAGGCGGCCTGGTGTTGCGCTGATCCACCTTTTGCGCAATTTTCAATTTACCTCTAGGATTGCTTGTATTTAATTTGCATGTTAACTCTAGTCCAAAATAATTGTCCAAGAGAAAGCTATGTACTAAAACAAGCATAAAACAGCTACCAGTTAGCATGTGCTGGCATTTATATTTACACAAAGGTTAAGAACCCATCATTGGTTATCTTTAGTTATGCGTACACGGGTCAACACTTTTGTGGATGACAGGATAATAACTTATAAAGGTTTAAACCAGCCAACGTCAAGAGAGTGTGGCAAGTGACTTTTTCATAGACATACTACTGTAAACATGAATGTGCCACCCACAGACAAGAATCTTACACTCAGCCTGGCAAAAAGTAAATTATTAGGCTACATGTACAGTTAGGTTCATAAATATTTGGACAGAGACAACTTTTTTTTTATTATTTTGGTTCTGTACGTTACCACAATGAATTTTAAATGAAACTGCTCAGATGCAGTTGAAGTTCAGACTTTTAGCTTTAATTCAATGGCGAGAACAAAACGACTGCAAAAAAATGTGAGGCAACTAAAACATTTTTATTAACACAATCCCTTCATTTCAGGGGCTCAAAAGTAATTGGACAATTGTCTCAAAGGCTATTTCATGGGATGGTGTGGGCAAAAACTTTGTTATGCCATCAATCAATTAAGCAGATAAAAGGCCTGGGAGTTGATTTGAGGTGTGGCGCTTGCGAGTGGAAGATTTTGCTGTGAACAGACAACATCCGGTTTAAGGTGGCCATACACTGGTCGATTTGCCATCAGATTCGACCAACAGATAGATCCCTCTCTGATCGAATCTGATCAGAGAGGGATCGTATGGCTGCCTTTACTGCAAACAGATTGTGAACCGATTTCAGCCTGAAACCGTTCACAATCTGTTGTGGTGGTGGTGCTGCCGCCGCTTCCCCCCCATCCCGCATACATTACCTGCTCCGCCGGCGCGACTGCCCCCGCTCGTCTCCGCTTTTCTCCGCTCTGGTCTCCGGCTCCAGCATGCTTCACTTCTTCCTGCCCGGCAGGAAGTTTAAACAGTAGAGCGCCCTCTACTGTTTAAACTTCCTGCCGGGCAGGAATAAGTGAAGGCCTGCCGGAGACCAGAGCGGAGAAGAGCGGAGACGAGCGGGGGCAGTCGCGCCGGTGGAGCAGGTAATGTATGCGGGCTCAATTGCGTCGGTCACTCGAACGCCGCTAGCGATGCGCTCTTTACCCGCGGGCGATCGACGGTAATTTTCCGCACGGCGCGATCGGACGAAATGAATCGAAATTCGGCGTGTAGCGCGAACGATTGGCAGCAGGTTCGATCCCAGTGATCGAATCTGCTGACGAAACGGCGGTAAATCGGGCCAGTGTATGGCCAGCTTAAAGGAGCTCTCCATCCAAAATACAGATCCAAAATTAGAAAAAGTTCTCTATCCATATATTTATGGACCTAACTGTACTGTATGTGAATTAGAAATTTTAGAACTCCTACATGCCACCTGGTCATTTGCATTAACTTTAAAGAGACACTGAAGTCTCGTAAAAATCATGTTTTTATTTAAAAAAAATTGTTTATCATCATAGCCCAACCTAAACTGCCGCATCCTCGCCGCTGAAATCTAACTAAATACCCCCTAACTCCCCCCTCCCTCTCCCCCGCAAAATCCACGAATTTCTTGGTTGTGGATTTTGCTGCTGTTGGAGGCAGAGCTTTCCGCCGCAGCTCTGCCTCCTTACGCGTCCATCAGCTGCGTATTCCCGCCTCTCCCCTGCCCCTCTCAGTGAAAGAAGACTGAGAGGGGCGGGGGAGAGGCGGCAATCCGGGCTGACAGACGCGCTGAGAGGCAGAGCTGCGGCTCATAGCTCTGCCTCCCACGGAAGCGCTGCCTGGATTGCCCTTCAGGGAGTTTGGGGGGATTTAGTTAGATTAGAGCGGCGGGGATGCGGCAGTTTAGGTAGGGCAAGAACGTTAAACACTTTTTAAAATAAAAACATGATTTTTACGAGACTTCAAAGTCTCTTTAATACACTGTGTAGAAATGGAGCTGGACTTTATTCGGACAGACATTGGGTTGTGAAATGAAATGAATATTAGTGGTCAGTATGGCATTCAATATTGTTCAGTAAGCATTCATAACATTCACAAACACCCTTAGGACTCGTTTCCATTCCTTGTTTCCAGGCACGTTTGCAAGGTGGGCGCTGGACTAATTTGTGCCATACATGAGATATAATGAGGTCTCTGGACACTGTGGCCAAGACTCTTTTAACACAGAAGGAATAAGCCCTATAAAACATCCTATGGATCTCTACAAACGTTCACCATAAAAATGTGTTTTTAAACTAAGTGACATTTCCAAAGAGAAATTTCTGAAGATATTGCTGCCTCCTGACAACCTTTTGCCTATTGTGAAATTAGAATAAAATATCTTTTGCACATAATCCTCTTGAAAGGGAAATAATAAAAAACAAGGAGTTTCACTATTCACATCATTTTTATGTGATCTTGTCATCTAAAGAAGTTATGGGTTACCTACAGTTTATTTTATTTTCCGTTTTACAGTCATTTCATAGTGTCTTAGGGGATGTACAGTATATTAAGTGTTTTTTGTTTTGTTTTTTTTCTGCACAAGTTTTCTGCTGCAGAACTTTTTCCCTAAGTGGCTTGTTTAGACTTCTCTCCTACTAGTTTACTGGCACTTAGAATGATGGATGCAAATGTGTATTGACAGCCCACAAAATATACAGTGGGTAAGTTCAGTCTTCACTTTGAGCACTGAAGAGAATAGAATTTGTATGCTTGCCTGATATAAATTTTCATCATTGTTGGCAAACTTGCAGGAATTACGATAAGCACCCTAAAAGGCAATTCAAGTATCTGTCAAGAAATTTTAAAATAGCTCACAAGCCAGAAAAACAACTCTTAAAAAATAAAATTTCTTAAACTGGTATAACTTGGGGATTGTTTTTCACTGAATGCATCAGAATATCCTTTCTAAAAATGTATTGTATGGTGGAAAACTCTCTGATCTCAGACTCATACAACGCCATAGGTTTCCCCACCAATGAATTATGTAACTCAAGAACATCTGATGTTAGTCCTTCAGTGGTGTGGGCCTTTATCCAAACTCTGTTTGAATGAAGAATGCTTTCAGGGTTGGGCTCTGCAGAAACAATTTGGACCTGAAGTAATCTCATGCCTTACATGAGACCTGTTTGTTTGTATTAGAAGCACCCTTACATTCCTGTCCCAGGTGGTGGATGTAACACACGGATCCATGTTCTCACCTGCAAGTCCGGATGAGCCACAAATTGGGCTTTAAACTTGTTAATGCTAAAGGAAATTTGCTGATATATTACTAATGCATCTCTAAACACTCCTGTATGACCACAACATAAATCAGACATTGTGCTACCAATCCAAAAAATAAGGTTGCTTCAACTGGACACCTTTTCTAATTCTAGAAGATATTTCACGACTCCTGCAGAGTGACTTTCGTACTAGAT
This sequence comes from Hyperolius riggenbachi, assembly GCF_040937935.1. Taxonomy (NCBI): domain Eukaryota; kingdom Metazoa; phylum Chordata; class Amphibia; order Anura; family Hyperoliidae; genus Hyperolius; species Hyperolius riggenbachi. Next base: position 289,691,156 of record NC_090650.1, read on the forward strand.
GAGATTTCAGGGCATTTTATAAGTGCTGGCAACTTACTTCAGCCAATAGTCTAGTTAACTGACACTAGTTAGCACAAAAAAACTCAAAAACAACTCAAGATAGACTTGAAGCATTTGAGAGCTGCAGTTACTGTTGTTAGTAGAGATGGATTGTAGAAGTGCCTGACAGAGTTTCTACAGACTTCAAAATGCCTAGGCAAACACAGCATTGTATGATGATGACAAATGGAGTAGAGCTTTCCTGTTTAGGGATGGATGTTCCATTTTAACATTGATGGCCTCTTAATCCTTCTTACAAATCAGTTTCCTTCTTACTCGACTTAAGTGGACCTGAACTATTGCACAGGACAGAAGGGAAACCAGAGAGAAATGCACCCAGTATGTATTTAGAGAGTCTAGCCTGTCTAATTCTCCCTCATTTGTGTCTAATCACAAGTTGTAATTTGATCTCTCCCCTTTGTCACATGACTGCTACGGCAGAGTTGGCAGATAAGCTCTTTTGAAAGCACAGGGGGTTAACAATTTGTCTGCTTTCATGAATCAGGAAGTAGAAACAGTGCAGACTTATTTTAGAATTTCTATCAGCTGTAACAAAGAAACGGTTTTTGTTTGAAGGTTATTATGCTGTTGCGTATCTTTTAGAGCAGTGGGGACTTTCTGAGTTCAGGTCCACTTTAAAGTAAATAAAAATATTCTAGAACAGCAAAGGGTGCCCAACTAACGTTGTATCATTTTTCTTTGGCTGGATCAGGGGTGCCCACACTTTTTTGGCTCGCGAGCTACTTTTAAAACCGCTACGGCCACGAGATCTACCACCCCCTCCCCCCAGCATTCTAGATCCCCTCCCCCCATAGAAAGAGGGACAAAGTCCTGAAAGTGGGACAAATGAGGAGGAAAGAGGGACAGGCTCCCAAAGAGGGACTGTCCCTCCAAAACAGAGGGGAGCTATGATAATGAACAAGGATTGGTCAGAAGGCTCAGCAAAAAAGTTGTGAGGAATCAAAGATAAATGGGAGAAAGAGGGAAGGATTGTTCCAGGGAAGGGAAAACAAAGTTTCTGTGTTTAAAAAAAAAACAGAGAGAGAGGGCAATTAAAATGCCAAAATGGAGCTAATGTGTAAGAATTTGAATAATAAGAGGGTTAAAAGAGGTGTGCAGGATAAGACCCCCCCAGGAGTTCAGGACTACACAAAAGAAAGAAGTAAAGTACTGATAAGCCATAAAGTACCCAGTGAGAGGAAGGATCAGCGGGGACAGCGAGCTGCACGCACGGAACTCCCGGCCAGCGTCATATGAGAAGAGACAGACACAGGCTGGAAAGTGACAGCAGCTGACTGAGCAGGGAAGTTACCGAAAGAAGAGGAGCCGCCGATCAGTGCAGGGTAAAGGGGACGCACAGGTCAGACACCAGCAGCACAGCCTGGTCTGCAGAAATAGTACACACTGTGCACAGACAGAGAGCGCAGAATAATGCAGTTCGGCGGGCTATGCAGTTTCCTACTGATGGGGTGCCAGCCAAATCCCGGGATTCTGCCTGGACAGTTGTGGACTATGTTACACTACCTCACGTCATGCAGCCAGGGAGGAGAAGACGCTGCGTACGCAGGCAGCCTGGAGGGGAAGAGACGCACGGCTCACAAGCAGCCTGGAGGGGAGGAGACCTGGTTCCTCATTGGCTCCTCTACCCTCTAGCTGCGCCTCCTCTTTAGCCGCACCTCTCCCCTCTTCTCCCTGATGCGAGCAGCAGCAAAATCTGACAGCTGCCGGCTGCATGGCTTCAGATTTTGACAGGACACGGCCAGGCGGCCACGATCTACTCATCAGGCGGTCACGATCTACCGGTAGATCGCGATCGACCCATTGGGCACCCTTGGGCTAGATCATGACCTGGATAACAAGACTCTTCACGGAAATCCTGTGCTACCTGGTGTAAACGTAGATTTCTTCTTAAATATTCTCTTCTCAGACCTCTCCAGTTTGTCGCCATCTTCTTGTTCCTCGCCAGGCCCTTGATCGCTGCAGTCCATTTGCTGAGTTGAAAGACATTCAATTTCTTGATCAGTTGTCTTGGCCTGAGTGTCATTGGGAAGTGATGTGACCGGGATTGATGACAGGCCACTATTTTCTAGAGCTTGCTAATATGAGAGCAAGAAAAAAGGTTATTACATCATTAATCATTGTACTTCTTTCTGTCATGTTCAATGGCATGTAATATTCTAACAAAACCTTTATCTATAGAGAATAATTTCACAAAGCAAGGTATTTAATTCTATACTGAAAACCAGTATTGAACATTCCTATAAAGCATATCCCTATAGATAAGGACAGGGACCATACACTTTTTCTTTTAGGATACTGACCTATCTCTGACCTTATGCTCCTGAAGCCTCCTAAGCCATACATGTAAAGGCTTCAAACCACAACATAGACGTGCTATAGCCTGCATCAATCTATACAAAGGGCAGTGTCTGGTCAAGCTATCAAAAGACGGTTGCATGTGAAAAACAATATCATGAGGCATTTGTACATTAGTGTTTACTTGACAAACACATATTATGAGCCTGCCATCTGTTCTTCAGTAATTTAATGGTGAGTACATGCAATTTTTTCTATCTGAATGGATTATAGTATACAGAGAGTGTCCCTGACATTAACCTTAACTACACTAAAGGTCTACTTTAAATCAACCGACCCATAGATTTAAGTCAGTATTATAGCTATACAGTATATAGATCACCACATGTGATATTTAGTTAAAGTGGACCTGAACTCAGAACTCCTTTCTGCTTTAAAAGATACACAACAGCATAATAACCTTTAAACAAAAAAAAACATGCATTTGTTACAGCTGATACAAATCCTAAAATAAATTTGCAGTTTCTACTTCCTGATTCAAGTAAGCAGACATATTGTTTACAGCCTGTGCTTTCAAATGGGCTTATCTGCTTATCTGCTATAGACAGTCATGTGACACAATGGAGGATCAAATTACAACTTGTGGTTAGACAAAAAATGAGGGGGAATTAGACAGGCTAAACTCTCTAAATACATACAGGGTGCATTTCTATACGTTTTCCTTCTGTCCTGTGCAAGAGTTCAGGTCCACTTTAAAACCATAATCCCCGGGGCATCGAAACAGTGCAATCTTTAAAATTCACTCTGAATAAAAAAGATCAGACTCTGCTGAGTAAGTAAATACCATATAGCATTCCTAAATTTAAAATGGTTTATTTTTGGGAATCTGAAAAAAATGGAAGTACTCTGATTGTTAAATAGGAAACCTACCATTAAAAAAAAAAACTTTAGTATTTCTATTATCCACCATTATTATTAAATAATGCCTTAAATGTATTGTTATGTATCTAACAGTAAATATCTAAGATACTGAGCAGTTAGACCACATGTGGCTGAACAGCTTAGGGGTAGAAAAATGGGGAATTACAGGATGATAGGGTTTAGAAAATCTCCACACAAAAAAAATCTAGCATCAATGACCACAGTTTAAAATGTAAAACTAAATAGGATGCAGTAAATCAAAGCACACAATGAAAGTGTGACTAAAAGCATATGTTCGCAAATGCCAGAAGCTTGGCAAGCAAAATGGATGAGCCTGATGCTCTGGCAAATGACAAAGATTATGATTCCATTGCAGTTTCAGAGGCCTGGCGGCATTCAGTATACAGCTGGGCTGTCAATATGCACAGCTATGCGCTACTTCGGAGGGCCAGAGTATCGGGTATTTTATGTTACAATGTATAAATACACAGACAATTGATCAGGTCACTTAAGTATCTATAGTAACCTAAAGTTAGATCTGATCAATAATTACATTTCTGTTCTAAAACGCAAACTGTTACTGCCGTGTTCACATTACAAACATTGGTCACCATTAGCCTGTACTCAAAAGTTATCAGCACTACAGCAGAAGGGTGGTAACGAGCTTGGAAAATCGGTTTGCAAGTGCAGAAACAGTGGGGTGTTTCAAAGCCTATTATATAAACAGAGATCAGACAGTTTTCTGTCAGGATAAGCACAGTGTAACAGATTATATTGTACATATTGAAGGTAACATGGCTGTATGTCAAATGGGAGTGGCATAATCAATTAGCCCAAATTTAAGACCTTTTAAAAACATCTAAGCAGAAGTACATTGAAGGCCTGCTCACACAAGCAGCAGGGGCGAGCGGGAAAAAAGCACCCCTGCTGCTAGTGTATGAAGTGGCATGGGCCCATTCATTGCAAGTGAGTGGGACTGGTCAACTCCACTGTGTCAAAATCAGGCTGGATGCCAGTGGTGCGAAATTCACTGTGCCAGTGATGGGGATCACCAGATAGCAGCAGGGATGACGTGGTGTAGTGCACACTGCTCTGCATCTCATATCGTGCTGATGATCAAGTATTATGGGTCGAATTACATTTGTGTTCACAAACTGATAAATTCATTACTAGAAAATGCTTCAGGTACTCCATGATTATTGAGGAGGTTGAGTCTCAACCCCTAGTATAATGCAAAAGGGCCATAGAAGCTGGTACAATTCACATTGCGGGAGACCAACTATTTTGATATGGACTGAAACAGCACTGAGCAAACAACGGCCCACAGGCCAGATACGCTGTACATCCGGTCCGCCAATAGGCAGCTGGATTCCTCTCCTTCCCCCCTCCATCCCTGCAGAGTCACGAGTGGGCTGTAACAGGGGGACTTAAAACTCACCTTGCTCGCCAAATCCAGCGTGGCATCTCCATGGCAATAGGGCGTCACGTGACTCACCGTCAGGACATTGCTAGCATAATACACCATGGAGGCGCCATGCTGGAATTGGCAAGCAGGATAAGTTTAAAGTCGCCCTGATACCGCCCACTGAAGATTCTGTGGGGAGGGAGGGGAGGTAATTGAGGAATGTGGCCAGAGCATGCAAAGTTTGCCCAGCCCTGGACTAGAACAAGGTCACTGAAGGTAATTTTAAAAAGCAGAAAATATATAAGCCTGTGCATTCGAGCAGGTGGGGAAAAAGTTAGATGCTTAGCTAGGTAGAGAGGTCCAGAGGCTTCCCTCCTCTTTCTCAACCCCACCAATGCAACACACGGACCCTCTGAGCATATCCAACAAGAGCTTGTCGAATATGTTCTCATGGCCGCGGTCCTTGCTGTGTAGGGGTGTGATCGGTAATGCGCTTATGCGAGTATGGCCGCACCTCTACAGTAAGCGGAAGCCACATTTTAAGTGCTCAGTATTGAGATCAGTATAGAATTTACGTAATTCTGTAATGTTTTCCATAGAATATGGCTTAGAGAATATTGTGATTTAATTAAAGTAGCAAGAAGATAGCTACGGTAGTTTGATCACTAAAAGCAAAAAAGCAAAAAAAAAAAGCTGGTTTTCAAAAAATTAATAAATATATGTTTGGCTTTAATATAACAGGTTTAAGTAATTGTTGTGCAGTTTCCCGGGAATTTTTATTACAACTAGATGAATTAAAAATAATTCTGTTCACGCATAAGCATGGTCGGCTTAGCTTTAAAGAGAAACTCCGACCAAGAATTGAACTTTATCCCAATCAGTAGCCGATACCCCCTTTTACATGAGAAATCTATTCCTTTTCACAAACAGACCATCAGGGGGTGCTGTATGGCTGATATTGTGGTGAAACCCCTCCCACAAAGAAATTCTGAGTACGTACTCTTGGCAGTTTCCTGTCTGTCAACCTTGCTGCATTGTGGGAAATAGCTGTTTACACCTGTTTCCAACTGCCAAAAAAACATGCAGCAGCTACATCACCTGCCAACAGTAAAAATGTCACCATGTGATAAATGTCAGAATGTAAATCAGGGAATTAAAAGATTTTACAATGGGCAAACACTGACTAAATCATTTATACGTAATTATTGTAAAAATGAAGCACTTTTTTATTACATTATTTTCACTGGAGTTCCTCTTTAAGTTAGGAGTTGATGTATCAAATTAAGATACCCCTAAAAAGGCATTTGTGTGATTTGACTGCCCCGGTCACTTGGGCACAGGGTAAGCCGGATGACAGCTCACCCTGCTGCCACTGAGATACTGGGTGGCAATAATTACTGTTCCCCCTCCAAGTCATAGCAATTCGGAGGGAGAAGTAATTCAGGGCCCGGCTATTGCCTGTACCTGAATTACACTGTGCATGGCCATAGACGTAATAACATTAGGAAGAGCAAGCGCAAAAATGACTTGCTTGGCCTAAAAAGGTCTTTGAAAGAATCCTGAATAAAAAGGAAGTTAATTGGAGTTGTATTTGGAAACAAAAATAGATATAACATCCTTTTAGATGATTTCCAGTGTTGGGAGAGTTTGGAATAGGAATAACATTTCCAAGGGAGTTGAGGTCCTATACAGAATTTTTTTAAGGAAAGAGTAAAGGAGAGTGATCTGATTCAGACTGTGGTTCGAAATCAATTTTGTTCAATAGAATTCATCAATTCAATTAAAGTGTGTCAGGGCTAAGTCAGTACAAAGGAGAGCCATGTATTTTAGAGAAGCAAGAAAATTGATGGTCATTTGGATGCTTGAGTCCCAAAGACTAGAAAAAAACTAAAGAAATAATTTTTTTGAGCAAGGTAGGTTGCGTTATAGGAATAGAGGGTTTAAGTCTGTCTTTAGTGTATTCCATACAGTTATTAAAATCCCCAATTAGTAATATGGGAATAATCAGTAATATGTGAAATGATTTCTTCTAGATTTACAAAAGAATTGGCTGGGAGTACGTATGAGGCACTAAAACAAGTTCAGATTGATATAGTAAACAGTGTAGTACAACAAATCTACCATATGGATCTACAGTATATAGTACTGGAAACTACTGGTAAATCAAATTCAACAGTTCTATAGATTAAAACAGAAACTCCTCTAGAGCCTAGGTTCCCAACATGTAGTAAGAGTATTTCTGGGGGTACTTGGGTTCTTCAGTATGAAGGGAAAAATTAATGAAAATGGTGGATAATCCATTCACGGTTTAAACATTGGGTGGTTGAGGGGGTGTTGCAAATCTCCTTAAGGCAATAATTGAATGAGAACATTTTTTAAGACCATTAAAATCTGATTGCCTTTTAGACGGTGTAAATGCTTGCATATTTAACCAGTGGTTGCCATGTTGTTTCTATCTTTTGACTTGGTTGCCATATGTTAAGGATATCATTTGTATGTTTATCGCAATTCTTGCTCAGAATGTTACATTTTATAGTGCAACGTGAAAACGCAAAAATTTGAAGTAAAAAAAACAACAAACTGATTGCCTTTTAAGGGGATCTACCAGATGCACTCTGAATGTTGCATATACTGTATTTTTGGGACTAGAAGACTCACTTTTTCTCCCCCAAAAGTGGGGGAAAAAAGTCACTGCGTCTTATAGTCCAAATGCAGGGAGTTCCTGACTTGTGAACACCTGTCAATACAAACCTCCAACCCGCCGCAATGTCGGGGACTACCTGTACTGTGCCTATTAATCATGGTCAAGTAGACGCAAATAACTTCGAATTGATGCAAATGTATGCAGCTTTAAAATGAACCAATCAAAATTTTACCTCAGCAGGATTTGATTGGTTCATTTTCAAGCTGCATAAAAATTTGATTTGCATCAACTCGAAGTCATTTTCATCTATTTGACCATCACTAGTGCCTATGCAGAGTAGGACACAGGGGGACAAATGGAGGACACAGGGGGACAAAAGGGGGCATAGAGGAGGATACAAGGGGGACACAAAGGGGCATACAGGAGGACACGTGGGGGTCAGAAGAGGACACAGGGAGACAAGAGGTACAAGGGGGCAAGAGGTACAAAGGGTACATAATCCACATGATGCCCCTTCACCATGGATGCACCAGGTGTGTATATATATATATATATATATATATATATATATATATATATATATATATATATATATATATATTTTTCCCTGGTTTTTGTCCTCTAAACTTAGGTGCATCTAATGGTCAGGAGCGCTCTTACAATTGCAATGTATTACTGCACATAAAATTGCTTCAATTTCATCACTCTACAATATCCCACTGTGAATGTAGCTTTAAAAGACCATATTTTTGCTTGCTAACATTTTAGCACACAAGGAAAGATGCAATAGATAAGACCGCTCAAACTCTATTACCTAAAGCAAGGTGCTGGAAACCAATTGCGGCAGATCAGGATACAGACAGAACGAAATCCGCACACCCGCAGGTAGAGTCCAAGGGTTTTTATTAAATCCAACTCACAAAGGCAGTAAAATGGCTAACATGTTTCGGATCATATCCTTACTCATAGCCTAAACATAATGACATCTTGGTGGACCATATATACTTAAACAGCCCCGCCCCTAAGGGTGTACACCCCTGGGACCAAAGGGGATTTAAAGGTGCAGGAATGAAAACCTGCAGGAATGTATACATGGAGAAAACCACCATCATAATATTACTATGTATAAAAACACAGAATACAGTATTTAAGATGCAAAAATACAAAAATACAAAACTGCACAATACAAAATTAAGACGATATCAATATATAAAATTAATGTCAAGATGTCATTATGTTTAGGCTATGAGTAAGGATATGATCCGAAACATGTCAGCCATTTTACTGCCTTTGTGAGTTGGATTTAATAAAAACCCTTGGACTCTACCTGCGGGTGTGCGGATTTCGTTCTGTCTGTATTTTAGCACACAAATTGTGTTTTTTTTATTTTATTTTAAGGAGAGACCAAGAACATAAATGGGAATTTTTATATCAAATTCAATTCATGAATTTCTGGTCATTTGATTACATCGATTTTAGATTAGAAGTGAATATAGGCTGATGTGATATAGACTTTAAGGGCTGGTTCACACTACAAGTGGTTTTCTAAGCTTTAAAAAGCTCTTGCAAATGAAATGTTATGTGTGATTTTTAAATGGCGCTTGTAGTTGAACCAGTCCTAAAGCAAATTTGAAGCAAGTTTTAAAAAATTGCTTAGCTACTCACCTAAAAAGAGGGAAGAAACTGGATCCCATAGAGCCTTCCCTGTCTGCTCTCTGTTTCCTTGTTCCCCCGTTCAAAAAAGCTTAGGAAAGACCTGAGTTGCCAAGTGCTTCCAAAGATGGGTGTGGTACAGTCCCGCTTGTCTTCGGAGGTTGGGGACATGAGTACTTCCGAAAGCTGCCCAAGAAGGGCCAAAGACGTATTTGACTTGAAGGTTGCATAATTTCACCTGGGGGACAGAGCTGGCATAAGGACACCAAGAGAGGACCAAGAAGGCTCTAAGCTATGGGATATGGAGCCTTCCCTCTTTTTGGGTGAGTAGCTAAGTATTTTTTGTAAACTCACGTCAGGGTTAAAGCGGAACTGAAATCACCTCCCAAAATTTTTTTTCACTTACCTGGTGCTCCTGTCATCCCCCTGCAGCCGACCTGTACCCACAAAGTTACCATACGATTCTCCATTCGCGGCTCACTATCACTTCAGTTGGAGTACACTGCACCTGTGCAGCCCAGGCCGTGTGTCCTCGTTCACGCTCCCATCGCCAGGTATAGATTTTCTAGTGCTGTACCAGCGCAGGGTGCTCCTGCTATGGGAGTGCGGAAAAGGATGCGTGCGGCCAGGGTGCAGTGGTTGTCGACTTAAAGTCAGCTTCCACTGCGTGAAGAAAAGTGAGACACGGCAGGGGAGCGGAGTATCGGTTCAGGATGGCGTGGGCAGAGATCGGCTGCAGGGGGCTGGCAGAAGCCCCAGGTAAGTGAAACTCTTATTTTTTTTAGGTGATTTCAGTTCTGCTTTAACTTCCCAGCACTGGTCAGAATCCTGAGTAAACAAACACCCAGAAAAATATGCAAGAAATTTGCAACTTTTGTAGGCCAACAAATTGTATAGGTAAAATGCTCAATCCAAGTGAGATTACATGGGACTCTTTTTCTCAGTATGACCGGATGCAGGCTGTCCAGAGGGGGCCTATGCTCACCTGATATCAAATATCTACAGAGGAGATCAACATAACCTCCATTCCTGAGATGGGTAGAAATCAACTGGTGGCTTCTGAGAGTAGTCAACTCACTTGAATCAAACAGTTGTACAGGGTGGAATAATCCAGGTCATTTCTCAGGTAGCCCCTGAGACAACCAGGGAGTAGAGATAGTCAAAAATAATATTTTCTGAATTGATGAATATTTGATAGCAGTTTCATACAAGGCAGCTTGAAAATAGACAAATCAAATGCAGAACCATTTACCATACTTACCTGGGAGCAAGAACTCCTAGTCATTACATACTAGCTCGCATTCCCTTATTTGACCAGAAAAGTGATGTTAACAGCTGGATTTGATACTAAACAAAGTAAAAACATTTGTCTTCATGTCATTTGCAGTGGGGAGCCCTTTTATCTCAGTGTCCACCTACTCACCTGAAGAATGTCTCTGTTAATGCCCACAGCAATATTCAGTGGCTGTCCTGACTGCGGAGAGGGATTTTCTACAGACACAGGCTCAGACAACTCTAGAAGCTGCTGAATAACATCAGTCACAGCTGGCTGAGGTCCTTGCTGTCCAGAAGCTGAAGAGCCGGTGGTGTCTGTCTGAGCTGCAACAGGTCGGAACACTACTGCCTGCTGTGGAAAGAAGAACAAAATTCACTAATAAAGTCACCTCCAATTTCCTCAGAAAAATACTGCCATTGCAGAGATTCAAAATAAAGTATGATTAATGTCAAGCGAATTAGCCCACTTCCAAAGGCAATAACCACTTGGCTTGCCAGTCCTGCCCATTTCCCTTTTACATTAGCTTCAATTGATCTCTGTGGGATTTTTTTTGCCTTTCATGTCTTTCAAATTACATTTAATCCCTTTTGTCGAGCTGCGGGGTGGCCGTTCCATGTGTCCACCAACAGCGCTAGAAACAAGTAATTTACTTCCAGCTCTCTTCAATCTGCCTGGCCTTGCTACATAATCCGAGAATTCAAAAAAACACCACCATCAAATGTGAAAGTGCAAAGAACAGAAAACAGATCAAAATTTAATTTACTTGAATACAAAATTAAGAAATCATCTTTAAAAGCCGAGTTACCAAACCCTTGTTCCCATTTAGGTGAAGTATGAAATTTGGCCAGACAAAGAACTGGACAACCTTTACACGCCAATTTGACTTATTATAAAATGTATTTACATGGCACAGCTTCCAGCATGAATCTAAAAACACAGCTTTTTCTTTTCACTGAAGGACAATGTTACACGTTGTCAGTTCTGGACACACAGCTGGACAGAGCTAGTGGGCAGAGCTGTGAAAATAGAGGAATTACTTTGAAAACCATCACACCTAAATACAAAACTGAGGTTCTTGAATTCTGAAAGCACACGTTCCCTGTAAATAACAAGCATTATTTTTAAAACAGGGGTGGAGGCGCCCAATGCATCAAAGATAGGCTAATAAGCTGTTAACCTTATAAACAGAGAGGTAATCTTACCTCTCTTGAAGAATTTGGACCAGTTTATTGAATAAAGGTCTTTTATTTAGGCACATAAAATTGACAAAGCGTTTCACGGGTGCTTGCCCGCTTCCTCAGGTCAGTGAAAAAACAGGTGCCTTAACTGCTATGGCTGTGTAGCAAGCATGAGCACCAAACGGGTCCCTTCCAGGTAAATGGGTATAGAGGGTCAAATTTGACCCTATACCTATTTAATATACAATGGTAAAAAATAAACTAAGTAAAAAAAAAAAATGTCTTTATTATTCTGTTTTTCATCTGTCACTTCTTTCTTCTTTTAAATCTTGATTAAAGCGTCCTCCCACCGGACCCGCCGTGATATTTCCCGCTGCCGCCTAGTGGATGAATGGGCAGCCCCAGCGGGACATTCAAAGATGCTTCTGCTGGGGCTCCCATTAAAAAGAAGATGGCAGTGGCGAAGGTCCCAGTGGGTCCCACGGGCAGCGACAAGCGGCGGGTAAGTGTGGGGAGCGAGGCAGCAGTGCCGTGGTGCTGATGGACAGCTTCATGGCATAAATGCCTTACTCCCCATCACATTGGACACAAGAGCATCGCTCAGGCAAATACCTAGTATTCACCTGAGTTATGCTCCTTTATGCTAGGAAACTGCTCAGGTGAAATTGGCAATTGAGTTTGCCGGTAAATCCTGAGCGATGTGATGTGATAAGAAGCTCGCACATTTTGAGCTTCTTATCACCTCAAATTGCATGTGGCCTGTGGAGTTGATTTGAGTTGCGGTGCTTGCGTGGGTAATCTTTTGCTGTGAACAGACAACATGCAGTCAAAGGAGCTCTCCATGTGGGTGAACAAAAGACAGATCTAAAAACACAGCCAGAGTGACAGCCTGTACTGCATCCCTGATAGCTGGTGTAACAGAGCTAGAGCCTGGTACACATATCTAATTCTGATTGGCCAATTTTACCACTTCCATGTAGTACAAGCTTACCTACACAATCAGTTCATAGTTTTCACAGTCTGGTATTGACCTTCATACTACATGGAGGTGGTAAAATTGGGCAATCAATATTGGACTTGCGTATGCACCCTAGGACAGAGGTGAGACACTCATGGCAGGGAAACAGCACAAGGAGGATGAGCTCAGGCCAAGAGGCACAAGAAAAGGTTATTCAATATTCCTTTAAAATGAAAAGACACCAAAAAATAAAAATGAAAAGAACTGTCTGATGTGGTTATGAAAGTTTATGAGGCCATGAAAAAATGAAATTCACATGAATTCTGGGGTGGTTCAGGAGAAAAGTTGTTATAATTCTTAAGTATTCCACATTATTTGTAAAGGGAGCCCGACTTTGAGCAGTTTTCACTGAATGCTTTAACCGTATAGAGAATCAAATTCTCATGTTCCAGGCTAAATATTGCCTATTATCAAAATGACTACGAACTGAATAAAAAGAAGCAAGAGGAAGTTGCAATTACAGAAAACTTTGATAAAGGGTTATTTCATTTTTCTCTCTTCTGCATGATTGGAAGCGGATTTGAATGCTCCAAGAAAGAATGGGAATAAGCTGGTGATTGATTGTAATAGCAGTATTTCTTTTTAATAAGAACAGAAATCCATCTTTTTTTTTGCTAGTTTTTGTAAAGTGCTAAGCCAAGGACTTATAGGATTTATAAAACTTTTACAAGTGTTCTATGATAAACATGCAAAAAAATAAATAAAAAAAATAAAAAGAACTACGGAACAAGCATTACATTTTTCTTCTTCTTACATTTTTCCATTTGTCATCAGATGCTTGCTGCAGGAGAGTTGTGTCAGACATTGCTGGTGGCTGTGATGTATCCTTTCAATGACAAATCATTTTTTAATAGCTAACAGTGAAAATGACAAGCTTGAAAATAAATCCTAAAAATTAGCAAACAAATGAGTAACACCAATCAACTACAAAAACAGACTTGGCATTTTTAATCCAGTAATATACCCATTTCAAAAAAAAATTACAGTAAGCCATTTTCCGCTTGTAAACCTACTTTCCGCTATCTCCCTCCTAGCTATTGTCTTTGGTGCTTTAATACTTCAAAGTATTAAAGGCTGGATTCACAGTGGTGCGCTGCATAACCCACGCATTATAATGAATGAACTGCAATGGAGATTGGATATAGACTTTAAAGTGAACCTGAGATAAAAGACAACTCAGATTCTATACTTATCTGGGGCTTCCTTAAAGTGACCCAGAGATAAAAAAAAACCTGAAATATTTGATACTTACCCAGGGCCCCATAAGCTTGCCCTAGTCCCACTCCTTCCTCCCGTTGTCTGCCGTTCGCCATCTGCCATGGTCTGCATGCGCAGAAGATGCAGACTGGACACGACTGAGCTGGTACCGGGGCTGATTGTGGCTGAACGGCAGGCAGCGGGAGGAAGGCGTGGGACTCAGACGAGCTTATGGGGCTGGTCGAAACCCCGGGTAAGTGTCAAATCTTTCGGGTTTTTTTTTCTTCTTAATTTCTGGTACACTTTAAGCCCCCTTGAGGCCGCTCAGTCCCTTACCGTCTCCATGGATGGCTCCTGTCCCCCGCAGTATGACCCGGTAAACTATCCGTTGCGCGTGCACAGTCTGGACACGTGTGCTTCCTCATCGCTGGGAGCATTCTGCGCCTGTGCATTAGTACTGCACAAGTGTAGAACGCTTCCAGCCACGAGAGCATGACAGGGGAGCCAGGCTTTCAGACCGTTTGAGGGACAGAAGCCATCCGGGGCGATGGCGAGGAACTGAGCGGCTTCAAGGGGGCTTAAGGATGAGCACTGTAATAACAGCTAAGGAGATTTTGGCGCAGCCGTCGCCACTATAGGCTGGAATAGGAATTACGGCTATAGCGGCAATTTGAGAGCCATCAAATTACTACAAAAACACTGTAATTCGGCCGCCAGCAATAATTACACCTTTCCCCCACTATGCATGGTGGCCTGGAAGGGGAATAGTAATTACCGCTGCCGGCCAATTCATAGGCACGTGCTTAAAGCGGAATATAACCCTGCATTTCAACTTTGCTCTAAAACATTATTTACAGTATATTATATGCAACCAGCATTTTTTTTTTTTACCAGACCAGCATTGGAAGGGTTACACAGGGCTTTAAAGTTCCTTTAGATTTCTGCAGACGCATGGAAGCTGAAATAGATACATTTTGTTTACATAATGTATCTAAGTCTTGAATGTGACTCATCTCTCTCACTGAGAAGGAGCTTGGACGACAGCCAAAGAGTGTGTAACTGTTTATCAATAGATACATGTAACTAAATAGAATGTATCTATCTGAACTTCTGCATATCTCTCCAGGACCTTTAAACCTCTGTGTTTAACCCTTCCAATGCTGGTCTAGTAAAAAAAAAAAATGCTTTTTGCATATAATATGCTGTAAATAATATTTTAGAGCAAAGTTGAAATGCAGGGTTATATTCCGCTTTAAGGAAGAAGCCCCTAGTATGGTACCCTAGTATGGTGTTTCATCTCGGGTACACTTTAATACAAAGCCTGCATGCAGCGAGATAGAGTAATGGGATCCATTGCAATGCAGTACTGAGAATAGCCCCATATAATTATATGGGTAGTGAACTGACATGCAGAATTCTGCAACACAACAGAGCACGGTGAATAAGAAGAAAAGTGCTCTGCACACTTTAAAGCGGAACTGAAGTATCTTTAAAAAAAAAAAAAAAAAAAAAAAAAAAAAAGATTTTCACTTACCTGGGGCTTCTCCCAGCCCCCTGCAGCCGACCTGTGCCTACGCCATATCAAAACAATCCTCCATTTCACCACCGTGGATCACTTTTCTATACGCAGTGGAAGCCAATTTCTAAGTCAACGTCCACTGCACCCTGGCCACGTGTATCCTCCTACGTGTTCCTGTGGCCCGGAGCATCCTGCGCAGGCGCAGTAAGAGAAAATCTCTACTGCACCTGATGAGGACGCGCACGGCCACTGCCGCGCAGGCACAGTGAAAGAAAGAAGTGAAAGTGATCTGCTAAAAGTATTACACAGGCAGAGGATCAGCAGGGCAGCCAGAAAATCTGCATTGTAGAGCAGAATCAGGAGACAGTGTATCATTTCTGCACCCCACAGTCATATTAACTTGCCCTATTAGACATCAGGGTTGATTCAATAACTGCCGGCAATATTGGCAAGCTCAGGCAGCGCACGGCAATATTACCATTACTACAGCCAGCAGTCTACCAGATGTTACGCAACTAACGTGACCTGCAGCACATGGGTCATGCATTACCGTAGTAACGCTCGTGTTAATCATGTACTGTGGGTTGTGTTAATTGCGTGACACAAAGCAACACTGTTGGTGCTAGTAATTGTAATAATGCCATGCAGTCAGTGCATCAACCCCATGGTGCCCTGCTGGGGTGTGTTATGGAAAACCACAACATTTAAGGGTGTCACCCTTTGCTATATAAGATTTGTTTTGCCCAGTGTCTTGGGGATGTCATTAGAGAGGGTATTAATAGCCAAAACTGAATCTAGATGATATTAGCTCACACTATCAAAAACATGTCTTACACGGACAATTACTGGGATATAACAAATTCTTACAACAGATTTTAAAGGGAAAAAGTGTATAAATACTTTTTGGGCATGACGGTGGGCAGCTGGCAAGGCATCTTTTGCTTTAAAGTTTTAAGTACTTCATTCAATGTTTAGCCTCACACAAAATTCTACATAATAATATGTGCATATGTGCTAAATTAGATACATCGGCATCAGTAATATTTTTGTTTTTAAAAAAATTACTGAAAAAAAAAAACTCACTGAAGACACTGAGAGGCCTCCTAAACTATGAGGTGCTGTAAGAAGCCCCAGGTAAGTAAAAGTAATCACCGGCAGATAAGACAATGAGCAAACAAAAGTTTTCACATCAGCAGGGGGTGGGGGGGGGGGGGTGGAGAAAGGACTATGTACTTCAAACAGTTTAGACTAGACACACTTTATTACATTCACATCTTCCCCTGGATAAATGAGGGAAGAGAGAAGGGGCAGTACTAGTGTCTGCGCAGTAGTACTGCACAGGCGCAGAACACTCCCGGCGACAGGAATGAGCGCTCCACCAGGCCGCACATGTGCAGTCAGCCCTGGACCGGAGGACTTTCCGGGCCCAAACGAGGAGGCGGAGGAAGCTGGTGTGGGAGCAATAAGCCTGGAGAGGCGTGGAGGAAGCCCCAGGTACATTTTTATTTTTTCCCATCTCAGGTTCTCTTTAAAAGGTGCACTATGGTGAAAAAAAAAATCTACTGTAGCATGTACCTAATAAGAATATCATCACATGTTCAGCACTGTTTATTTCTGTTGTTGTTTTATTTAAAGGTTGACTAGAAAGGTTATTTCACAGCATATTTAGAGATCCTGTCCATCAAAGCACAGGCTTACTGACGCATTCTCCCCTGCACATTTGGGCTGTGCTAATAGCTGAGAATTGCTGTTTCCCCAGGTGAAGCAGGAGTACAAGACATTTTGTATCTGACATTCTTGTAGGCTCTGAAGCAAGTACTGTTATATGCTGGGGGAGAACACATAGGCAAATAAACAAGCAGCTTTAGTAATTGTTATAAACAAGATATGAACTCACAATCTTCAGCTCCAAAGGCTAAGTCATTACCTCTGCACTTGCAGGCTTGCTCGTGTTAGGAAGCATTAAAGTATATTTTGGGGATTTTATTGCTCGGTAGTTTGAGCTAATGCAGTTCTTGTTTCTACCTCTGTTGGGCCCTTCAGAGGTAGAACAGAAAATTGCATTAGCTAAAATGTTTAAAAGCCTCCCTGCAAATGTAAAACATTTACATAATCCACACTATATATTACAGAAATGTGCCTATTTACCGTGGTGATGTGTGTTGGTGCTCCAGCTGAGGGTGATGTAGTCTGTGATCCCAGTACATGCATCTTGCTGATGTGAGTATTCAGACTGCCAAGGCTTTTAAAAACACAACTACAATCTGTACAGTTGTATGTAACACCATTCTTTACCTTTAACAAAAATGATAAATATTAGATACAGTCATGTGTAAAAAAACAACCTTAAAATGTCCAACATTGAAGAGAGGAGAAAGACAGAAGAAAGAGAATCATTAACAGGACAGGTCTTATACTTGTCCAACACTTTTATCTAGGAGATGGTCAGCAGATTTGACCATTGGTGGCCACTAAGGCCCAGTGCACACCGAGCGGTTTTTGGAGCGATCCGCCGGCCGCATCCGCCTGGAAAAATGCTTGGCTAATGTATTGCAATGGGATGGTGCACACCGGCGGTTTGAGGTTTTTGCCAAGCCACAAACGCGCCTCCTGCTGCGCGTTTGCAAAAAAACCTCAAACCGCCGGTGTGCACCACACATTGAAATACAATAGCCAAGCGTTTTCACTGGCTGATGCGGCTGGTGGATCGCATACAAAATCCACTTGGTGTGCACCCGGCCAAATATCTGCTCTCTGCTCCCAAAACCGCTAGCGTTTTGATGATCTGCTAGCGGTTTTGGTGTGCACTGGGCCTAAGTATCCAATCTTATTTGTCCAATCTTACCATTTCTATGGAATATAAGGGACTGCCTAAAGTATCCATTCAATATATTCACTCAGTTTACCCTACTACTACATAATTTGGTAAGATTGAACTAAAAAGATTGGATCATTAGTGGCCACCATAAAGGAGGCCACTAACGGTCCAATTTCTAGCAAAAAATTGCTGGAGCGATCAGAAATTCTGATCGGATTGGTTGTTAATAATCTCTATTGATGGGCACAATGGATTACAAACGATTATAAAAACAGTCATCGGATTTGATTTTTGTCAAACCAAAATTTGTATTTCCTTGTCGGTTGTGATAGATGGGAAGCAAAGATTGGTTCACTGATGGTATAGTGAACGATTTCACTTCTATAGAAATTGGAACGTTCGTGGTCACCATAAAGGTGGCCACACACAATACATTAAAATAATCCGATTTTACGTCAATTCAATAAAAATGATCGGATCTCCCCCCAAAAAAATCGAAAGCTTTTTTTTTTCATTCGACCGAAAAATCCGAACGGATTTCCCATTTTTTTCGATTTTTATCTATCCGGAATGTCAGATATTTTTTCTTCAATTTCTCTAAAGATTGTATGGTGTGTGTTAGATTGTCAATTTATTAATATACACACCCAAGCAATTTTCTCAGCGTTTCCAATCATTTTTATCATAATTGGGGAAAAATTGAATATAGGTGTGTGGTACATCGGTCATATTTTTGAAATGTTACAATCAGTCAAAAAAACTGATTGCAATTCTTAAATTGAACAGATATTTAAAAATGTATTGGTGTGTGGCCACCTTAAGATAGATCCCTCTCCCCTATATCACATCTCTTTTAACATCTTTAGTAATAGAGAAAACTAAGCTCTCCTGGCCTAATATGGAGCAACCATCAGCAAACTCACCTTATCCACCCTCACTTTCCGCAACACTGTGGGAACTAGAGTCAGTGTAAGTAAGAGTGCGTACAGACATCAGACTATAGTCGTTGGAAACGATCGTTACCGACAACATTGCCCGACGATCGTTCGTAAAAAGTGCACGAACGATCATTAAAACGAACGACCAACGAGATATGTCGTTGGTAAAGAACGATCCATTCTGCCAGATCTTTTCCAACGACCATCGTTCAAAAAGTAATGTCTGTACAACGATCGGTCGTTGATCGTTCGTTCTCAAAGCTTTGCACATGCTCAAACAGTTCTTTTTGACACTTGTGTTTGAAATCAGTTTATACATCATGTTGCGCACGCAACGCTCGTTCCAAGATCGTTCGTACACGAACGATGTTCAAAGTAGCCTTTCTTCAAACGATCATCGGCCGATACCTCCTTTAACATCGTTCGTCGTTCAGAACGAACGATCGTTATCGTATGTCTGTACGTACCCTAAGGCATAATCATCATACGGCTGTCTCCAATTCATCAATAATGCACTCACTACCAATGGTCTTTCTCTAGAGCTTAAAGAAATTATTTAAATATAATGCTGACAGATAGACTATATTTTGTTTTACCCACTAAAAAATATTTGTCAGTTAGATATGAAGTACACTTCCTGCTCTACCTGCTTGTTTATTTATACTGTAGTACTAATTCACATTCCCTGACTTTGACTTTATTTCATCCTTTAGCCTCAGAAGTGCTTTCTAGGGATGGTTAATCAGATACAAAGAATTCTGATTTGATGGAAATGCTTGTGCTAATTTTATGCAGCTTGAAAATAGATCAATAAACTGCCACCGTAGCAAAATATGATTGGTCTATGTTCAAGGAGCATAAATTCATAAAATGTAGCCTAAAATTGGCATCAACTCAGTTATCTGCATCTCAAAAACCATCACTAGTGCTTTCATCACAGCTAACATTTCCTTGTGATTTGATGTATAATATTATTATATTGGATTAAAATAGCACCAGCCTCTTCCGTTGTGTTGTACAATAGAGAATACAAAGTATAGACAGTAAGGGCCCTTTTCCACTAGCGGCGTTTGCGATGCTGAATCGCAAAATTACAAACCGCTAGTGATTTTTTACATCGCTACGGTTTGCTAAATAACATAGGAATCGCGGTAGGTTATTTCCACTACCGCGATTCGTTTTTGCCTCAAACGCGATCGCCCTGTGGAGCGATATTTGCCGCGATTTCGCTATGCACACTACAGCATAGCAAAATCGTGAACGCAATCGCCGGAACTTTCCTGCATTTTGCGATTCAGCAATCGCTACCGTCCAGCGTGAACACTAGCGATTGCTAGTGGAAAAGGGCCCTTACAAAACTATAGGATGCAGAAAACAGACAATTAAACAGGTCAGCTAGTGCATTGTACATAGACAGAAAATACACAACCACTGAACACAGCAATAATGGCACATAAGGTGAACGAGAGCCCTGCCTATTTAACCTCCTGAGCGGTATGGACGAGCTCAGCTCGTCCATCACCGCCGGAGGCTGCCGCTCAGGCCCTGCTGGGCCGATTTTCTTCAAATAAAGTGCAGCACACGCAGCCGGCACTTTGCCAGCCGCGTGTGCTGCCTGATCGCCGCCGCTCTGCGGCGATTCGCCGCGAGCAGCGGCGAAAGAGGGTCCCCACAGCCGCCTGAGCCCTGCGCAGCCGGAACAAAAAGTTCCGGCCAGCGCTAAGGGCTGGATCGGAGGCGGCTGACGTCAGGACGTCGGCTGACGTCCATGACGTCACTCCGCTCGTCGCTATGGCGACGATCTAAGCAAAACAAGGAAGGCCGCTCATTGCGGCCTTCCTTGTTTATTCTGGGCGCCGGAGGCGGTCGGAAGAACGCCTCCGGAGCACCCTCTAGTGGGCTTTCATGCAGCCAACTTTCAGTTGGCTGCATGAAATAGTTTTTTTTTTATTTAAAAAAACCCCTCCCGCAGCCTCCCTGGCGATCTCAATAGAACGCCGGGGAGGTTAAGCATCATTTCTGAGGAGGAGAGGGAAAGGAGATAGGACTGTAGTTGAGAAGGACAAGATAAGACAAGACAAATAACATTTACATTGCGCTTTTCTCATGGCGCACTGAAAGCACGTCAGGGCTGCAGCCACTAGGGCACGCTCAGTAGGCAGTAGCAGTGTTATGGCGTCTAGCCTAAGGACTCCTTACTGGATAGGTGCTGGCTTGCTGAACAGGTTTCTTTAGTATAGGTCTGCCTATTACCAGTGAGCGCCAATATAGCCGTAATTCATATTACGGCCTATAGTGGTGCCCAAATTACCTGCTCACATCAAGCACTTTGTGGATTACTTCTCACATGAAATATCAGCAGCCAGTGCCCAGATATTTGTGGATAGGTAACCTATTATTCAGCTGTAGTAAGTCTCCCAATCCTCACCTCCTGTGTTCCTACTGACTGCTCAACAGTCAGCGCTAGACATGGTAATTGAACTGATCTTTTTTCCACCTTGCATGCACATATGATACAAATTGTGTGCAGCCTGGAGACTGACCAGCTCAGATTGGCAGGAAGAGCATTCAGACTGTCCCCGTTCTAAACCAGCATGTAGGAATTTCCTTCAGTGCATCGGAGTACCGATAACTGCATCTGTCTCATCCATGAAGGTTATCTGAACTAGAAAAGAAGGAAAAGTAGACTGCAAGGCATGGCTTCTAGTGTAAAGATAGCCGAAATTGTATAAATAATTGTAAAGGTTACCATTTTATTGATTGATTCTGTTCAAATGTATTTTATGACAAAAGCGTACAGGTTAATAGCACAAAACAGACCTCCAGAAGACTGGATTGGCGTACCAGTGTACCAGGAGAAAGAAGGGCATCAGAATGACTGATGCTTCTCCATCCAGGGCTCATTATTCCCATCAATTCCTGCTGACACTTTCAGCAGCTCACAGTCTGCAAATAGACAGTAACTGGATGCTGGAGTGTTTACCTCTGAATGAACCCGTTGTATGTGCGACTGCAGATTGCCTTTCTGAGAGAAGGCAGCCGGACAGAAAGCGCAGGCATGAGGCTTCTCCCCAGTGTGCTTCACCATATGAGTGGCTAGCGCCCCCTTTTGGTTAAAAGCTTTTCCACACAGATTACACTTGAAGGGTCTTTCACCTGCAATAATAAACCATAAATAGGTGTGGTTACTGCAAGAGCAAAGTAAAAGTATGCAAAAAGGATCACATAAAACTCAAGAAATACAGCAGCTCTCCGACATGGTCAGGAAAGGCATTTATTTTTCACAAACTAAAAAGTAACAGTATGAAACACTGATAATGGACTATAGGCTGTATCCCACATATGCAAATGCAGCCAATGACAGGTTGCTGCTCGTCACAGCTGATTGGCTGCTACTGAACATAACTGGAAGCTTTGCACAATTATCACTCAAGCAGCTCATAAGAGAGAAGTGTCATAAACATAAAACAAGACATTCAGAAATACTTTCATATACGGTATTACCTTTCCATATTGCCTATCGCAACATTTCTGAAGTTTTAAGACTATAACAGTTTCCAAATGACATGTTTAATTTTATAACAAGAAGGCAACTTTGGAAAAAATATGCACAACAGTCATTTTCAAGCTACCAGCCTGACTGACACACTCTGGATTGTTTTAGCTCGCAAGATGCGGATTAGTTACATTTTAGGGCAGGGACACAAAAGGTAGTTTTCATATTCAAGAGCCAATAAATCTTTTTTTCCTGAGCTTTCTCACAGGAGCACTTTTCCGATTTTACCAATTCCTTTCCAGCTTTCGTTACACAAAATATACAGTACTTAAAACATTCTGTCCTAAGAGCAACTTAAAGTGCATCTTAGAGAAAATAAATATTTATAAACAATGTTTTCTTGAATAGAAAGTAGAACAGTTCACAATCACTTATGGCTCTTTCACATCAGAGCTTGCGTTGGAGAATGCTCAAAGCATACGTTTTGTTGTATGCGTTTTAATATGCGTTGCACTGCAGTGAGTGTGCGTTTTTAATCCGTTTTCAATGCGTTACAGGACATAGGAAAACGCAGGTAATTTTTTTTTCTTTTAGTTTTCAACTTTCTACATTGTTCCTCTGTTGCATTCTGGGACTGATTGCCTGCGTTAACGGATTAAAAACGCGCATAGTGTGCGTTTTACAGTGACTAACATTGTAACGCATAAAGCTAGCGTTGGCCGAAAAACTGCGCCTGGGTGCAGTGTAACGCAACGCACAAAAAGGCTGCGTTATATGTGAAAGCTAAAATGAAAGTCTATGGACTTTCATTTCACCTTGGGTAACGCAAACTTTATCCTTTGCGTTGAAACGCAGAAAATCTGACCTAATGTGAAAGAGCCCTTAGGCATAAGAATAAAGAGGAAGGCAATCATCACTATAGAACAAGTGGCATAAACACATTATTTAGAACCTTACAAACAAACATATTCTGTACAAGAGCAATATAACAAAATGAAATCTTAACTAGTCCCCTGGTATGTGACACAATTTCCCCTTCGATCCCTTATACCTGGGGGGGAGGGGGGCTCCTCCTGGATCTGTCTCTCTAGATACCAATGTGTTAAAGGGGCACTATGGCGAAAATTGTAAAATTTAAAATATGTGCAAGTGTAGACAAATAAGAAGTATGCTTTTTCCAGAGTAAAATGAGCCATAAATGACTTTTCTCCTATGTTGCTGTCACTTACAGTAGGTAGTAGAAATCTGACAGAAGTGACAGGTTTTGGACTAGTCTATCTCTTCATAGGGGATTCTTAGCAAGGCTTTTATCCTTTATAAAGATATCCCCTAAAAAGGATTTATACAATGATGCTGGCCAGCTTCCCTGCTCGCTGCAAAGTTTTTTGGCAGTTGGACAGAGCGCCTCTGAGGCGCTATTCGTGCTACTGACGAGCTACTGTTTGTCCCCTATCTTATTGCCTGATGAAGCGGGCTGTGCCTGCGAAACGCGTTGCATCTTTTGGGGTATCAATAATACATTTGTTTAATTCAGACAGTATTTTGAGTCTGCTTTCCGGAGGCAAGTCCACCACTGCCTCCGAGCAAATTTTTAAATTTGTATTACCTTTTATCCTGCTGGCGCCTCTGTTCTCTTACGATATGACCTATGTATGGTTATTTTGACTTATAATTTTCAGTTCAGGTTCTCTTTAAAGTCAATGGGAATCATTAAACAGTAACTGTTAGGCTACAAAAGCTCATTTAAACCTCTATTCTCCTGTGTTAAACAGTTTAGAAGTAAGCCAAAAAGGCAATACTGAAGTTGAAAATCTCTCTTACTTTGTTGTTGGCTGAATAGCAATCCTCTTTATTCCCAAGCTCCTAAGGAGTCCGCAGGTCGCATAACAGAGATACTGCAGAGCATGCTGGGGCTGCTTCTTCTCCCTACTGCACTTCCTTGGTCCTCCCCTTCATTTCCCTATCCCGTCCTAAGGCTGCTTTCACAGTGGGAAGTTACAGGCTCATGTTACAGCAGCCTGTAACTTGCAGCCCAACTCACAGCACTGAAAAATCAATGTGCTGTTCACAGTGCACATGCAGCGTTAGAGTATACTGCAGGAGTCTGCTATTGTTCCTAGCCACGTGGCTAATTAATATTCACTGCACAGTAGTGTTGAATCATTGAAAAGATCCGGACTTCCCAGTATAGAACTAAAACGGCTCACCTCTCTGACAGCCTCCCCTGGACGATCGCTAGCACCCCCCCCCCCACTGACAGCATGATCACCCCCCCCCCCCCCACCATATTCCCCCCCCCCCCCATGCTGAGTGACAGACAATATGCCCCGTTAGACCAGAGACTGGTGGGAGTGTCTGAGGGCTGGAACTTGGGAGGGCTAAAGAATCATCAATCAGGAAGCAGGGTAAGGGAGGATATTACATCACAATTGGCTTCATGCAAGACAGTCAAACATGGAACCTGCCATGAGTTGTCAGGAGCATAAATCTATGCAAATACTATATACACATTCTGTAAAATCCAAACGTGGACAGTGAAATGCATATGTAATTCAAGTACAGCCAATATTTAGCTACTGACATATGTGTTTTTTTTTCTCTGAGACCCTATACCTAACAGCTATTCTTTAAAAGAAAAAAAAAGCCAAATACTTACCTAGGAAGAGGGTAAGCTCTGGGCCCTGTAGAGCAGTGTTCCACAACCCTATTCTCAGGGCCCACAAACAGTGCATGCTTTGTAGAAACCCACAGAGGTAGTTAATCAGCTCTGCTGAGACACTAATTACCTCATCTGTGAATGTGTGTGGTTTCCTGCAAAACATGTACTGTTGGTGGGCCTTGAGGACAGGGTTGGGGAGCCTTCCTGCTCCTCTCCTGGTTACCTCATTGCAGCCCTAGCTCCCCCATTTGAATTATCTGCTGCAGGGAACTTCAGATCTCTTCGGGAGCCGGGTCCCCCCGAAGACAGGCTCCATATTTTTAAGGAAAGGTGGGGGGAAAGGCTGCGCATCCCTAAACACATGTAGCAATTGAATGGTTAATCGCACAGGCATACACCGCCTCTGTCAGACTGAAAAATGCATGCCCTGCATCCAAGACAAGTGCTAACATTTATTAAACTAGGAGGAACTTTAGCTTCCAATATGCGCTGGCGTTCTCCTCGCCGAGGCTACATATTGTGCACGCACGAGAGGGCGCTAGTGCGAGCACAGACTGGAGCGACCCATCTTCGGAAACACTCAGGCTCCCGAAGACTTCCAAAGCGGCAGAGAGAGCAGTATTTGACCAAACTGGGCGAATACTGCTACCTGGGAAACAGCCCTGGAAAGGAGACCAGGAGAGGAGAGGGAAGGCTTTACAGGACCCAGTGCCTTCCCTCTCCTTAGGTGTGTATCTCGCAGTTTTGTTTTCTCAAATGATTCCCGACTTTCCCAAACTTCGAAAAACTATTTAGTATGAGTTTCTTTCTGTTGGGAAGTTTCAAGCCAGTTCATCAAATAGGCATTATTTCAACTTGAACCTAGTGGTCTTGGGTCACCCTGCACTGCTTGGGTATTCTGTCAACTTGAACTCTTATGGGAGAAAAGCACTATAGAAAGGTTATAGTTATTGTTAGAAAATTGTTTTTCGTGCCAGAGCAGAAATTAATAATGAAAGTTTTTGCTCCCCCTAGTGACTTTTGCTCCATCTATTTTTGAGATCCCAAACAATGCCCAATCTGGGGTAAATGGCATATAGTTTAGTAGCTGTAAATAAATATTTACAAATACACTTAACCTCAGCTATGTATATGGCCTCTGGACACATCCAGGCTCCTTAATGTGTTTGTCGTCCCTGCAGTCTTTCTGCTGTAACCCCCCCCCCCCACCCCGGTTTGTAGCGCATGGGTGGTCCACTCTGCATCCTGGGCACACATAGATCAGAAACATTTAGAAAGTTGCATGCCCAGGATGCTCCCGGTGATGGATGCTGCACACAGCAGTGTGGGAGCGAGTACAGAGAGGATGCACAGATGGACAGCACATCAGATGGACAGCACATGCGCCCTGGAGATTCCCCTGGAGTTTCGAACGGGGGCTAAATCGGCAAGACGGAGGGTAGGCCACACACAATAAGGAGCCAGCATGTGTTTAGAAACGATGTACATCATATTCTTTAACATTTATTTCCCCTCAGGTTTATTTTAAGTCTGATAATATTACTCTGAAAGTGAACCTGAAGTGAAAATAAAAACTTATGAAATTATGCTTTGTGTAGTCTGCATGATACACAGAACAATAGTCTCATATTTTTATTTTCAGTTTAATGGCTTAATTTTTAAGATTGCATCAGACTGTCATAGTTGCTGCTTAGAATGCACAACTGTTCCTTGATGAGCTGAAAGATTAGTAATGAACTTTCCTGCACTTAAACCTCATTAGAAGCCTTATGCTGGGTACACACTATGAAATTTTCTGGGCGATTTACTGTCAGATCGATTATTTCCAACATGTCCGATTTGCTTTCCGACCAATTTCCGATCGATTTCCTATTAAAGTTAGCGGATATCGATCGGAAAATGCTCGGAAATCGATCGGAAAGCAAATCACATGTTGGAAAAAATCGATTTGACAGTAAATCGACCATTATTATTATTATTATTTAGTATTTATATAAATCGACCATAAAATCTCATAGTGTGTACCCAGCATTATGTCACACTTTCTCAGCTGTTGTAGCCTCTATTTACTTTTCAGGAAGCTGGACTGAATCTGATAAGCTCTTTTGGATAGATAACAATTCACATTTTTTTCTTGCTGCACTGGAAAACAGAAAGGTATTTCAGAGAATTTCTTACTAGGGCAGGACTAGTTTAATATATACCGGTTGATCACGTCACTTCAGGTAAACTTTGTCTACTTTTTAACATTTTTCACTTGCTAGGTGTTGAAAAGATATTTTAGACAACATGAAAAACCCACCCTAAGAAAAAAATTATTGATCAGGTTCAGAAGCCCCGTCGTGGGAGAAGCTTTTTGAATCTTTAGAATGGATACTGTCCAACCGAGGGGGCCTCAGTCCACACTGGTGTGCTGACAGTATTTGGATCTGCCAAGTACAGGTAGTCCCCGGTTAACGAACAAGATAGGGACTGTAGGTTCATTCTTAACCTGAATCTGTTAAGTCGGAACACTGTGCCATCTTTGTGCCCTGTACCTCTTCTGTGCCCCCCATGCCTCCAGTGCCCCCCTCTGTGTCACCTCTGCACCTGCTTATACAAGTTTAAAAACCATTTTTTTGTTTGCTTTTTATTTATTTTTTTAAATCTATTTTCTCAAAAACTATAAACCCAATTTGAAAAAACATTTTTTTACTTGTTCCCATGGCATTACAGAATCCATGCCGTTCATATCGGCGGGTCGTTTGTAATTTGGGCGTTCGTAAGTCGGGGACTACCTGTAGAAAGGTTTACTGAATCATAATCTGCGACTTGGGGGCACAGAGGAGATTGTATGTAACGGTAGCCTGCAGGAAAGCCTCAGGGGGCCACATTCGGCCCGTGGGCCTTAGTTTGAGGACCACTGGTTTACACAATCATTTGTTCCTAATGGTGCAAACCACACTCGCAGATTTGGCCAGATAGATTGAGGAACGATAGTTCCTCTGCAGAGATCTCGCATCAACTTTAGAGACAGGCCAAAGATCTAACCACTGCACATTCATTCTGCAGCTACCTGTGACTTGCACATCTATGCTTCTTCTGTAGTAAGCAACAATACAGGTCTCTGGAACTACAAATCATGCTCAGGGATGTGGCTAATAACAGAAATTAATATGCAGCGTTTTTGTGCAGTGACTGTTGCCAGCACAGGATACTAATGAATGTACAATATATACAATTAATCTACAGTACACTGCTAGGCATTCAGCTAAAAATGGTTAAAAATGTCAGCAGCTGATTAACTACATTAAAATAATCAGTAAGGCCTCTTTCACAGTGGGACGTTAAAGTCGCACGTTATAAAAAATGATAACGCAGACTAACGCACAGCAATGCAAAGTCTGTGCGACATTCACAGTACGCACACGTTTTGTTGTGTGTAACGTGTAGCAATATTTAGAAAGTGCTGCATGCTGTGTGTTTAGCAATGTATTTGTACTGACATTAGATTACACACAGGTGCACTCTATTTAGTCATTAGCACTCATCAGGCAATGTCTATGGGCAACTGACTGCACTCAGACCAAAGGGGGCTGAATAATTACGCACACCCCACTTTGAAGTTATTTATTTGTTAAAAAAAAAATGTTTGGAATCATGTATGATTTTCGTTCCACTTCTCACGTGTACACCACTTTGTATTGGTCTTTCACGTGGAATTCCAATAAAATTGATTCATGTTTGTAGCAGTAATGTGACAAAATGTGGAAAACTTCAAGGGGGCCGAATACTTTTCCAAAACACTGTAAACTGTTCACAGCATGTTTTTATGAATGGATATATCTGTCCATACAGCTAGGGAGGTTAAACTGACCAATTAGAATTCTTCCTATTGAGATCAGTCAGTGATAGTTGACTTTCACTGTGTACATTCTAACAATATATAAAGCAGCTGCTATACAGTTGCTGCTTCAGCACTAAACGTAAGCTTCTCCTTTTGTGTGACCTCCAGTTACCCTCACATCCTACTGCTTTTACAGTCACACATTAAAGGGATACTGTAGGGGGGTCTAAGGCAAATGAGTTGAACTTACCCGGGGCTTCTAATGGTCCCCCACAGACATCCTGTGTTGGCGCAGCCACTCACCGATGCTCTGGCCCCACCTCCAGTTCACTTCTGGCATTTCTGACTTTAAAGTCAGAAAACCACTGCGCCTGCGTTGCCATGTCCTCACTCCCGCTGATGTCATCAGGAGTGTACTGCGCAGACACAGACCATACTGGGCCTGCGCTGTGCGCTCTTGGTGACATCAGCGGGATCGAGGACACGGCAACGCAGGCGCAGTGGTTTTCAGACTTTAAAGTCTGAAATTCCAGAAGTGAACCGGAGGCGGGGCCGGAGCATCGGTGAGTGGCTGCGCCAACACAGGATGTCTGCGGGGGACCGTTATAAGCCCCGGGTAAGTTCAACTCATTTTCCCCTGACTCCCCCTACAGTATCCCTTTAAAGTCCACATTCAGGCACAGCTTGGCTAAGGGGCAGAAGGCAAAAAGTAGAGGTACATGGATCATACTGCAGCACTGCTGCTACAATCATTTATTTGAAAAAGCAAGAAGTTTTAAATCAGGATGATACCATTTATTGGCTAACTACAAATGAATAAGAATAAACAAGCTTTCGGCCTTGCAGCCTTCGTCAGGGTTACATCCTGTTAGTTTGCAAGCTGGTGGTACAGACAGCTTATATACATGCAACATCAAAGGGGAAAACAGATTTTTTTTCAAGCATAAATATGTCATTAAGATGCCTTAACCTTCCTGGCGGTTAATTTTTTTTTTCAAATAGTGAAAAAAAAGTTTTTTGTTTTTTTTTATTTTTATTTTTTGTTTTGTTTCATGTAAAGCTACCAGAGTGGTAGCTACATGAAACACCACTAGAGGGCGCATGTGGCCCTCTAGTCCGATTGCCGCCGGCAACAATAGCAAACAGGGGAACGCGTATATAACGCGTTCCCGTTTGGCTTCTCCTGTCGCCATGGCGACGATCGGCATGACGTCATGGACGTCAGCCGACGTCCTGACGTCAGGCGCACTCGATCCAGCCCATAGCGCTGCCCGGAACTCATTGGTCCGGGCAGCGCAGGGCTCTGGCGGGGGGGCCTCTTCTGCCGCTGCGTGCGGGCGATCGCCGCAGATCGGCGGCGATCAAGCTGTGCGCGCAGCTAGCAAAGTGCTAGCTGCGCGCACAGCACTTTACATTGTGAAAATCGCCCCACCAGGGGCTGAGATATCTCCCTGTGCGGCATAGCCCGAGCTCAGCTCGGGCTTACCGCCAGGGAGGTTAATTCAAACAGACCATCTAAATGGGGTGAGATAAGGATCCTTGTTTACTCCATTGCTCACAGACCTGGTATTAGGATTGACCCAGGGGTATCGTAAATTCTTAGTTCACAAGTTCAGCTAGAGTGGCTGAGACAGTTTAAATATCATCAATCTCATACCAATATAGAAAGTTGTTGTCCTTATTCAAACCCTTCTCCACAGCTTTGAACCAATTTGTAAATTTTGTTTCTGCTATTAATCGGTCATTTGACGTTTTGAAGCCGCCCTTCAGGGCAGTGACACGAAGATCATTCATGCTGTGTCCGTTGGACCGAAAGTGTGTAGCAACTGGGAGTCCAGATTTGGTATCATTAATAGTGTGCCTGTGTCCATTCATACGTTTGCGCAGAGTTTGTCCAGTTTGTCCAGTTTCTCCCAATTATTATTATTTGAAAAAGAGCATGCTTACAGCAAATGTGGTGGAGCGGCTATGTAAGGCTGCATGGGCACACTGAGACGGAAGTTCTCAGGAAGATTGTTTTATACCGCTAGTGCTTGTTCACCAACGAGGTCTGACAGGGGGCATGCCGCTGTAACATGGGTTAAATGGCACACGTAGCTGAAGCAATTCCGCCTGTGTGTCATAGGCATGCCCTAGTAACCCGGGCAACCCAGGATAGGCACACTGTCCGTGTAGAATAGGCTTATTACAAACAGACAGTAAATTGTGCATATTGAGAAACCAGTGGGGGGTATAATCTTGTATAGGGGGGAATTCTACTCAGAGACTCCATGAGAGCTAAAGACAGGGGAAGTATAAGCAGGAGAGGGGAAAAAAGAAAAAAAAAAAAAAAAGCCCAAGCGTGCTGGTATGGACTCAAACCAGTGTAGCAATAGGTGTGAGCTATCCCAGGTGCATCCTGGGTCTAGAAGGAGAGAGCAGGAGGGAGAGAGAGCAAGAGGGATGAGCAGGAAGCCCAGTGTAAAGCTCTGTACATGTGCTCAATTAAAATCAGCTCGGCTGATAATCTGGCATGTGTACAGTGGCCTCCATCCAGCAAGCGATTCTCCAGGCGGATGTATTTGCTTAAAGTGGATCCGAGATAAACTTTTACTCATTGCATAATTGTGTTCCTTTCATATTAGTTTATAGGGCATTCCTCAAGCCAAATAGTTTTTTTTTAAATACTCTAATTTCCTATAAACTAAACAAGCCTCGCCCAAAGCTTCTCCAGTGCCTTGGCACTTTCAAACAGATGTAGCAAGGGCTTATGAGAGTTCAGTATGGGCAGGAGGAGGAGGTGTTACTAGCCAGATATATCAGAGGCAGAGGGGAGGAGGGGGAGGAGAGGGGAGTGAAGTTTTCATAGGCTGAGGGCTGGAGATGCACAGCAGCTTGCCTGTGTGTAATGTGACAAACAGAACATGGCCACTCTCATTGTATCACAGGAAGAAATAATTATATACCAGTGATGGCTAACCTTGGCACTCCAGCTGTGACAAAACTACAAATCCCATCATGCCTTTGCCTCCCTGAGTTATGCTTAGAGTAGCCAGAGTATTGCAATGCCTCATGGGACTTGTAGTTCCACCACAGCTGGAGTGCCAAGGTTAGCCATCACTGCCATATACTGTTGAAGCTGCTTTTAACTAGATTTACTCTGTAAACTATCTAAACTTTAGATAAGATATACAGACAAGTTACTTGTTATAGTTAGTTTTTCATCTCAGATTCACTTTAAGCAATGGCCGATACCTTTCCTCTCGCCGCTCACCCCACCTGTGTTTAAAGGATTGGTCCCCGATGCCCGTTGGTGACACCAGTCACACGTGTCTATGGGCCTTAAAGAGAATCTGTATTGTTAAAATCGCACAAAAGTAAACATACCAGTGCGTTAGGGGACATCTCCTATTACCCTCTGTCACAATTTCGCAGCTCCTCGCCACATTAAAAGTGGTTAAAAACAGTTTTAAAAAGTTTGTTTATAAACAAACAAAATGGCTACCAAAACAGGAAGTAGGTGTACAGTATGTCCACACATAGAAAATACATCCATACACAAGCAGGCTGTATACACCCTTCCTTTTGAATCTCAAGAGATCATTTGTGTGTTTCTTTCCCCCTGCATCTCTCATGCACTGAAGTTTCAGGCTGCTCTTTTCTTCCTGCAAACAGCTTTGCCCTTGTCTGAATTTCCTCAGTATGTGAAAGCCCAGCCAGCTCAGAGGACGATTTATCCAGCTTGTAAAAGATAAGAGAGAAGCTGCCCTAATCTAAATAATACACAGGCAGTGTGCATAGAGGGGCCTGGAAGGGGGAGTTCATAGCAGAACCACAACACTAAAGAACTTGGCAGCCTTCCAGACACAGGCCGACAAGTCTGACAGGGGAAAGATAAGCTGATTTATTACAGAGACTGTGATAGCAGAAAGTGCTGCAGTAAGCCAGAACACATTAGAATAGCTTTTGGAACTTGTAGGATGATAAAAAACAGGATGCAATTTTTGTTACGGAGTCTCTTTAACAGAGAACAGAACTGAGAATTATATGGAGGCTGACATATCGATTTCCTTTTAAACAATACCAGTTGACTTACTGTGCTGCTGATCATCTGCCTCTAATGCTTTTAACCATAGACCATGAACAAGCATATGCAGATCAGGTGCTCTGACCGAAGCCTGACTGGATTAGCCGCATGCTTGTTTCAGGAGTGGGATTCAGACACCACTGCAGCCAATGATCAACAGGACTGCTGGGCAACTGGTAACAATAGGTCAGCCTCCATATCCCTCTCACCTTTGGTTTCCTTTAAGCTACAGACACACCAATCAGAAAAGAATGGGGGTCTCTTAACCCATAAGAGATGGACGAAAAGCAGAATAATATGCTAGCAGACCAGATAAGGGCAAGGGAATGCCTCAACTATACTGTAAAATATTGTAAAGGTAACAACAGGATGCTAACCAAAACAATTCTCTTGATTTAAAATGTAAACCTGTTCATGCAAATCATATGCAAACTAAAGGACTACAAATAATAATCATTAAAGAGACACTGAAGCGAAAAAAATGATGATATGATTTGTATGTGTAGTACAGCTAAGAAATAAAACATTAAGATCAGATACATCAGTCTAATTGTTTCCAGTACAGGAAGAGTTGAGAAACTCCAGTTGTTATCTGTATGCAAACAAGCCATTAAGCTCTCCGACTAAGTTAGTCGTGGAGAGGGCTGATATCTGACTTTTATTATCGCAACTGTAAGTGAACTGTTTACTTTTTCTCTGCTAGAGGAGAGGTCATTACTTCACAGACTGCTCTGAAAGAATCATTTTGAATGCCGAGTGTTGTGTAATCTGCACATATTATAGAATAATGCAATGTTAGAAAAAAACACTATATACCTGAAAATAAAAGTATGAGAATATTTTCTTTGCTGCTAATCTTCTAGTAATTATTCATAGTACACAACCAATTCATTATATCATATATTTTTTTCGCTTCAGTGTCTCTTTAAGCTTTGTCTAAAAGTGTAATCGAAATAGGTGTGTGTTAAATGGTTTTCATTTGTTAACCAAGCACAGAACATAACATTAGGCTGATGTAACCTAATCAGAATGTAAATACCTTTCTAAATATCAAACACATTTAGTAATACAAGTTTATTAGGTTGTTGGATTTCTTTTATATTACTTCTGAAACAAATCATGAAACAAATCAGAATAGCACTGTGTTTTAAAAGTAAAGATCTTTTTTGTTAGCCAAGAGTGACCTCTAGTGTTTGGAATTACAAAATACAGTTTTAGCCAGTTACCTCCAACAGCACAGGAAAAACAATATACATGTTTACTATATATCTGTAAAACTATTTGTATTCCCATGATAGGGTTTTCAGGAAAAAGTGTGTTTGGGTTCCAAAGTGCTCGATAAATAAAGTCAACGGTATGTAGCCTCCATATCTTTGACTTGCCACACCAGGATGGAGATGACAGCCAGGGATCTTGTAAATCTCAAAGGAAAACCGTATTTACAAGCTTAATTACAGTCGTCCATCTGCCCACTCAGAGTGTTTAAATAAATTCTGTGCCAAATTTCACCAGCAGTGTTCCATAAAAAGACCAGATCCTGTGCTGCCTATCCTCCTTTGCGTGTGCTGCCCACTGTAAATACAGTGGGTTGCAAAAGTATTCGGCCCCCTTGAAGTTTTCCACATTTTGTCATATTACTGCCACAAATATGAATCAATTTTATTGGAATTCCACATGAAAGACCAACACAAAGTGGTGTACACATGAGAAGTGGAACGAAAATCATACATGATTCCAAACATTTTTTACAAATAAATAACTGCAAAGTGGTGTGTGCATAATTATTCGGCCCCCTTTTATCTGAGTGCAGTCAGTTGCCTATAGACATTGCCTGAGGAGTGCTAATGACTAAATAGAGTGCACCCGTGTGTAACCTAATGTCAGTACAAATACAGCTGCTCTGTGAGGGCCTCAGAGGTTGTCTAAGAGAATGGGAGCAACAACACCATGAAGTCCAAAGAACACACAAGACAGGTCAGGGATCAAGTTATTGAGAAATTTAAAGCAGGCTTAGACTACAAAAAGATTTACAAAGCCTTGAACATCCCACGGAGCACTGTTCAAGCGATCATTCAGAAATGGAAGGAGTATGGCACAACTGTAAACCTACCAAGACAAAGCCATCCACCTAAACTCACAGGCCGAACAAGGAGAGCGCTGATCAGAAATGCAGTCAAGAGGCCCATGGTGACTCTAAACGAGCTGCAGAAATCTACAGCTCAGGTGGGAGACTCTGTCCATAGGACAACTATTAGTCATGCACTGTACAAAGTTGGCCTTTATGGAAGAGTGGCAAGAAGAAAGGCATTGTTAACAGGAAGCAGTTTGCCACAAGCCATGTG
This sequence comes from Hyperolius riggenbachi, assembly GCF_040937935.1. Taxonomy (NCBI): domain Eukaryota; kingdom Metazoa; phylum Chordata; class Amphibia; order Anura; family Hyperoliidae; genus Hyperolius; species Hyperolius riggenbachi. The sequence continues at coordinate 289,726,467 of NC_090650.1, forward strand.
GGGGACACAGCAACCATGTAGAAGAAGGTGCTCTGGTCAGATGAGACCAAAATGAAACTTTTTGGCTAAAATGCAAAACGCTACGTGTGGCGGAAAACTAACACTGCACATCACTCTGAACACACCATACCCACTGTCAAATATGGTGGTGGCAGCATCGTGCTCGGGGGGGGCATCTCTTCAGCAGGGACAGGGAAGCTGGTCAGAGTTGATGTGAAGATGGATGGAGCCAAATACAGGGCAAACTTGGAAGAAAACCTCTTGGAGACTGCAAAAGACTTGAGACTGGGGCAGAGGTTCACCTTCCAGCAGGACAATGACCCTAAACATAAAGCCAAGGCAACAATGGAATGGTTTAAAACAAAACATATCTATGTGTTAGAATGGTCCAGTCAAAGTCCAGATCTAAATCCAATCGAGAATCTGTGGCAAGATCTGAAAACTGCTGTTCACAAACGCTGTCCATCTAATCTGACTGAGCTGGAGCTGTTTTGCAAAGAAGAATGGGCAAGGATTTCAGTCTCTAGATGTGCAAAGCTGGTAGAGACATACCCTAAAAGACTGGCAGCTGTAATTGCAGCAAAAGGTGGTTCTACAAAGTATTGACTCAGGGGGCTGAATAATTACGCACACCCCACTTTGCAGTTATTTATTTGTAAAAAAAATGTTTGGAATGATGTATGATTTTCGATCCACTTCTCACATGTACACCACTTTGTAGTGGTCTTTCACGTGGCATTCCAATAAAATTGATGCATGTTTGTGGCAGTAATGTGACAAAATGTGGAAAACTTCAAGGGGGCCGAATACTTTTGCAACCCACTGTAAATAGGGACATCATCCTCACCTAGTGAAGTCAGCTTCAGACATCTTTGAAGCAAACGTCTGACATCAAAGCCAACAAACTAGAAGCCAACAGTAAACAAGAATGTTACCTGGATCACAGAGATTGCAGTGTTTCAGACTTTTTGTGAATGGTTGTCAAGCTTAAACCTCCGCTCCCTGGGTTGATCGGGACACACCTGCACAGTGATCTTATGGAACGTTTTGGTGGGATATGGCATAACTGTTTTGGTAGCACTTTAAAAGAGAAATAGAAACTATACTTGTGTTTGTAACTACAAGTATCCTTTAAAGGCAATCATAAGTTTAAGGGATAATGAGGCTGCTTTATGTACTTTCTTTTTTTCTTTAAAAAAAATGCTAATTTCCTGCCTCGAACTGACTTGCTGGTGCTGTCAACTAAACTTTCAGGTGTTTTTTCTTCAATGGCTGCATGCTTGTATCAGGTAAAACTCAAACTACTGACATCAAAACATCACCATAACCCTCAGCCAGCTGGCATTTAAAAAAAAATTAGAATTAAAAAAGCAGGCACTTTATTAAACTTTGTAGACAATAGTCAGCACTCAGCTATATAACAGCTAAGCATAAGTACCCAAATCATACACTGCGGCTGGATCAACACTTGTCTATCAGTTTTCTGTGTCAGTTTTTCTGCATGAGTCGTCTGACCGTGCAATCGTTTTCCTGCATGTGAAAAATGCATTCAAGTGTGAACTAGCCCACTGTTTAACACTGGTTATCAGTTTTCTTGTGCAGAAAACACAGAAAAACTGACAAGTGTGGACAGACCCTTAGGCCCTCTTCCCACTGACCATTTTTGGATTGGAAAAACAGACATGTTCAAGAATGTTATGTTATTTATAGGATCCAGTGTAGTGAACCAAGACTTCCTACACCTGCACCTTTACACCCTGTGAAAGGATCACTAACCACAGTGCTGAGCTAAGGTCTGGCTATTGTGACCTTAGCTCATGTGGGGCACTCAGCAGGCTTCCACTAGAATGAAGGGCTAACCTGGAGCAGTGGCAAATGTTAAAGAACAAGCGACACCCAGGCTGACCTAGAAATAAAAAAAAAAACCACATATATAAGTAGATAAATACTACTTCTACTTACATAACAAATGTATTGTGCTATCCATGTAATAATTCCTGTGAATTGTATAAAGGGAAAGCACAAAATCCTATTCTAGGCAGAGGCCATCTTGCCAAGCTAATGCTGACATCATATCCTCCCTGACTCGTCCCCCCCCCCCTTATCTTGCTCATTGTGTATTCATTAGCTGCCCTCCTCCCAGAGACTTCAGACACTCCCACTGAGGTGTATACTAACAACTGCACTGTCTTTGTTTTTATTTACACATCCAATCACTCAGTCACCTCAGCCTTGCTTGTAAACACAAGTAATTAGAGGGTGTTTCTGATAAGCAGCTAGGCAGGGAAATAAATTGAAGATGAGGAATATATTATAGATAAAAATAACTCCCAGCATTCAACTCTTTGGCACTGTTTGGCACTAGGGCCAGTGCTCCTAAAGCATGTGGTCATTTGATAACTGCATAATTGTGTAATGCACCAGGCAGTACACAACTTGCAGGGCAGCAATGCAATGGCTTTTTAATTAGATCGCAACAGAATCTGGTGGAAAATAAATCCTGTAATGTGGTGTTTCAATTGCTGCGCAGTGATCATAAGCACAACTGGAAGCAATACCAAGTCTTCAACTAGGTGGCAGGGAGATTGGCAGCTGTATCATTGTGTACTCTATAAAGCAGTAAAAACACTAGCAGGTCAGCAGTGTAATCGATTTTCCGACACGTTTATGCTGACAGGAGACAGAGATAGAATACTGGAATGTGGTACATGGATCACTACTCTGTGATGAATTTCCACTCAGGGAGAAAATGATTCCTATCTGAAGTGGGCTGCCTGTTTACAGCTACCTTTATTTTGCACTGCTCAAGAAAGAACTCTCTAAACTTTCAATGGAATAAGCAATGAATAAGAACATAACCTAGAATTAATATCTCTTTTGCCCTTCATTATTTATTTTAGCCTAGGTCAATTAGTCAGGAGTTCAGCTAATTCCCTAGGCATTGTAATACTTGGCGGGCAGCTACAGGAACAACAGAATGAGCAATTGAGAAAGATATGAAAGTGTGTTGATGGGGCTGGATCAGGTGGGACAGACCACTAAAGAGTTTCTGTAAACCCACATGGCCATGTACTGTTATTAAAAGAACAACACTGGGTGAAATCAGTGATTTTTCAAAGCAGACTGCAACAGGAAAAGTACTCAGACATTAATTTTAATAAGACCTCTTGCATACTACATAATTTTTTTATACAATCCGATTTTTTATTCTGATTAAAAAAAATTTAGCAGCATGCAGTACTTTTTTTAAAATCAGAATCAAAAATCAGATAGCATAAAAAAAAAATTGGAATCGCATGTAGTGTACAAGAGGCCTTACTTTTATAAAAATCGGAAAATACTTCAAAGTATCCTGGAGGAAGCATCAGAGTCATGTGAAACGCAACGTGATTCGCAAGTCAGTAAACTCCTCCCGACCCTGTCCGCTTGTTCGGTACTGAACAGAGGCAGTCAGGAGTATTCACGTGTTTCAGATGGGCTATGCCGAATTCCAACACCAACACTAGTGCCCACAGTTAAAGATTAGCAAAAGCCCCCTCCCGGTTTCTCCCCGATTACCTCTTGTCAGTGATGAGGAAATGGCAGGAGGAATTTAGAGAGCAGATAGAAACCTGGTTTGTCCAAAAAAAGTTGCACAGATATCTCAATAGAAAAAGGGGCTACAGGACCCAGGCAGTCAGGTAATTTTACTATACTTATTGCAAAAACTAGAAAACGGTGTGCACAGCCATGGTTTAAATTTATTACGTCATATAGATTTAAAAAAATAGTCAATTAAACTGAACTAGTCCAAACCAAGTGAATTCCAGTCACTGCCATATTAGGCATAGGAACTACACTGTGTATTAAGAAACCCACTAGCGCAAGGCTCACCCAGAAACATTTCTCCTAGTTTCTAGTACACATGAATAAAAATCTGCTATAACCAATTAGTTGTAAACATATTTGTATTTACTAATACAACTCATAAAATATGATGCTATGTCAGGCATGATGTGTTGTTCCTGTCCCCTGATATAGCCAAGACAATAAACAATTTAAGTCGTTAGGCAACAGCTGATAACTTCATGCCAAGGAAAAAAAAATGTGCAAACCTTCATCTTGCCATAAAGAGCAATATGAACTCCAAGCCACTCTGAGGCAACACCTGCTTTATTTTAGAATGTGAGCTTAGCCTTCTACAGTTACCTATAGTGGAGTATTAATCTTCTGTTAAAGTTTAGTGATATTGAACATTACACATAACTTCATAACTGTGTATCAACTCTTCTTCAATACCCTAATATATTCAATATAAAACTTTACTTGTATATGTTACGGCCAGAACCCGAAGTGTGGCCACTTCTAGTTCTGGCCGGCCACTTCGCGTTCTGGCCGGCCAATGCGCGAAGTGGCCGCAGCGCAGCGGCCAATGTTAGAAATGGAATGTTTCCTTTTAATATTAATATAGTTTTCCGGGCGTCTCTGGCCAAAATGTAGCAAAACAGTTCGTTCATTGAATGAAATGAAGCTGGCGGCTCCGCCTCCTCTCCTCCGCCCCTGCCTCTTCTCTCTCTCTTTCTCTCTTTTCTTCGGGCAGCCGGCGGGGACACGCGTGTCCCCGAGAGTCGTTCGTGGCGCCAGGAAAGCAGAGCGGGGAGGCTGCAGACATTGCTTCTGCCAGCACCCGCTCTGCAGGGACGAACGACAGGATTGCCTGCCGCGACTAACGACTCTGGGGGGGGACACGCATGTCCCCCGCTGCCAGTATCGGGGAGAAGAGAGAGAGGCAGGGGCGGAGGAGAGGAGGCGGAGCAGAAGCCAGGCGGCTTCATCCTTCTACATTGCCGCCAGCTTCATTTCATTTAATGAACGAACTGTTTTGCTACATTTTGGCCAGAGACGGCCGGAAAACTACATTAATAATAAAAGGAAACATTCCATTTCTAACATTGGCCGCTGCGCTGCGGCCACTTCGCGCATTGGCCGGCCAGAACCCGAAGTGGCCGGCCAGAACTAGAAGTGGCCACACTTCGGGTTCTGGCCGTTACATATACAAAGAATTGTCAGCAGTAAACAGGCAACTTAAAGGTTAACATAAAAGATAATCAGCATTTATACTCCGCTGTTTCAGACATTTTCCACTATACTTAAGAATCTTTCACTGATTTGAAAAAAACTACTGTTCCCCTAAAGAATAATGCTCTTATTACAAGTGAACCTATATCGAGAATGATTCTAGTCAGGAAAATGAGCTGATGCGAGATCTGATTGTTGAAAAGTGGGAAGATGGCAAGTTGTTGAAAATGATGAGAACATTGGAGATCTGTGGTTAGCTCAGTATTACATGATACAATTACTAACTGGTTCCCACTAAAGTTTTTTAGACGATAGCAAATAAGACAGTGCTGAATTAGCAAGGGCAGCATTTGTCCTTCTGAAGGTCAGTTACCGGTACTTTATATAGTGATTTTCATAGTATGTATAAGAATATGGCACTACACTAACAATGATAAGATCAGAAAACTTAGAGCTAAGCCATAACACACAGATATTTAGCTGCTAAAAATCTCCTGCTGCAGCTGTTCCTAATGTAATTAAATGAAGTTGCTTCCATGTCACACTAGGAGCAACTTGTATTTGCACAGATCTGTATTGTAGCTGCTATAACAGTTTCAGAGCTATGATCTTTATGAATTAGTTACACATTGCAGTTGGTGTGCAGTGATTAACAAACAAATCACCAAATATATACACTTTCACTCATCTAGACAGAAAGAAATTGAGCCCAACAAAGTTAGGCCCGGTTCACATTAGCGGTTGTTTGCCAAACGGACCGGATGACCTGACCGGATCCGGACCGGATCCGGATCGGAACCGTACGGTTCTGATCCGGATCCGATCCGGATCCGGTCAGGTTGCATCAGGTGGCAATCAGGATGCGATCAGGATGCGATCCGGATCCGTTTGGCAAAATATACGTAAAAAAAAAAAAAAAATGTTGGGGTCTGGGAGGTCAGCAGAAGGGGGACCTGTGGAATCAGGCCCTCTGCTGTTTAGCACTCACCTCCACCTCCGACATGCTGCCAACATCCTGCCAACACCTCCAGCTCGTGCTGCTCCACTCCAAAATGCTTGCCCATGTGTCCCCAGCCAATATCGCCGCAAAAATCCGCATAGGAAGTGGGGTAGAAGATCCGGATTTCTCAGCCAGTGTGTTGTGCGGCCTCCGGTTCCCATTTGTTTGTATTGGCCGGATGGTGCAGTCCGGCTCCGCCCCGGATACGGCTGCCGGAGGGGCCGGATGAAAAAATAGCGCATGTTGGAACGGAGGCCGGAGTCCGGATCCGGCCCGGATCCGGTCCGGCTCCGGTTCTGCAGAACGGACCCATGTGAACGGACGCATAGGCTTTAATTGCTATGCCGTGCGTCCGTTCCGTCCGTTCTGCAGGCGGTGCGGCTCCGGCACGGCGATTCCGGAGGGCCACCGCAAGTGTGAACCAGCCCTTAGCATCTGATGATCAGTTGGGTAGCAGCTGCTTAAAGAGACACTGAAGCGGAAAACAAAAATTATGATATAATGAATTGGTTGTGTAGTACAGCTAAGAAATAAAGCATTATGAACAAAGACACAAGTCTAATATTTGTTTCCAGTACAGGAAGAGTTAAGAAACTCCAGTTGTTATCTATGCAAATAGCCATTGAGCTCTGCGACTTTGAAAGAGCTCTGACTTCCGATTAGCTTATCTCAACTATATTGTGTTTTTCTTTTGCAGAGAATAGTTCAGGACAGGTCAAAAGTTCACTGCCTGTTCTGCAAAAACATTTAGAATACTGAATAGTGTTAAACTGCAAATATTAGAGAATGAAGCAATGTTATATAAAAAAAAAGCTGTATAACTGAAAATAAAAATATGAGAATCTTTTTTTTGCTACTAATGTTCTAGTAATCACCCCTACTACACAAACAATGATATAATGTTTTTTTCACTTCAGTGTCTCTTTAATTAACCAGCAGCTAGAGGCTTTAATGCGTGCCCGAGGCAATATGTGACATGATGAGATAAACAGGTGTGTGTACAGCACAAAACATACTAATAAACAGGCTGTTTTTCTGGTTTTATTTAGCTGCATAGAAGAGATCATTTCCAGGCATAGAAGTGACAGCTTCCATCTTGTCGGTACCTTGTCAGGAATATAGTAAACATCACTGATAAGCAAATTACAGCCATAAAAGTTTTACTGGCAGAATACAACTTCTGAGGGAAGAGAGAGATAAAATACATGAACCATTTACCTTTTTCTAACACTGGGACACATAATAGGCTGCCACTGATTAGAGACAGTAAAACATTCAACCTATTTTGTAAATGTTTAAATAACTATGGGATACTTAAAAAGTTATTTTTAGGAGGATAAATATAATTTTTTTATCTCATCAGTTTATTTTCACCTCCGGTTCACTTCAATATGCTAAAATTAATTCCCTCCTTGTGTTAGTGGAGATTTAGATGGTAGGACATATTTTGCTCACCACTTCTAGTATAGGCCTAGTTTGTCAAACGCCATTGGATAACATCAGGAGCAGCTGCAGCTTGCGACTTACAGCTGCTACAAAGCTTTGTGTGTGATATAAACCTTTTTGATCTAAGTCAGTCCTTAACTATTCCTGCTTCCACATCTGGTGTGAGCACCAGGAATTTAGACTACACTCTTGGGATACTGGGAAAGTAGCACAGAGCTGGATTTGAACAGGAAGCCAGAGGCAGTACTTGGGATCAAAGATGAAGAAAAAACCTTATCATAAATGCTTCTAGTGCGTACAGGCAGTAAAATGTTTGATGGCCAACGTGGTCAGTCCTGATAGTTTATGTACTCAGCTGAATATCTGTAGAGTGATCCCCTTCTTCTCAGTCTCCTTCCCCTTAATAAGGCAGTAATTGCAGCTCAGACAATCTGAACAGTCATTGGTTATTTACAGAGTGCCAACCAAAATGATCACAGCCAATCAGTTTAACCATCAAGACCCAAGTGTCTGTATAGGGCTCTAGTGTACAGTTACTGTGAGCTAAGGGCTAGTGGTGTAAAATACCAGCACACATAAAGCTGTGCTGTCATACAGCTGTGTGGCTCAGGAATAAAACTCACAAGGAAATGCATGCAGAAACTTGAACAAATAGGCATTGCTTTCTATGCAGTATCCTTGCAGATTTTCAGACATGTGTACTGTATTGCAAAAAACGTGCACTGCAATGCATATGGTGGAAATTAGCCCTAAGACCTTGGAACTTTAAAAGTAACTCAAGGTGTGAGACCTATGGAAGCTGTCATATGTATTTCCTTTTAAACAATACCAGTTGCCTGGCTGTCCTGCTGATCTTTCTGGTCAGTAGGATCTAAATCACACACCTGAAACAAGCATGCAGCTAATATTGTCAGACATCTGATCTGCATACTTGTTCAAGGTCTATGGTTTGAAGTATTAGAGGCAGAGGATCAGCAGGACTACCAGGCAATACACATTTAAAAGGAAACAAACATGTCAGCCTCCATATCCCTCTCACCTTGGGTTCCCTTTAAGGAAACCTGAGGTGAGAGACATATGAAGGCTGAACAATGTATTTGGTTTTAAACAATGCTAATTGCCTGGCCATAGAACCCAAACAAGCATTTAGCTCAGACGTCTCTGACTCAACACTGACTGGATTAGCTGTATGTTTGTTTCAGAAAGATGAGCAAAACTGCTAGGCAACTGATATTGTATAGAAGAAAATAAATATGGCAGCCTCCAGATGATGCTCACCTCATGTTCTTTTTAAAAGGAATACTATTAAAGTTACTCAATCTGTGCCATTTGCACTGTCGGCGATGGGAAAGTGGGCCAGTCCATTATCTGAGGGGGATTCTTCTTATTTAGTGCGGCTAAAACGAATTGGCTGGGCAGAATAGGAGCGAGAGCAGTTGTCTCTCGCTCTTCACAGTAACTTACTTCGGCGGGTCACACGCTGTATAACCCGCTCTGGTGAGGGGGAGACTCACTGTAGTATAATCCACTGCCGCACTAAATAAGAAGAATCCCCCTCAGATAATGACCTGGCCCACTTTCCTGTGGCCATCAGTGAGTAATTGGGACGCCGTCTACAAGGTAGATAAGAATAAAAAGACATTGCACAGCAAACGTATAAGCCGTCTCCATTCTAACTAATATTGCCACATTCATTTATGCAGATGGCACAGATTGAGTAACTGTAATAGTATTCCCCTTAGAGCAGAGATTTCAAAATAAATGTCTGTGGATTGTTCTTTTTATAAGATCAATGTGCGATGCAAGGACAGATACTGATTAACGATGACTTATTTCATCTTACAGGGCTTCAAACCATCGTAGGGTGGCACTTGAGGCCGGGGGGGGTACAAACAGATGGCACAGGATTAGAATTTAAAAAATAACCTGCTTGGTGTAATGAATAGCGGAGACACCGCCGCGCGGTCTAGCGACGGGGCGGCTGTCTCCGCGTTCAGGCCGGCGGTTTCCGCACAGCAACAGGTCTCTGGTTTGCCTGGGCCTTCTAGTGCACACAGATGGAGAGCTACGCGCGCGCGCCAGAGGACAGGACCTTTATGCCAGCAGAAGTATCAGCTGATCAGGACGATCAGCTGATCCCAGCAAAACTCCTGATTGGTTGAGTGGCTGGGGGCGGCGCTGCGGATCGCTGTAGTATATATAGAACTTACTTGTCAGTTGCTGGTTGTCTGCCGTTGCGAATACTAACGTGTGAGCACTCAGACCTCAGTCAGATCCTACAGTGTGTTAAAACCAGTTGGAACTGGGAATTCACACTTAGCCAGATTCCGCTCTTGAACCTTACTGTGTTATACTTTATATCAGTTCCAGGGTGTTGAGACCAAGGACCTCATACCCAAGCTTAGGATTACTGTGTCATTACTGTGTTATCCTTTAGACCAGTTCCGGGGTGTTGAGACCAAGGACCTCACACCTCAGACAAGGATTGTGCTTATTTGTTATGACCTCTGGCTCTGTTGACCTCTCTCTTGTTTTCTGATTCGGTACCTCTGCCCATCTGTCTTCTAGTTGCCAACCTTGCCTGTACCCGGTTACCGAATCAGCTTTCTGTCTCTGTACCTTATCTGCTCGTGTGTTGCCGACCTGGCCTGTCTGACCCTTCTGGCTGTCACTCATCCCTCGAGTGATCAGTCTGACTGTACTACTCGTGACACTCATCCTTCAGGTGTGAATTAGCTGCAAGGGCTTCCTGCTCCTCAGGAAGTCCTGTCTGCAGTCCAGCCAGGGGCCTCTATCCATCAGGGAATCCTTGGTTGCAGTACAGTCTGTCTCTCATATGCTCAGGAGGACAGCTGAAGTACAGCCAGTGGCCACCTGCACCCCAGGGGTCCACTGGCTGCAGTAGAGTCTGTATCTCCCGCTCCTCGGGAGATAACCTTTCTTACTGTTGCACCAAACACGTTACCACACTAGGTGTCCTGTGTTAAGCTATACTGGTATTATTGGTGATTCTGCAGATCACACATAATCGGGTATAGCGTCTGCATTATTGGTGATACTGCAGATCACCAATAATCAGAAATCCTCTGTGTGCTGACACCAATCGTTACACTTGTTTTTTTTTTTTTCAAGCAGTCGCCTAAAAAAACCTGTATCTGTACAGAACAGGAAAACCCTGGGCTTTGTCTACTCCATATAGTATATCTGAACTCCATATAGTATATCTGAATTAGATGGCCACAGCAAAATTGTCTTCGCAATCCTTACTCTGAAATTTTTTTCTGTTGTATTATTAACAAAAAAGACAGATGCAGAGGTTGTAAAGTGAAAGTATTTTTTGAAAAAGAAAGCCTAGTTTTAGTCTTACCTGTGTGTATTCTTATATGTCGTGTCAACTGACTTGGCTTTTGAAAAGTTTTGCCACAGTGTGGGCAGGAGTAAGAGAATCCGCTTCTGTCTACGTTCCTGTTGTATGATCTGGTGCTTGCAACTCTGTAAACAACAACAAAGTATATTCACAAGTATACACAAGCAGAAAAAGCAGAAAACACCTGCAAAAAATGCACAATAAAGAGAACATATAGCATTTCCTCTACTTAGCTGTACTTTAAATACTCAAATTCTGCAAGACTGGTAATTTGCTGTCCTTTAAAGTGATGTTCTACTAAATTATTGATAAAGCAAGTGATACAGAAGTTCATTGCCTGTACAGGAGATATGAAAACTGCTGGTATTGCAGACTAGAAGGACTGAAGCTTGATTAAGTAAGATGTAAGTATTCAGCTGAATAATGAGAATCATTTGCCCAAAATGCATAAAGAATAAGAAAAAAAACAAACTTGGGTTTATGTGCAGAATGATATCTTGCCTTATCTTTGGATTCATGCTGTGATGTAAGTGTAAATTCATACACAGTCATCTACATCATCTTAATTATCACCACAGGAAATGCTGCACCTCACATCTTCTAGCTTTCTATACTAAAATCAATACTACAAAGTAAATTCCATCTGCCTTTTAGATAAAGAAAGCAAGAATATCGTTGTTACAAGCTGCACATACCTATAACCTTGCCTCTACTATCTGCTAATCAAAGCAGTAATGCTGCCGAAGGGCATAACAAGAACTAAACAGTTAAGCCTGGTACACACATTCAACTTTGACTGGCCAATCATTGGGAAATGTTACCACTTCCATGCAGTATAAGGGTTTTCCTATACAATCTGTTCATAATATTCAATATTTGTTGACCCTCATACTACACTGAGGTGGTAAAATTGGTCAGTGATTGGCCAATCATAATTGAAAGTGTGTACCAGGCTTTACATTTCAGAAATCATTTTTGATTGGACAGCAATATCCCAAAAATAATGTTGACAGTTTTCACTGTCTTAAAGATCACTATCACTAAAACGTGTGTACATATACATAAAAAGTTTACATTTGTCCAAGAGTAAAGCACACTGCACATCGCTTTGTATCTGTTACTTTTTTGTACCACATTTTTGGGCTTAAAGTGCATGTATATGTGTGTGTGTGTAGGGAGGGGTTGTGGGACACAGCCTATGTGCGGGGGGCTCCCTATGCAGGGTATGCATTAGAAGCGCGGCAGTTACCTTAGTTACCTCTCCTTGCTCCAGTCCTTGTGTCCCTCTACAGCCTCGCAACTCTTTGCTAGAACTCTGGGACATCACTGCAGTCACATGACAGAGAGCCCAGAGCTCTCGCAGTGGGTACAAGGACAACTTGAGCAGCAGTGAGGAGATATATATTGTTACGACACACTCCAAAGTGTATTCTGCAGCAGGGACATGCTTC